>NC_079294.1:41121276-41421276 GCF_023638135.1 Falco biarmicus | reverse complement strand
ACTCTCTGATTCTATATGACAATACGTCCAAACTATAGCAGCGTGCGTATCACATGGCAAGCGGCTGTGAAGGAAATTAACTCTAGCCCAGCCTCAAGGAGTACACCAGGGCAGCTGTGAGCCGCTGAGGCGGGCTGGGGCCAAAGGCCGGGCTGGCCGGTGGCCGTGCCTGTGATGCGCTCTGGTGATGTCAGATGTCACAATGGGGACAGTTACCAGGGGCGGCAGCAGGCCTGGGATGTCAGATGTCACAATGGGGACAGTTACCAGGGGCGCCAGCAGGCCTGGGCCAGCCGTGAGTGCACACGTGGCGGGAGGCTGGGCTGGACGAGGGCTGGGGGAGAAAGGCTGGCCCCCGCGGGTGGGCTCTCACCCTGCCTTCTCATTTCAGCCTTGAATGCTTTGTCTGCCTCGGGAGTCCATGTTACGTTGATTCGGGTTGTGCTCAGCGGATCACATAAAGGCTTTGCAGGTAGTCCATACTGATATAGCCATAGACGACACGAACCTGTCGTTCCTAGAAAGGTTCGTAGATCTCTCACCGTTTCCAGTCTGGGTGTCTGGCAGACAGCCTCCTTCCTTGTTCTTCCCAGGGAGCGTTGCCCAGCGGAGACTTCGTATCCCAGGTATGCCGCTTTTTCTTGCACCAGCTGTGCTTTCTGTTGGGAGACTCTATAGCCACTTAAACCCAAGAAGTTTACAAGAGAGATCGTCCGTTGTACACATTCTTCTTCTGTTTCGGTCGCTATTAATAAGTCATCTCCAGATTGTAGAAGAACGCCATCTCCCAGTGGCTGTTGCCATTGTTCCAATTCTTTGGCTAGTTGGTTACCAAACAAAGTGGGACTATTTTTAAATCCCTGTGGTAAAACCGTCCAGCTTAGCTGCATCTTTCTCCCTCTGTTGAGAGACTCCCATTCAAAAGCAAAAAGCTTTTGACTTTCCTGAGCTCGGGGTAGACAGAAAAAGGCATCTTTTAAGTCTAACACTGTAACCCAAATCAAGTTATCCTTAATTTTGTTAAAAGCATATATGGGTTTGCTACTACGGGGTGCAAAGTTTTAGTTATTTCACCCTGCATCGAGGGCCCAGCCGCTGGCGGGAGCGCCTTGGGCAGGGCATGGGGACGCCCGGGTGCTGGGGCTGGGCGCAGGCCTTGCTGCCTCCCAGCTGGCTCACCCCCTCTCCTGCCTGCCCCCAGCTCCCTGCGGCTCCCACAGCCAGCTCCCTCCTGCCCAGCCCCACTGAAGCCCTTCTCTCTCTCCTCCTGCAGGCCATGGCTGCAACATTCTTCTATTGGTTGGTAGTAAGCCTCATCCAGCCACAGATGGTTGGTGATGAGCTGGATGATGCCATGCATGAGCGCATGCAGCAGCGTGCCCAGCAGCTGAACCAGGAGATGTCTCGGCTGCTGCAGGAGCTGGAGCAGAAGAGCGGCTTTACCTGGGGAGCCCTGCTCTCGGCTGCCTGGCAGCACTGGTGGTTATGGGCCATTGTTGCACCCCTGGTCCTGTGCTTAGTGCTGTGGTGCTGTCCCAGCTAAAGCAGCCATGAGCCAGAGAGCAGCAGCAAGGAGGGCAGCTCCCAAAACAAGGCGTGTAAGGAGGACCAAGAAGAGAAACCCAGTGTTGCGCTGGATGTGGCAAGTTTCGACCAAGTGCCCCCCGAAACGGTCTGTGATGCTGCAGCAGCTGATGAATGCTCTGTGTCTGCCAAAAACTCTCCAGGACCAGTTTCGTGCCACGACTGAAGCCAGCCATCAGTGTGGGCATTGCCTTACAAGACTGGATTCCCCACAACACTTACGCTGTCTACCGCTTGCTCGTGCCCCTGGAGCGCCCCCAAGGACATGCCTTCCACATGGAGAGGGGCACCGCAGAGGGGGAGCTGCTGAGGAACCCCATGCTCCGCGTAGAGCTGAAGTGCACCTGCGGGCAGGAACAGCTGGTGGAGGGCGCGCTGTGCTTCATCCACCACCCCAAGGAGGAGCTGATGGAAAATCAGGGTGCCAGCCTCCTAGGCACCCTCTGCACTGGCCCCTACCTGGACATGGAGGAAACCACCCGCTGGTTCCAGATATTGCTAAAAGCAGCCTGGCAGCGTTTGCCTAAGTCGGAACACTGCGGTCTGACAGTGCTGCCCTCCAGGCGCTCCTGCAAGGTCCGGCTGATGTCCGGTTCCAAAGCTGCCCTCCTGACTGACATGATGTTTGGGTTGCAGCAGGATGACACGGACATCTTCCTGAGCATCAGGTAGGCAGAGGCCACTGTTGCCAGCAGCAGGATGCAGCCAGAGAGCTGTGCTATGGGAGAGGTTCAGTTCTTCATGCACAGGGCCAGTCCTCAAGACACTCCCCGGAGAGCTGGTGCTGCACAACGGAGCGCATCGGACACGCACAACACACTGCTCTGTTTGCAACGGCAATTGCTGCCGCACCTTTCCTCCACAGCAAAAGCGCACTGTGGGGCGCGGGGCCCGATGCAGCGGAAGGGACCGATGCAAGGAGCCTTGGTGAGGAGCTGGATGAGTCCACGTGAGAGTGCATGCAGCAGCACTTTTCATGAAGTTAAGCACGAAGAAACACCGTTGCGGTGGAACTTAGGTGGTGACGCAAGTGGAGGCAGACTGAGAAACACTATGCCTACGTGGCTGGGTTCGGACAAAATGGAAAAATGCCTTTTATTGTTTATATAAATTGTATATAAATATCTTCGATAGTACATGTGTCAGACCCTGACAGGCTTTCTGTGTCCTTCTTGTTTGCTATTTGCTGTTGCTGTAGGTGCCCGTATGCTACGGTTCTAAGTTCCGGTTCTTCACATCCTGTTTACATACCTGACAATTTGGGGCTGTCTGAAAGGTACACGGCTAAGTCTTTAAAGCAACTAGCTCGTCTGCAGACCCACTACAGACCCCAGCAATCTTCATACAGGGCAGTGTGCTACAGCACAATTTTGTCATTCTGTTTACCTCCAGCATGTGGTGTGAGTGGGCACATGGCAGGAGATACTCCCTTTTTATCTTGGTGGTTTTCAAATAAGGAAAGAAAAAAAGAATTAAAAGCAACAGAAACCCACCCTTGGGCTGCCTGTGGGAGGGCCAGGCCAGAAGGCAGCAGGTCTTGGGAGAGTCGGGCGGTGCTGGCTGTCCCCACAGCCACTTTGGATCATGGGAAGCATTAGGAAACTTTCACAACTGGCCCAGGCCAAGCCAGGAGAGAGGCCAGGAGGCAAAGTATGGACTTACAAGAGTAATTCTTTACTCATGCGCATGAGGTGTCCCATTCAAACTGGGGCACCCCGAACACGGCTTTACACGAGGTTCTCAGACCTCAACATGATTTGACCAATCCCTCTTTAACTCAGAGATACTATTATTTTGCAAAGCAGCTGCAATTCTATGGCATCACGTGGCATCACGTCCCACCTGCCGCGTTCTTGATGTAAACGACCCTGGAGCTGGTCTCGCTACGGTTACTTATCGGTGCTGCCAGGCAACGGGGGGGTTTCACAGAGGTGTTAGAGGGGCTCGGAGGCAGGCATGGTAGTCTGCGATTGGGGCATTCAGAGCACGTGAGTAAGGGACAGGATCCAGGAGAAGTCCAGGAGGCCAAGTTGAGCCACCCACCCAGCCACCTGCATCAGAACCAGTGCCACCAGGAAAGCGCCTAAGTATTAGCAGCTGGAGCGTCTGTCCTGAGAGGCACCGAAGCACCTGTCTGCTGCCCAGACAGTTTCTCTAGAGAAGCTTGCTGCCCACCAGGAGTTCACAGTCGTGACATCACCGAGAGGCTGCCAAGCCTGCTGAAGCCTACAGGTTATCGTCCACTCCTACTATGCAATGTAAGGTCTAGTGATGCTGTGACGAGGCAGCTGAGGACCATCAAATCAAACTGTAGCCCCGCGGAGCAATGCTAAAAGAATCAGGAGCGCAGGTGGTGTTCTCCTCCATCCTCCCAGGCAGAGGAGGGGCTTCAGCAAGGAGGAGACATGCTGAATAGAAGAGTGCCTGGCTGCGTAGCTGGGGCTCAAGGTTTTGGCTTCCATCATCGTGGATCTACCCTTGAGAAGCTGCGTCTCTTGGGAGCTGGGGACATTCACCTGACCTCATACTGCAGGGCAGGAGAGGGCAGAATGCGGGACACCGAAACGGAAGGGAAATGCCTGCACAGCGGCCCTCTGACGAGAGCGGCAGCATCCTCCTCTCAGTGGTCTATCCCAGCGCAGCGGCCGCTGAAGACCACAGTGGCTGCAAAGATGATAGTCACCCTGCTTCCCCTTCACACTTTCACGGCCACGGTGGCAATGCCACACGGGCTCAGAAACTCCCTGGCAGCTGCGGCTGGGCAGGGACCAAGCGGGAGGCACCGCTGATGTGCCTCCACGTGTTCACTGGGGTCCGGCTGGAGAATCTGCCCGTGCCAGACACTCCCCAGGGAGCTGGTACCGCAGAAGTGAACATGCTGGACATGGAGAAGACGGTGCTCTCTCGGCAGCGGGAGTTGCCTGCTGGGGAACGTCCACCCGCACCCCGTCATGCCCCTTGGGAAACATCTCTTTGGAAGCAATGTCCTCTCGCAGTGGCACAGCAGCACAGAGATCCTGCCGTGGAGAGGCCCCGTCCCGCCACCAGGATATCGGGAGATATACCACCCCGCACCCGCTGCTGTCCCAAAGGCACCAAGAGCACACCCTCGACCACAAGCACAGTGGTCAGCACCAAGGGAGCCGCCTGGGTCAAAAGCTGTGAGCGTCTGACAAGCCTTTGACGCCATTTCCCACAGCATTCTGCTGAGAAACGAGCTGCTTATGGCTTGGACGGCTGCACTCTTTGCGGGGCCAAAAGCTGGCTGGGTGGCCAGGCCTAAGGAGTGGTAGCGAAAGGAGTTAAATCCAGCTGGTGGCCAGCCACAAGCGGTGTTCCCCAGGGCTCAGTCCCAGGGCCAGTTCTGTTTAATCTCTTTCTCGGCGATCTGGACGGGGGCCTTGAGTGCTCCCTCAGTAAGTTTGCAGGCGACACCAAGCTGGGCAGGAGCGTTCATCTGCTTGAAGACAGAAAGGCTCTGCAGGGGGGTGTGGACAGGCTGGGTTGATGTCCAAAGCCAATTCCATGAGGTTCAACAAGGCTCAGTGCCAGGCCCTGCACTCGGGCCACAGCAACCCCACGCCACCCTACAGGCCTGGGGCAGAGTGGCTGGGAAGCTGCCTGGAGGAAAAGGCCCTGGGGGTGTTGGTCAGCGGCCGGCTGCATATGAGCCAGCAGTGTGGCCAGGTGGCCAGGAAGGCCAAGAGCGCCCTGGCCTGTGTCAGAAATAGTGCGGCCAGCAGGGCTAGGGAATGATGGTCCCCCTGTGCTCGGCACTGCTGAGGCCGCACCTCGAGCAGCGCGATCAGTTTTGGGCCCCTCACTACAAGAAAAATACTGAGGTGCTGGAGCGCGTCCAAAGATGAGCAGCGAAGCTGGTGAAGGTTCTGGAGCACAAGTGTGACGAGGAGCGGCTGAGGGAACTGGGGTGTTGAGCCTGGAGAAAAGGAGGCTGAGGGGAGACCTTAGCGCTCTCTGCAGCTGCCTGAAAGGAGGTTGTGGCGAGGTGCATGTCGGTCTCTTGTCCCACGTAACAAGCGCTAGGACAAGAGGAAAAGGCCCCAGGTTGCACCAGGGGACGTTTAGATTGATACTGGGAAAGATTTCTTCACCAAAACGGTTGTCAAGCACTGGGGGAGGCTGCCCAGGGAAGTGGTGGAGGCACCATCCCTGGAGGTAGTTAAAAGACGCGTAGACGTGGCGCACTGCAGCATGGCTTATTGGTGGACTTGGCAGTGCTGGGTTTGCGGTTGGACTCGGTGATCTTAAAGGCCTTCTCCAACCTAAACGACTCTCTGATTCTATATGACAATACGTCCAAACTATAGCAGCGTGCGTATCACATGGCAAGCGGCTGTGAAGGAAATTAACTCTAGCCCAGCCTCAAGGAGTACACCAGGGCAGCTGTGAGCCGCTGAGGCGGGCTGGGGCCAAAGGCCGGGCTGGCCGGTGGCCGTGCCTGTGATGCACTCTGGTGATGTCAGATGTCACAATGGGGACAGTTACCAGGGGCGGCAGCAGGCCTGGGATGTCAGATGTCACAATGGGGACAGTTACCAGGGGCGGCAGCAGGCCTGGGATGTCAGATGTCACAATGGGGACAGTTACCAGGGGCGCCAGCAGGCCTGGGCCAGCCGTGAGTGCACACGTGGCGGGAGGCTGGGCTGGACGAGGGCTGGGGGAGAAAGGCTGGCCCCCGCGGGTGGGCTCTCACCCTGCCTTCTCATTTCAGCCTTGAATGCTTTGTCTGCCTCGGGAGTCCATGTTACGTTGATTCGGGTTGTGCTCAGCGGATCACATAAAGGCTTTGCAGGTAGTCCATACTGATATAGCCATAGACGACACGAACCTGTCGTTCCTAGAAAGGTTCGTAGATCTCTCACCGTTTCCAGTCTGGGTGTCTGGCAGACAGCCTCCTTCCTTGTTCTTCCCAGGGAGCGTTGCCCAGCGGAGACTTCGTATCCCAGGTATGCCGCTTTTTCTTGCACCAGCTGTGCTTTCTGTTGGGAGACTCTATAGCCACTTAAACCCAAGAAGTTTACAAGAGAGATCGTCCGTTGTACACATTCTTCTTCTGTTTTGGTCGCTATTAATAAGTCATCTCCAGATTGTAGAAGAACGCCATCTCCCAGTGGCTGTTGCCATTGTTCCAATTCTTTGGCTAGTTGGTTACCAAACAAAGTGGGACTATTTTTAAATCCCTGTGGTAAAACCGTCCAGCTTAGCTGCATCTTTCTCCCTCTGTTGAGAGACTCCCATTCAAAAGCAAAAAGCTTTTGACTTTCCTGAGCTCGGGGTAGACAGAAAAAGGCATCTTTTAAGTCTAACACTGTAACCCAAATCAAGTTATCCTTAATTTTGTTAAAAGCATATATGGGTTTGCTACTACGGGGTGCAAAGTTTTAGTTATTTCACCCTGCATCGAGGGCCCAGCCGCTGGCGGGAGCGCCTTGGGCAGGGCATGGGGACGCCCGGGTGCTGGGGCTGGGCGCAGGCCTTGCTGCCTCCCAGCTGGCTCACCCCCTCTCCTGCCTGCCCCCAGCTCCCTGCGGCTCCCACAGCCAGCTCCCTCCTGCCCAGCCCCACTGAAGCCCTTCTCTCTCTCCTCCTGCAGGCCATGGCTGCAACATTCTTCTATTGGTTGGTAGTAAGCCTCATCCAGCCACAGATGGTTGGTGATGAGCTGGATGATGCCATGCATGAGCGCATGCAGCAGCGTGCCCAGCAGCTGAACCAGGAGATGTCTCGGCTGCTGCAGGAGCTGGAGCAGAAGAGCGGCTTTACCTGGGGAGCCCTGCTCTCGGCTGCCTGGCAGCACTGGTGGTTATGGGCCATTGTTGCACCCCTGGTCCTGTGCTTAGTGCTGTGGTGCTGTCCCAGCTAAAGCAGCCATGAGCCAGAGAGCAGCAGCAAGGAGGGCAGCTCCCAAAACAAGGCGTGTAAGGAGGACCAAGAAGAGAAACCCAGTGTTGCGCTGGATGTGGCAAGTTTCGACCAAGTGCCCCCCGAAACAGTCTGTGATGCTGCAGCAGCTGATGAATGCTCTGTGTCTGCCAAAAACTCTCCAGGACCAGTTTCGTGCCACGACTGAAGCCAGCCATCAGTGTGGGCATTGCCTTACAAGACTGGATTCCCCACAACACTTACGCTGTCTACCGCTTGCTCGTGCCCCTGGAGCGCCCCCAAGGACATGCCTTCCACATGGAGAGGGGCACCGCAGAGGGGGAGCTGCTGAGGAACCCCATGCTCCGCGTAGAGCTGAAGTGCACCTGCGGGCAGGAACAGCTGGTGGAGGGCGCGCTGTGCTTCATCCACCACCCCAAGGAGGAGCTGATGGAAAATCAGGGTGCCAGCCTCCTAGGCACCCTCTGCACTGGCCCCTACCTGGACATGGAGGAAACCACCCGCTGGTTCCAGATATTGCTAAAAGCAGCCTGGCAGCGTTTGCCTAAGTCGGAACACTGCGGTCTGACAGTGCTGCCCTCCAGGCGCTCCTGCAAGGTCCGGCTGATGTCCGGTTCCAAAGCTGCCCTCCTGACTGACATGATGTTTGGGTTGCAGCAGGATGACACGGACATCTTCCTGAGCATCAGGTAGGCAGAGGCCACTGTTGCCAGCAGCAGGATGCAGCCAGAGAGCTGTGCTATGGGAGAGGTTCAGTTCTTCATGCACAGGGCCAGTCCTCAAGACACTCCCCGGAGAGCTGGTGCTGCACAACGGAGCGCATCGGACACGCACAACACACTGCTCTGTTTGCAACGGCAATTGCTGCCGCACCTTTCCTCCACAGCAAAAGCGCACTGTGGGGCGCGGGGCCCGATGCAGCGGAAGGGACCGATGCAAGGAGCCTTGGTGAGGAGCTGGATGAGGCCACGCGAGAGTGCATGCAGCAGCACTTTTCATGAAGTTAAGCACGAAGAAACACCGTTGCGGTGGAACTTAGGTGGTGACGCAAGTGGAGGCAGACTGAGAAACACTATGCCTACGTGGCTGGGTTCGGACAAAATGGAAAAATGCCTTTTATTGTTTATATAAATTGTATATAAATATCTTCGATAGTACATGTGTCAGACCCTGACAGGCTTTCTGTGTCCTTCTTGTTTGCTATTTGCTGTTGCTGTAGGTGCCCGTATGCTACGGTTCTAAGTTCCGGTTCTTCACATCCTGTTTACATACCTGACAATTTGGGGCTGTCTGAAAGGTACACGGCTAAGTCTTTAAAGCAACTAGCTCGTCTGCAGACCCACTACAGACCCCAGCAATCTTCATACAGGGCAGTGTGCTACAGCACAATTTTGTCATTCTGTTTACCTCCAGCATGTGGTGTGAGTGGGCACATGGCAGGAGATACTCCCTTTTTATCTTGGTGGTTTTCAAATAAGGAAAGAAAAAAAGAATTAAAAGCAACAGAAACCCACCCTTGGGCTGCCTGTGGGAGGGCCAGGCCAGAAGGCAGCAGGTCTTGGGAGAGTCGGGCGGTGCTGGCTGTCCCCACAGCCACTTTGGATCATGGGAAGCATTAGGAAACTTTCACAACTGGCCCAGGCCAAGCCAGGAGAGAGGCCAGGAGGCAAAGTATGGACTTACAAGAGTAATTCTTTACTCATGCGCATGAGGTGTCCCATTCAAACTGGGGCACCCCGAACACGGCTTTACACGAGGTTCTCAGACCTCAACATGATTTGACCAATCCCTCTTTAACTCAGAGATACTATTATTTTGCAAAGCAGCTGCAATTCTATGGCATCACGTGGCATCACGTCCCACCTGCCGCGTTCTTGATGTAAACGACCCTGGAGCTGGTCTCGCTACGGTTACTTATCGGTGCTGCCAGGCAACGGGGGGGTTTCACAGAGGTGTTAGAGGGGCTCGGAGGCAGGCATGGTAGTCTGCGATTGGGGCATTCAGAGCACGTGAGTAAGGGACAGGATCCAGGAGAAGTCCAGGAGGCCAAGTTGAGCCACCCACCCAGCCACCTGCATCAGAACCAGTGCCACCAGGAAAGCGCCTAAGTATTAGCAGCTGGAGCGTCTGTCCTGAGAGGCACCGAAGCACCTGTCTGCTGCCCAGACAGTTTCTCTAGAGAAGCTTGCTGCCCACCAGGAGTTCACAGTCGTGACATCACCGAGAGGCTGCCAAGCCTGCTGAAGCCTACAGGTTATCGTCCACTCCTACTATGCAATGTAAGGTCTAGTGATGCTGTGACGAGGCAGCTGAGGACCATCAAATCAAACTGTAGCCCCGCGGAGCAATGCTAAAAGAATCAGGAGCGCAGGTGGTGTTCTCCTCCATCCTCCCAGGCAGAGGAGGGGCTTCAGCAAGGAGGAGACATGCTGAATAGAAGAGTGCCTGGCTGCGTAGCTGGGGCCCAAGGTTTTGGCTTCCATCATCGTGGATCTACCCTTGAGAAGCTGCGTCTCTTGGGAGCTGGGGACATTCACCTGACCTCATACTGCAGGGCAGGAGAGGGCAGAATGCGGGACACCGAAACGGAAGGGAAATGCCTGCACAGCGGCCCTCTGACGAGAGCGGCAGCATCCTCCTCTCAGTGGTCTATCCCAGCGCAGCGGCCGCTGAAGACCACAGTGGCTGCAAAGATGATAGTCACCCTGCTTCCCCTTCACACTTTCACGGCCACGGTGGCAATGCCACACGGGCTCAGAAACTCCCTGGCAGCTGCGGCTGGGCAGGGACCAAGCGGGAGGCACCGCTGATGTGCCTCCACGTGTTCACTGGGGTCCGGCTGGAGAATCTGCCCGTGCCAGACACTCCCCAGGGAGCTGGTACCGCAGAAGTGAACATGCTGGACATGGAGAAGATGGTGCTCTCTCGGCAGCGGGAGTTGCCTGCTGGGAAACGTCCACCCGCACCCCGTCATGCCCCTTGGGAAACATCTCTTTGGAAGCAATGTCCTCTCGCAGTGGCACAGCAGCACAGAGATCCTGCCGTGGAGAGGCCCCGTCCCGCCACCAGGATATCGGGAGATATACCACCCCGCACCCGCTGCTGTCCCAAAGGCACCAAGAGCACACCCTCGACCACAAGCACAGTGGTCAGCACCAAGGGAGCCGCCTGGGTCAAAAAAGCTGTGAGCGTCTGACAAGCCTTTGACGCCATTTCCCACAGCATTCTGCTGAGAAACGAGCTGCTTATGGCTTGGACGGCTGCACTCTTTGCGGGGCCAAAAGCTGGCTGGGTGGCCAGGCCTAAGGAGTGGTAGCGAAAGGAGTTAAATCCAGCTGGTGGCCAGCCACAAGCGGTGTTCCCCAGGGCTCAGTCCCAGGGCCAGTTCTGTTTAATCTCTTTCTCGACGATCTGGACGGGGGCCTTGAGTGCTCCCTCAGTAAGTTTGCAGGCGACACCAAGCTGGGCAGGAGCGTTCATCTGCTTGAAGACAGAAAGGCTCTGCAGGGGGGTGTGGACAGGCTGGGTTGATGTCCAAAGCCAATTCCATGAGGTTCAACAAGGCTCAGTGCCAGGCCCTGCACTCGGGCCACAGCAACCCCACGCCACCCTACAGGCCTGGGGCAGAGTGGCTGGGAAGCTGCCTGGAGGAAAAGGCCCTGGGGGTGTTGGTCAGCGGCCGGCTGCATATGAGCCAGCAGTGTGGCCAGGTGGCCAGGAAGGCCAAGAGCGCCCTGGCCTGTGTCAGAAATAGTGCGGCCAGCAGGGCTAGGGAATGATGGTCCCCCTGTGCTCGGCACTGCTGAGGCCGCACCTCGAGCAGCGCGATCAGTTTTGGGCCCCTCACTACAAGAAAAATACTGAGGTGCTGGAGCGCGTCCAAAGATGAGCAGCGAAGCTGGTGAAGGTTCTGGAGCACAAGTGTGACGAGGAGCGGCTGAGGGAACTGGGGTGTTGAGCCTGGAGAAAAGGAGGCTGAGGGGAGACCTTAGCGCTCTCTGCAGCTGCCTGAAAGGAGGTTGTGGCGAGGTGCATGTCGGTCTCTTGTCCCACGTAACAAGCGCTAGGACAAGAGGAAAAGGCCCCAGGTTGCACCAGGGGACGTTTAGATTGATACTGGGAAAGATTTCTTCACCAAAACGGTTGTCAAGCACTGGGGGAGGCTGCCCAGGGAAGTGGTGGAGGCACCATCCCTGGAGGTAGTTAAAAGACGCGCAGACGTGGCGCACCGCAGCATGGCTTATTGGTGGACTTGGCAGTGCTGGGTTTGCGGTTGGACTCGGTGATCTTAAAGGCCTTCTCCAACCTAAACGACTCTCTGATTCTATATGACAATACGTCCAAACTATAGCAGCGTGCGTATCACATGGCAAGCGGCTGTGAAGGAAATTAACTCTAGCCCAGCCTCAAGGAGTACACCAGGGCAGCTGTGAGCCGCTGAGGCGGGCTGGGGCCAAAGGCCGGGCTGGCCGGTGGCCGTGCCTGTGATGCGCTCTGGTGATGTCAGATGTCACAATGGGGACAGTTACCAGGGGCGGCAGCAGGCCTGGGATGTCAGATGTCACAATGGGGACAGTTACCAGGGGCGGCAGCAGGCCTGGGATGTCAGATGTCACAATGGGGACAGTTACCAGGGGCGCCAGCAGGCCTGGGCCAGCCGTGAGTGCACACGTGGCGGGAGGCTGGGCTGGACGAGGGCTGGGGGAGAAAGGCTGGCCCCCGCGGGTGGGCTCTCACCCTGCCTTCTCATTTCAGCCTTGAATGCTTTGTCTGCCTCGGGAGTCCATGTTACGTTGATTCGGGTTGTGCTCAGCGGATCACATAAAGGCTTTGCAGGTAGTCCATACTGATATAGCCATAGACGACACGAACCTGTCGTTCCTAGAAAGGTTCGTAGATCTCTCACCGTTTCCAGTCTGGGTGTCTGGCAGACAGCCTCCTTCCTTGTTCTTCCCAGGGAGCGTTGCCCAGCGGAGACTTCGTATCCCAGGTATGCCGCTTTTTCTTGCACCAGCTGTGCTTTCTGTTGGGAGACTCTATAGCCACTTAAACCCAAGAAGTTTACAAGAGAGATCGTCCGTTGTACACATTCTTCTTCTGTTTCGGTCGCTATTAATAAGTCATCTCCAGATTGTAGAAGAACGCCATCTCCCAGTGGCTGTTGCCATTGTTCCAATTCTTTGGCTAGTTGGTTACCAAACAAAGTGGGACTATTTTTAAATCCCTGTGGTAAAACCGTCCAGCTTAGCTGCATCTTTCTCCCTCTGTTGAGAGACTCCCATTCAAAAGCAAAAAGCTTTTGACTTTCCTGAGCTCGGGGTAGACAGAAAAAGGCATCTTTTAAGTCTAACACTGTAACCCAAATCAAGTTATCCTTAATTTTGTTAAAAGCATATATGGGTTTGCTACTACGGGGTGCAAAGTTTTAGTTATTTCACCCTGCATCGAGGGCCCAGCCGCTGGCGGGAGCGCCTTGGGCAGGGCATGGGGACGCCCGGGTGCTGGGGCTGGGCGCAGGCCTTGCTGCCTCCCAGCTGGCTCACCCCCTCTCCTGCCTGCCCCCAGCTCCCTGCGGCTCCCACAGCCAGCTCCCTCCTGCCCAGCCCCACTGAAGCCCTTCTCTCTCTCCTCCTGCAGGCCATGGCTGCAACATTCTTCTATTGGTTGGTAGTAAGCCTCATCCAGCCACAGATGGTTGGTGATGAGCTGGATGATGCCATGCATGAGCGCATGCAGCAGCGTGCCCAGCAGCTGAACCAGGAGATGTCTCGGCTGCTGCAGGAGCTGGAGCAGAAGAGCGGCTTTACCTGCGGAGCCCTGCTCTCGGCTGCCTGGCAGCACTGGTTGTTATGGGCCATTGTTGCACCCCTGGTCCTGTGCTTA
Source organism: Falco biarmicus (assembly GCF_023638135.1). Lineage (NCBI taxonomy): Eukaryota > Metazoa > Chordata > Aves > Falconiformes > Falconidae > Falco > Falco biarmicus. Next base: position 41,407,905 of record NC_079294.1, on the reverse strand, counting down.
GTGCTGTGGTGCTGTCCCAGCAAAAGCAGCCATGAGCCAGAGAGCAGCAGCAAGGAGGGCAGCTCCCAAAACAAGGCGTGTAAGGAGGACCAAGAAGAGAAACCCAGTGTTGCGCTGGATGTGGCAAGTTTCGACCAAGTGCCCCCCGAAACGGTCTGTGATGCTGCAGCAGCTGATGAATGCTCTGTGTCTGCCAAAAACTCTCCAGGACCAGTTTCGTGCCACGACTGAAGCCAGCCATCAGTGTGGGCATTGCCTTACAAGACTGGATTCCTCACAACACTTACGCTGTCTACCGCTTGCTCGTGCCCCTGGAGCGCCCCCAAGGACATGCCTTCCACATGGAGAGGGGCACCGCAGAGGGGGAGCTGCTGAGGAACCCCATGCTCCGCGTAGAGCTGAAGTGCACATGCGGGCAGGAGCAGCTGGTGGAGGGCGCGCTGTGCTTCATCCACCACCCCAAGGAGCAGCTGATGGAAAATCAGGGTGCCAGCCTCCTAGGCACCCTCTGCACTGGCCCCTACCTGGACATGGAGGAAACCACCCGCTGGTTCCAGATATTGCTAAAAGCAGCCTGGCAGCGTTTGCCTAAGTCGGAACACTGCGGTCTGACAGTGCTGCCCTCCAGGCGCTCCTGCAAGGTCCGGCTGATGTCCGGTTCCAAAGCTGCCCTCCTGACTGAGATGATGTTTGGGTTGCAGCAGGATGACACGGACATCTTCCTGAGCATCAGGTAGGCAGAGGCCACTGTTGCCAGCAGCAGGACGCAGCCAGAGAGCTGTGCTATGGGAGAGGTTCAGTTCTTCATGCACAGGGCCAGTCCTCAAGACACTCCCCGGAGAGCTGGTGCTGCACAACGGAGCGCATCGGACACGCACAACACACTGCTCTGTTTGCAACGGCAATTGCTGCCGCACCTTTCCTCCACAGCAAAAGCGCACTGTGGGGCGCGGGGCCCGATGCAGCGGAAGGGACCGATGCAAGGAGCCTTGGTGAGGAGCTGGATGAGTCCACGCGAGAGTGCATGCAGCAGCACTTTTCATGAAGTTAAGCACGAAGAAACACCGTTGCGGTGGAACTTAGGTGGCGACGCAAGTGGAGGCAGACTGAGAAACACTATGCCTACGTGGCTGGGTTCGGACAAAATGGAAAAATGCCTTTTATTGTTTATATAAATTGTATATAAATATCTTCGATAGTACATGTGTCAGACCCTGACAGGCTTTCTGTGTCCTTCTTGTTTGCTATTTGCTGTTGCTGTAGGTGCCCGTATGCTACGGTTCTAAGTTCCGGTTCTTCACATCCTGTTTACATACCTGACAATTTGGGGCTGTCTGAAAGGTACACGGCTAAGTCTTTAAAGCAACTAGCTCGTCTGCAGACCCACTACAGACCCCAGCAATCTTCATACAGGGCAGTGTGCTACAGCACAATTTTGTCATTCTGTTTACCTCCAGCATGTGGTGTGAGTGGGCACATGGCAGGAGATACTCCCTTTTTATCTTGGTGGTTTTCAAATAAGGAAAGAAAAAAAGAATTAAAAGCAACAGAAACCCACCCTTGGGCTGCCTGTGGGAGGGCCAGGCCAGAAGGCAGCAGGTCTTGGGAGAGTCGGGCGGTGCTGGCTGTCCCCACAGCCACTTTGGATCATGGGAAGCATTAGGAAACTTTCACAACTGGCCCAGGCCAAGCCAGGAGAGAGGCCAGGAGGCAAAGTATGGACTTACAAGAGTAATTCTTTACTCATGCGCATGAGGTGTCCCATTCAAACTGGGGCACCCCGAACACGGCTTTACACGAGGTTCTCAGACCTCAACATGATTTGACCAATCCCTCTTTAACTCAGAGATACTATTATTTTGCAAAGCAGCTGCAATTCTATGGCATCACGTGGCATCACGTCCCACCTGCCGCGTTCTTGATGTAAACGACCCTGGAGCTGGTCTCGCTACGGTTACTTATCGGTGCTGCCAGGCAACGGGGGGGTTTCACAGAGGTGTTAGAGGGGCTCGGAGGCAGGCATGGTAGTCTGCGATTGGGGCATTCAGAGCACGTGAGTAAGGGACAGGATCCAGGAGAAGTCCAGGAGGCCAAGTTGAGCCACCCACCCAGCCACCTGCATCAGAACCAGTGCCACCAGGAAAGCGCCTAAGTATTAGCAGCTGGAGCGTCTGTCCTGAGAGGCACCGAAGCACCTGTCTGCTGCCCAGACAGTTTCTCTAGAGAAGCTTGCTGCCCACCAGGAGTTCACAGTCGTGACATCACCGAGAGGCTGCCAAGCCTGCTGAAGCCTACAGGTTATCGTCCACTCCTACTATGCAATGTAAGGTCTAGTGATGCTGTGACGAGGCAGCTGAGGACCATCAAATCAAACTGTAGCCCCGCGGAGCAATGCTAAAAGAATCAGGAGCGCAGGTGGTGTTCTCCTCCATCCTCCCAGGCAGAGGAGGGGCTTCAGCAAGGAGGAGACATGCTGAATAGAAGAGTGCCTGGCTGCGTAGCTGGGGCTCAAGGTTTTGGCTTCCATCATCGTGGATCTACCCTTGAGAAGCTGCGTCTCTTGGGAGCTGGGGACATTCACCTGACCTCATACTGCAGGGCAGGAGAGGGCAGAATGCGGGACACCGAAACGGAAGGGAAATGCCTGCACAGCGGCCCTCTGACGAGAGCGGCAGCATCCTCCTCTCAGTGGTCTATCCCAGCGCAGCGGCCGCTGAAGACCACAGTGGCTGCAAAGATGATAGTCACCCTGCTTCCCCTTCACACTTTCACGGCCACGGTGGCAATGCCACACGGGCTCAGAAACTCCCTGGCAGCTGCGGCTGGGCAGGGACCAAGCGGGAGGCACCGCTGATGTGCCTCCACGTGTTCACTGGGGTCCGGCTGGAGAATCTGCCCGTGCCAGACACTCCCCAGGGAGCTGGTACCGCAGAAGTGAACATGCTGGACATGGAGAAGACGGTGCTCTCTCGGCAGCGGGAGTTGCCTGCTGGGGAACGTCCACCCGCACCCCGTCATGCCCCTTGGGAAACATCTCTTTGGAAGCAATGTCCTCTCGCAGTGGCACAGCAGCACAGAGATCCTGCCGTGGAGAGGCCCCGTCCCGCCACCAGGATATCGGGAGATATACCACCCCGCACCCGCTGCTGTCCCAAAGGCACCAAGAGCACACCCTCGACCACAAGCACAGTGGTCAGCACCAAGGGAGCCGCCTGGGTCAAAAAAGCTGTGAGCGTCTGACAAGCCTTTGACGCCATTTCCCACAGCATTCTGCTGAGAAACGAGCTGCTTATGGCTTGGACGGCTGCACTCTTTGCGGGGCCAAAAGCTGGCTGGGTGGCCAGGCCTAAGGAGTGGTAGCGAAAGGAGTTAAATCCAGCTGGTGGCCAGCCACAAGCGGTGTTCCCCAGGGCTCAGTCCCAGGGCCAGTTCTGTTTAATCTCTTTCTCGACGATCTGGACGGGGGCCTTGAGTGCTCCCTCAGTAAGTTTGCAGGCGACACCAAGCTGGGCAGGAGCGTTCATCTGCTTGAAGACAGAAAGGCTCTGCAGGGGGGTGTGGACAGGCTGGGTTGATGTCCAAAGCCAATTCCATGAGGTTCAACAAGGCTCAGTGCCAGGCCCTGCACTCGGGCCACAGCAACCCCACGCCACCCTACAGGCCTGGGGCAGAGTGGCTGGGAAGCTGCCTGGAGGAAAAGGCCCTGGGGGTGTTGGTCAGCGGCCGGCTGCATATGAGCCAGCAGTGTGGCCAGGTGGCCAGGAAGGCCAAGAGCGCCCTGGCCTGTGTCAGAAATAGTGCGGCCAGCAGGGCTAGGGAATGATGGTCCCCCTGTGCTCGGCACTGCTGAGGCCGCACCTCGAGCAGCGCGATCAGTTTTGGGCCCCTCACTACAAGAAAAATACTGAGGTGCTGGAGCGCGTCCAAAGATGAGCAGCGAAGCTGGTGAAGGTTCTGGAGCACAAGTGTGACGAGGAGCGGCTGAGGGAACTGGGGTGTTGAGCCTGGAGAAAAGGAGGCTGAGGGGAGACCTTAGCGCTCTCTGCAGCTGCCTGAAAGGAGGTTGTGGCGAGGTGCATGTCGGTCTCTTGTCCCACGTAACAAGCGCTAGGACAAGAGGAAAAGGCCCCAGGTTGCACCAGGGGACGTTTAGATTGATACTGGGAAAGATTTCTTCACCAAAACGGTTGTCAAGCACTGGGGGAGGCTGCCCAGGGAAGTGGTGGAGGCACCATCCCTGGAGGTAGTTAAAAGACGCGCAGACGTGGCGCACCGCAGCATGGCTTATTGGTGGACTTGGCAGTGCTGGGTTTGCGGTTGGACTCGGTGATCTTAAAGGCCTTCTCCAACCTAAACGACTCTCTGATTCTATATGACAATACGTCCAAACTATAGCAGCGTGCGTATCACATGGCAAGCGGCTGTGAAGGAAATTAACTCTAGCCCAGCCTCAAGGAGTACACCAGGGCAGCTGTGAGCCGCTGAGGCGGGCTGGGGCCAAAGGCCGGGCTGGCCGGTGGCCGTGCCTGTGATGCACTCTGGTGATGTCAGATGTCACAATGGGGACAGTTACCAGGGGCGGCAGCAGGCCTGGGATGTCAGATGTCACAATGGGGACAGTTACCAGGGGCGGCAGCAGGCCTGGGATGTCAGATGTCACAATGGGGACAGTTACCAGGGGCGCCAGCAGGCCTGGGCCAGCCGTGAGTGCACACGTGGCGGGAGGCTGGGCTGGACGAGGGCTGGGGGAGAAAGGCTGGCCCCCGCGGGTGGGCTCTCACCCTGCCTTCTCATTTCAGCCTTGAATGCTTTGTCTGCCTCGGGAGTCCATGTTACGTTGATTCGGGTTGTGCTCAGCGGATCACATAAAGGCTTTGCGGGTAGTCCATACTGATATAGCCATAGACGACACGAACCTGTCGTTCCTAGAAAGGTTCGTAGATCTCTCACCGTTTCCAGTCTGGGTGTCTGGCAGACAGCCTCCTTCCTTGTTCTTCCCAGGGAGCGTTGCCCAGCGGAGACTTCGTATCCCAGGTATGCCGCTTTTTCTTGCACCAGCTGTGCTTTCTGTTGGGAGACTCTATAGCCACTTAAACCCAAGAAGTTTACAAGAGAGATCGTCCGTTGTACACATTCTTCTTCTGTTTCGGTCGCTATTAATAAGTCATCTCCAGATTGTAGAAGAACGCCATCTCCCAGTGGCTGTTGCCATTGTTCCAATTCTTTGGCTAGTTGGTTACCAAACAAAGTGGGACTATTTTTAAATCCCTGTGGTAAAACCGTCCAGCTTAGCTGCATCTTTCTCCCTCTGTTGAGAGACTCCCATTCAAAAGCAAAAAGCTTTTGACTTTCCTGAGCTCGGGGTAGACAGAAAAAGGCATCTTTTAAGTCTAACACTGTAACCCAAATCAAGTTATCCTTAATTTTGTTAAAAGCATATATGGGTTTGCTACTACGGGGTGCAAAGTTTTAGTTATTTCACCCTGCATCGAGGGCCCAGCCGCTGGCGGGAGCGCCTTGGGCAGGGCATGGGGACGCCCGGGTGCTGGGGCTGGGCGCAGGCCTTGCTGCCTCCCAGCTGGCTCACCCCCTCTCCTGCCTGCCCCCAGCTCCCTGCGGCTCCCACAGCCAGCTCCCTCCTGCCCAGCCCCACTGAAGCCCTTCTCTCTCTCCTCCTGCAGGCCATGGCTGCAACATTCTTCTATTGGTTGGTAGTAAGCCTCATCCAGCCACAGATGGTTGGTGATGAGCTGGATGATGCCATGCATGAGCGCATGCAGCAGCGTGCCCAGCAGCTGAACCAGGAGATGTCTCGGCTGCTGCAGGAGCTGGAGCAGAAGAGCGGCTTTACCTGCGGAGCCCTGCTCTCGGCTGCCTGGCAGCACTCGTTGTTATGGGCCATTGTTGCACCCCTGGTCCTGTGCTTAGTGCTGTGGTGCTGTCCCAGCAAAAGCAGCCATGAGCCAGAGAGCAGCAGCAAGGAGGGCAGCTCCCAAAACAAGGCGTGTAAGGAGGACCAAGAAGAGAAACCCAGTGTTGCGCTGGATGTGGCAAGTTTCGACCAAGTGCCCCCCGAAACGGTCTGTGATGCTGCAGCAGCTGATGAATGCTCTGTGTCTGCCAAAAACTCTCCAGGACCAGTTTCGTGCCACGACTGAAGCCAGCCATCAGTGTGGGCATTGCCTTACAAGACTGGATTCCCCACAACACTTACGCTGTCTACCGCTTGCTCGTGCCCCTGGAGCGCCCCCAAGGACATGCCTTCCACATGGAGAGGGGCACCGCAGAGGGGGAGCTGCTGAGGAACCCCATGCTCCGCGTAGAGCTGAAGTGCACATGCGGGCAGGAGCAGCTGGTGGAGGGCGCGCTGTGCTTCATCCACCACCCCAAGGAGGAGCTGATGGAAAATCAGGGTGCCAGCCTCCTAGGCACCCTCTGCACTGGCCCCTACCTGGACATGGAGGAAACCACCCGCTGGTTCCAGATATTGCTAAAAGCAGCCTGGCAGCGTTTGCCTAAGTCGGAACACTGCGGTCTGACAGTGCTGCCCTCCAGGCGCTCCTGCAAGGTCCGGCTGATGTCCGGTTCCAAAGCTGCCCTCCTGACTGAGATGATGTTTGGGTTGCAGCAGGATGACACGGACATCTTCCTGAGCATCAGGTAGGCAGAGGCCACTGTTGCCAGCAGCAGGACGCAGCCAGAGAGCTGTGCTATGGGAGAGGTTCAGTTCTTCATGCACAGGGCCAGTCCTCAAGACACTCCCCGGAGAGCTGGTGCTGCACAACGGAGCGCATCGGACACGCACAACACACTGCTCTGTTTGCAACGGCAATTGCTGCCGCACCTTTCCTCCACAGCAAAAGCGCACTGTGGGGCGCGGGGCCCGATGCAGCGGAAGGGACCGATGCAAGGAGCCTTGGTGAGGAGCTGGATGAGTCCACGCGAGAGTGCATGCAGCAGCACTTTTCATGAAGTTAAGCACGAAGAAACACCGTTGCGGTGGAACTTAGGTGGTGACGCAAGTGGAGGCAGACTGAGAAACACTATGCCTACGTGGCTGGGTTCGGACAAAATGGAAAAATGCCTTTTATTGTTTATATAAATTGTATATAAATATCTTCGATAGTACATGTGTCAGACCCTGACAGGCTTTCTGTGTCCTTCTTGTTTGCTATTTGCTGTTGCTGTAGGTGCCCGTATGCTACGGTTCTAAGTTCCGGTTCTTCACATCCTGTTTACATACCTGACAATTTGGGGCTGTCTGAAAGGTACACGGCTAAGTCTTTAAAGCAACTAGCTCGTCTGCAGACCCACTACAGACCCCAGCAATCTTCATACAGGGCAGTGTGCTACAGCACAATTTTGTCATTCTGTTTACCTCCAGCATGTGGTGTGAGTGGGCACATGGCAGGAGATACTCCCTTTTTATCTTGGTGGTTTTCAAATAAGGAAAGAAAAAAAGAATTAAAAGCAACAGAAACCCACCCTTGGGCTGCCTGTGGGAGGGCCAGGCCAGAAGGCAGCAGGTCTTGGGAGAGTCGGGCGGTGCTGGCTGTCCCCACAGCCACTTTGGATCATGGGAAGCATTAGGAAACTTTCACAACTGGCCCAGGCCAAGCCAGGAGAGAGGCCAGGAGGCAAAGTATGGACTTACAAGAGTAATTCTTTACTCATGCGCATGAGGTGTCCCATTCAAACTGGGGCACCCCGAACACGGCTTTACACGAGGTTCTCAGACCTCAACATGATTTGACCAATCCCTCTTTAACTCAGAGATACTATTATTTTGCAAAGCAGCTGCAATTCTATGGCATCACGTGGCATCACGTCCCACCTGCCGCGTTCTTGATGTAAACGACCCTGGAGCTGGTCTCGCTACGGTTACTTATCGGTGCTGCCAGGCAACGGGGGGGTTTCACAGAGGTGTTAGAGGGGCTCGGAGGCAGGCATGGTAGTCTGCGATTGGGGCATTCAGAGCACGTGAGTAAGGGACAGGATCCAGGAGAAGTCCAGGAGGCCAAGTTGAGCCACCCACCCAGCCACCTGCATCAGAACCAGTGCCACCAGGAAAGCGCCTAAGTATTAGCAGCTGGAGCGTCTGTCCTGAGAGGCACCGAAGCACCTGTCTGCTGCCCAGACAGTTTCTCTAGAGAAGCTTGCTGCCCACCAGGAGTTCACAGTCGTGACATCACCGAGAGGCTGCCAAGCCTGCTGAAGCCTACAGGTTATCGTCCACTCCTACTATGCAATGTAAGGTCTAGTGATGCTGTGACGAGGCAGCTGAGGACCATCAAATCAAACTGTAGCCCCGCGGAGCAATGCTAAAAGAATCAGGAGCGCAGGTGGTGTTCTCCTCCATCCTCCCAGGCAGAGGAGGGGCTTCAGCAAGGAGGAGACATGCTGAATAGAAGAGTGCCTGGCTGCGTAGCTGGGGCTCAAGGTTTTGGCTTCCATCATCGTGGATCTACCCTTGAGAAGCTGCGTCTCTTGGGAGCTGGGGACATTCACCTGACCTCATACTGCAGGGCAGGAGAGGGCAGAATGCGGGACACCGAAACGGAAGGGAAATGCCTGCACAGCGGCCCTCTGACGAGAGCGGCAGCATCCTCCTCTCAGTGGTCTATCCCAGCGCAGCGGCCGCTGAAGACCACAGTGGCTGCAAAGATGATAGTCACCCTGCTTCCCCTTCACACTTTCACGGCCACGGTGGCAATGCCACACGGGCTCAGAAACTCCCTGGCAGCTGCGGCTGGGCAGGGACCAAGCGGGAGGCACCGCTGATGTGCCTCCACGTGTTCACTGGGGTCCGGCTGGAGAATCTGCCCGTGCCAGACACTCCCCAGGGAGCTGGTACCGCAGAAGTGAACATGCTGGACATGGAGAAGACGGTGCTCTCTCGGCAGCGGGAGTTGCCTGCTGGGGAACGTCCACCCGCACCCCGTCATGCCCCTTGGGAAACATCTCTTTGGAAGCAATGTCCTCTCACAGTGGCACAGCAGCACAGAGATCCTGCCGTGGAGAGGCCCCGTCCCGCCACCAGGATATCGGGAGATATACCACCCCGCACCCGCTGCTGTCCCAAAGGCACCAAGAGCACACCCTCGACCACAAGCACAGTGGTCAGCACCAAGGGAGCCGCCTGGGTCAAAAGCTGTGAGCGTCTGACAAGCCTTTGACGCCATTTCCCACAGCATTCTGCTGAGAAACGAGCTGCTTATGGCTTGGACGGCTGCACTCTTTGCGGGGCCAAAAGCTGGCTGGGTGGCCAGGCCTAAGGAGTGGTAGCGAAAGGAGTTAAATCCAGCTGGTGGCCAGCCACAAGCGGTGTTCCCCAGGGCTCAGTCCCAGGGCCAGTTCTGTTTAATCTCTTTCTCGACGATCTGGACGGGGGCCTTGAGTGCTCCCTCAGTAAGTTTGCAGGCGACACCAAGCTGGGCAGGAGCGTTCATCTGCTTGAAGACAGAAAGGCTCTGCAGGGGGGTGTGGACAGGCTGGGTTGATGTCCAAAGCCAATTCCATGAGGTTCAACAAGGCTCAGTGCCAGGCCCTGCACTCGGGCCACAGCAGCCCCACGCCACCCTACAGGCCTGGGGCAGAGTGGCTGGGAAGCTGCCTGGAGGAAAAGGCCCTGGGGGTGTTGGTCAGCGGCCGGCTGCATATGAGCCAGCAGTGTGGCCAGGTGGCCAGGAAGGCCAAGAGCGCCCTGGCCTGTGTCAGAAATAGTGCGGCCAGCAGGGCTAGGGAATGATGGTCCCCCTGTGCTCGGCACTGCTGAGGCCGCACCTCGAGCAGCGCGATCAGTTTTGGGCCCCTCACTACAAGAAAAATACTGAGGTGCTGGAGCGCGTCCAAAGATGAGCAGCGAAGCTGGTGAAGGTTCTGGAGCACAAGTGTGACGAGGAGCGGCTGAGGGAACTGGGGTGTTGAGCCTGGAGAAAAGGAGGCTGAGGGGAGACCTTAGCGCTCTCTGCAGCTGCCTGAAAGGAGGTTGTGGCGAGGTGCATGTCGGTCTCTTGTCCCACGTAACAAGCGCTAGGACAAGAGGAAAAGGCCCCAGGTTGCACCAGGGGACGTTTAGATTGATACTGGGAAAGATTTCTTCACCAAAACGGTTGTCAAGCACTGGGGGAGGCTGCCCAGGGAAGTGGTGGAGGCACCATCCCTGGAGGTAGTTAAAAGACGCGCAGACGTGGCGCACCGCAGCATGGCTTATTGGTGGACTTGGCAGTGCTGGGTTTGCGGTTGGACTCAGTGATCTTAAAGGCCTTCTCCAACCTAAAAGCGTCTGTGATTCTCTGAACTGGGAATAAGGTTTGGGACCACTACTTCTTAGAAACTCGTGTATTGCAGTACAGGGATTACATTACTTAAAAACATAGAGAACATGATATACCAGAACCAGTTCACTAGATTAAACACGTTTTCCAGCCAACCGTGCAAATATCCTTTGAAGTGAAGCAATACTGAAGTCAAAAAAATTAAAAAGGGTCAAAAGTAAGTCCATTAATTTTCACTGCTGTGGCTAATGGAGATCACCGAATTGTGTCTTCCTTTGTTTCACTTTCTTCTTTCAGAAGAATCCATAGCAACATTAGAGGAAATTATTTGTGTGTCGAGTGCCATAAAAACATATAAATGATCTTATTTTTAAGTATGTGAGAAGGTCACTGGTTTCAGGTGGGACAGAATATTCAGCATATGCCACAGGGCTCTGACAATGTGGGACCTACCGAGTGGGAATGGACTAAATGCCTACTTGCAGTCAGATAAGCCGAGAGAAGGTATTCACACTACACCATGAACAAGCTGCCTGCAGATATGCTAGAAAGAGTTTTGAGTTTTAGCAGTTCACCTAAGAGCGTGAAACCGTATTAGACCAGGTGCTGTAGAAAGAAAACGTACTTCTTTCCTAATATGAGAAAACGTAGAAAACATACAGAAGATGCAAGAGGGAATACAACAACATCTGGAAGATTTGCAGACTTTTACAGAACAGTCTGAAAGCTTCAGGCCAAAAAGAGATGATTAAGAAAGAAAAATCAAAGGGATTGGGTGTATGTGAGAGGTGGCAGAAGGCATGTGCTTCACTGCATGCAAAGCAAGAACCAACCACAGAACAAGACCCAACAGATTTGTGTACACAGGGAATATAAAAATTGGGCTAAAGGTTACAACCTACCTAGAATCAAGGTGCTAAGGTGAGTACAGCTCCTTATCAAATTTTAATATGAATCACTTTTATTGGGTATTAGATAATAAAAGCTGGGCTGTGGCCTGGAGCAGTTTCCTTCTAGCACTGAACTCATGCCTGTGCTGAGGTTTTTGGATGCAGGTAAATTAAGACCCTCACACTCAGCTTTACTCCTGAAACCAGGGCAAGGTTCTGCCTGTTAGGCTGGCCACCTATTAGTGTTTCCTAACAGAACAATAAATTTTTCATCATGAAACTCCTGTACATTTTAAGAGTGTAAAAACATTAAGCTAATATATTTCTGTAATTAAAAATTTATGTTATTTCAGTTCATGCTGTACATTTCATTGCTATTATTTTCAGTAGAAGCCTTCTAAAATCGGCCTTCTATTTTGGGTTTTTTTTCCCCCTGAAACTGATTTGCTGATATCCCGCTAGTCTCCAGTTCATTACTGGAAGTCAATAACAATCAACTGGAGGGTGACTTCACTCACTTTCATATTCCAATTGTACAGTCTTCTAAGATAGCTGATAGTGAGCATTAAAAAGCGCCAAGTAAAAAAAACCCACATACAACAGCAGAAAAATCCAAAACCACTCTGAAGGGCACACTTTAGGATACTTGTAACATGAAGTAAAACACATTAGGATTAAGACTGATTTAAGCCGATTGTGTCACTTCATGTTCTTTAGGTAACAGACTGCCACTATATCCATGGCAGGGGTGAGCACTAAAAAACCAATACATTACTCTTCTAATGGAGTACTTCAAAAGGCTTCTGGACTTTTGGAAAAAGTAATTTGCCTAAGTAGGAAATGCAGAAAAGAAAAGCCCAGCTACAAAAGACCTGGAGGACAGCCATGTCAAAATACCCTGTTCCTACTGTCTTAGTCTAGATCTTAGTCTAGGGACTCCCCAGGTTACTGTTTTTAAACAGACCTGAAAAGCTTGTTTCCTCTGGTGCCTTTTTTTTTTTTTTTTAAAAATGCTTGTAACGTATCTTGAATTATCTCATTTAAATGTATCATACAAAGCTGTTTTATCCTGTACCTTCTTATAGCTTATGTGACAGGATTCAAGTGTCAGAGAAGGTGATTGTTCACACCAAGTGATACCTGCTATTCATGACCCAGCAGCAAACTTTGACATACTATTTCAGAGTAAAGGGGAAAAGCCATGATGCAGCTTTGGCAACATGATACTTCCTAAAGAGAATCTGGCAGGACACTGGACAGTGTCACAGACACTTCTACTACTAAGGAGTAGAGGGAAAGACAAGAAAACACATATAGCCAAGTGTATTTACTTTATATCGGCTCTACTGTACAAATACATTCACTGGTTTAAATGTCTATTTGGCAAACTTTTAATTCAAGACAAGTCTAAGTGGTATTCACAGCAAAGTTTTCAGTCCTGTTTAACAGGATTAAAAACCTGGCTAGCAACCATTTTCTTGAAGCAGAGGATGAACACCAGAAAAAGTTGCTAATTGGAAAAAGAAAATAAATCTTTCACAGCTGTGGTTCATAAGTAGGATCTTTGAAAGTTTGCAGATAAATTTAAGCTCTCCCACTTTCAGTAAAAACATTGGAAAGTTTGCACTAAAATTGGTAAGTGCAAATTAACTTACTCATATTAAATTCTTGTTATATTGATGAACTTCCAGTCCCGCAAGCTCACAAGTGAGAGCCATACACCAAATTCATTCACTGCCCAGAGCATCTCCTGTACGCGTATTTGCAGGGCTAACTGTCTTGAGTTATTTCTATCAGTAAGTATAAACAATTTTTCTTGCTACTCTTTGCCACATTCACCTTCATTCCTTCAGAACATCATGTTAGAATAAACTCCTATATTCTTAAAAATTGCTGAAATTTAAGATTGAAATCAGTTAAACTATTTAACTGGGCTTCAGGGTTCTACCTCCTCTTAAATTAGCCCATGTAAATGCAGTTTGATTAAATTCAGCCACAATGAACATCTTAAGTTAGCTTAATATTTCTATCTGAACAGCTCCAGTGACATTCAAATTTATTATGTCAAGATTAAAAAAACACATTGAAATTAACCAACAATATTATTTAGAGGTATATTATTCTTTGGCTTTAAGGAAAAAAGACACTAAAATGTAAATTTCCAATTAAATGGGATAGAACATTCTTTTTATAAACTTTGAGCTAGAAAGCAAAGGGATATACTTTCTCTCCCATGTCTGCTCTGTTAACGTGAACTGAGGCTAACAGTCAATCATATCACAGCAATTTCAGTTTTTTAATCCACAGAAAATATTCCCTCATTTTACTAGACAAGTCAGTAGTTCCAATTTTTAATCCTTAAAGGGTTGGGACTGAAACTTGAGAATCCAGGTCACAGGTGACAGCAGAATACCCTCCCACCTCCTCCCCTGGTTTAATTTGTATAGTCCACATCAGAATCTTACCAGCTCTCTGCCTATAAAGATTTCCAGGGAAGATAAAGGTGAACTGATGACATATAAGCTAATTTCCCCTCCAAATCATACAGGCTAAAACCAGCGTAAAGATTTATTTTAGCCTTTAGCATCCTTAAATTCTTAGGAATTATATTACAAAAGCCTATCCTGTATTTGACAGTACTCAGTCAGGGCAGAAGATATAAACAAATGCATTTTGCTCCTGTGTGACATGGTCTTCTGAAAGTTCCTTCTCAATCCCTAGTTTTCTTGAAAATCCCAGATCAGAGGGCCCCTGGGAAATACTGTGACTGGAACCAAGTGAACGCTGCTTCATCTTGGAATTTCAACATATAAGTAGAAAAACAGTGAAAAGGGGGATTTTTATTATTGTAACTAAAAATGAGAAGCATTCAATATTCTATTTTAATATAACTAGCTTGAATCAGAAAACTGAAGGAGACCCGCTAAGTTTATAAATCAGTGACAATAAAACAGATAATAAACCAGTTATATATAGCATACCACTCAAATACACACACATGATGTAATTGCCTGTTTTATTTAGTGGAATCACTTTTGTAGATTAGTTTCCAATTCCCATGTACTCCAATGCAAGGCTCCACCATCGACAGGCATAATGCAGTTTGTTCAACTGAATCCAAACTAAAAAAAAAAAAAAAAAGTACAATCTCAAAAGTTAAGTTAGAAACTAAGTTGACACATTTTCTTTGGGACCAGGAATCTGTACATAGTACAAAATATACATTTATTGAACTTTCTGTAAACACAGTTTGAATAGTGTAAAACTGTAAATAGTGGGTGAACTACGTGGAGAATAATTTATTATATATTGTTATACATTCTACTTAAGGAAAATAGTTATGCTCTTGTATATTACTCTGTTAAATTTATAAATTCCATAATGAAGCTGTGTAATCTGCAAACATGCTTTTCAAGCTTAAATCTCTCCATTCGTAACACACATTTATACAGGTCATCAATGAAAAAACGTTACACTTTCCACAAAATAGTTATAAAGATGTAATTAATTTTCTAAAAAGACAGGCACAGCATGTCACTACAAATGAGACTCATGTTACAATGTGGAGTCAATTCTGTGAGAAGATAGGTGAAAACTCTCTAATTCAGCATGTTTGTACGTGGTCTTAGTAACAAGACAGATGCTAGAAACCAAAATGTCTGTTTTGAAAGATTTATGTAGCAGCTGGTCCTGGAAATCAAATATCACACTTTTCAAAGACCCAGTATTCCCAGGCTAGGAGGATCTATGCTTTTATCTTGTATTAACCCTTCATTGCTAGTCATTTAGTTTTCCAACTACCTGGCACAATTTGCCAAGAACATTTGCATAATTCAGGACTTACTCCAAAAACTAGATTCCTGGCACCAAAGAGTTAGATCTGGTTAATAAATGCCACTTAACTCTTGGTACTCAAGGGCAGTGCGAATCACACCATCAGCAATAAAACGTATGATAGGAAATCCCAAATTCCAGCATCAAATGGTCGCACAGCATTAACCCAAAGAACACGCGGTAACAGGTATTGCAGCATCTTGTGTATTGGGGACTCTATTGTATAATGCCCAGTTTCCAATTTAAGAGCCTGGAAATTTCGAACTGCAGCAGACTTGCCAGCCTGGCATCAAACACTCAGCAAGAATAAAAAGTTCCCCTAAAAACACCAACGAAGACCCTTCCAGTAGATCCACCACTGGACATGGACATAATGCCATGTAAATTCAGCACATTTATTCCTAGGTTTTTAGCGTCTCCTTGTTTTTCCATCCCAGGTAACTAATTTTGGGTTTCATCTTTTTATTCTTTACAGCTAAAAGCACTACATCAAAGACTGAACCTCGTAAACTGTGCCCTTCTGATGTTTTAAAAGATCAAAAAAAAATACTGTTACATGTTTGAAGAATTACAGAATTGTTCTCTCCAATGAATCTAACACTTTGCTTTAACATTACCATCTTCTCCCCTTTGGCTTCAGAAATCTTTTTTAAAACCAAAACTGAATAAAGATTACATTTCTTTTTCATTCCAAGGACAGTGGGACAGTTAAGGCTCCAACAATACATGTGCAAACTTTATATACTGCTGTGTGAAGCTCCATCAATATCAGCAGGATATGAAGTTAAGTACATGCCTAATTTTCCCAAGATTATCTCAGTTTAATTTTCCCCTGTAGTTTGAATAAAAATACTGTGCTTCAGCTTGAAATACTAACAGTGAAAGTGAAATCGGCTACTTAGTATTTCCATTGCTCAGACTGGGCTGAATTCAGTAACTCAAGTGCAATTAAACTCTGGACCTTAGTCCAGAGGCGTTGATAGAACTAAGAGTATGTGAGGTTTTATGACCCACCAGTCTCAGCTTTCTCTTTTTCTACCCAAAGATATTTCTCAAAAGAAACAACAATAGCACCTCCTTCAACTCTGCAGGCTTACTCACAATGCATACCGAGAGTCCTGTCTACTTCAGCTGTAAAAACTCCCTGCTCCCACCAGCTCTTCAGAGTGAATGGGAGCAAAAATGAATTTCAGCTTCGTGATTGAGCAAGCTGAGAAGTGCAGGTGTAGTACTCTCAAAAGAAAATGTTCCTATCTGACACAGCACTCACCCTTGCAAATAAATGGCTGGTTACACAATCGTTAAGGACCATTGGGTTTATTTTTCTTTTCTTTTGGGGAACAAAAAAAAGAAGAAAAAAGTAGATGTATAGTGCTACTTTAAAAAGCATTTGGGCAGGAATCAGTACAAGCATAAAAATCCAACCAGGAATAAAACTATACTCTAGAAATCTGACTTATCCCAGCTCTACTGAAGTTTTGACACTGTCAGAATAGAACTGATTTCACTAATTCTATAAAAGGCATATTTAAAATTAGGCCCATCTTCCCAAATTTTGTGGTTGCAAAGCTTAGGGGTTTTGTTTTTGTTGTTGCCACCTTTAAGGCAACCCCCAAAACCCCTTTCCTAAGCCACCATTACCGCTCCTGTTCTCTTGGCTTAGAAGCAAAGACTTCACAAGAGTGTCTACACGGGGGGAGGCAGAGCAGGGAGGGAAGATCTGGTTTGCTGCTACTCGAAAGAGCAACAAATAAAACCACAGATAAAGCAAAGAATATGCATAGAGCCTAGGTCACCATAGGTCACCAACTCTGACACAATCAGGAGGTTAAAGCTCCAGACACATTTTTTTCCCCATGCATTAAGTAAACAGCTGAAATACTTGTAGAATTTTCCAGAAACAAGTTTTCAGTGGGAGATAACATACAGTCAGCTTTTAGCACGTTGTACATTCTTTTTCTTTTCTACTTGAAAGCATTTAGTGGTCCAGGAGAACAAAGACAAGCTTTAAGTTTTCCTACAGCTTCCTGAACTTCTGTGAACAAACGCCGCGCCGGCGAGTGGCTGCTACCTCATTTACAAAGCAATGTCATTAAGCAAAATAAGGCTACAGAGTGCTTCAGAAGGTGCAGCTTGGACCTGCAGAGACCTGCAGACTTTGCAAGCACTCCACAGAGACAGCTCAGAAACAGCTCAGCAAAAGATGGGATTCTTGGATCAATATTTCAGACAGGTCGGCCAAAAGTTCTTAGCCCCAGATAGTTACTTTTGAATTTTATCTCGTTTTTACAGTTTATAGCAGGAATCACGTTCATTTTATGCACTACAGCACCCTAGAAATTCACATGTGGAGCCTCTTCTTACCACTTTAAGAGTTAAAAGACACTATCCAGCCAAGTAGAGACTTTATACCCTGTAACGATACAAAAAGGCTCGTTATGATCATCTCGGACACACACAGTGATAGGAACAAGCAGGTATACTAGTTATCTAGGAGACATTTTCACATCTTATGAAGCTCAGCACAGAGTAACAATTGCATTTTCTACAGAAAAATGTCAGGTACAGCTCCACAGCTCTACAGCTTTGCTGTTTCTGAACCTATGCAAGGTACTTGTTTGCATTAAAATACCGTATTTGCTCAATGATGAGGAAATGGGTAACATTTTACTAAATGTTTGCCCATTTCAGACATGGCCAACTTTAAATATCAAGAAATTTAAATATACCAAGTCATTTGCGCATAAAAGCAATTCAAGAAGGTGCAGGTAGAGATGAAGGAGAACATCTCAGCATGATGAAAACCTGATGTACACTGAAATAAGGTAAATTGTAACGACCCTATCATTAACCTAATTGCGGCAGCCATGCTGTCTATCCCACAGGACAGAGCTACATACACCTAGAGAAAGCAAATAGCCTTGTCAGCATGGAACTCGTACACAAGACAACATTAAAACCAAAGTCTCGTGATTCATTTTAAGAAAAAGAATGTTTCCCAAAGCAAAATGTTTTGTCTGCTATAGAGCTGAGAATGATCTGCAAAGGCTTTGATGCTCCCTACACAGGTCACTCATTTATCTGGTTTAGTGTGTGGTTTCCCAAACTGTGGCAGGACGGTGATGCAACCATTTCTTCGTTCTCAGTCCCGCCTCCCCACTCTCCATCTTGCCCTAGTACCAGCACCCCATAGCTGGATTATCAACTTACCCAGGCCAGAGAGTACACATTTTTTTCCTTCCTCCTAACTGCACGGCCACATAAGCATGAGTGCTGGCACAATGCCAGTAGGAGCAAACTTCTAGCAACCAGTTTAGTCTTGACAGAAGCAGAACATGAAACCGTATCCTTAGCTCATAAATCACTAAAAATGAAACGCAATATGAAGTCCACCCTAACCCAGTGTATCAAATTAAGTCAGGATTCTTATCGAGGAATCAACTGAAGTGAAAACTTCCCTAATTCTGTTAAATCACCTTTTTACATTTTCAATTCTGGAACTGAACAAAATAGCTCAGTCTAACCTATAGAGTTGAGACAGCACCAGCTTTGCAATAAACAATTTAATGGATGCTGAAGTCATTTTACCATAAGTACATGTTAAAGTGATTAGCTTTGGCACCTGCAGGAACTATCAAGGTAAGTGCTACCATTATTCATCTGCTGCTTAATATTCATCGGGCACCTTGCTATATGACACAACCTAGGATTACTGCAACTCAGCAGTGTAATGACAAGCAGATGAAATCTCTCTCTTCAATTCTCACTTCCACTGGAAGATTAAAATGAACGATGGCCACACACAGAGGTCTTTGTGGTGCTGCTCCTGGCTAGGTAAGATCAAGCCAGCTGAGAGGCTCTGGCTTCATAAGTTGCCTGGGATCTACACATTTCTGCCCCACCACATGTATCGGGGACTCCATTGATACAATGGATTTACAAAGCCTTGCAAATCTAGGACCCCAGTTAATGCAATTGCATTTAGTTAATCCAACATTGGTTTTAAATTGCACTTTTGAAGCCTCTGTCTTGAACATATTTCAATGCTGAATTAGTGAGAATTACTTGAAACAGTTGTCTATAAAGCAGTACAGGTATTCTCCCAGAACGATCAGTGAAACATTTAATCTGACTATAACAAAACTCACAGAAACTGAAGCCAGTGAAGCTGTCAAAAGTAGAAGGAAAACAAAGTTGCATGGCATACGAAGAAAATTAGCTTTACAAATGTAATTTCTTTTTAAAAACAAGCAAATTGGGACCATCCTATTTGAACATGTATTTCAAAATACATCTTTTAACATCACAATTTTCATTTTTGTCACACAAGAATCTTTTTCCAAGAGGGAAATAAATAGCACACAATACTTCCAAAAAAAAAAAAAAAAAAAGCTGCCTTGCCCCTGAGGTGCTAATGTTTTTAGCATTTAAAAAGAAGTTTCTGGTGCAAGAAGGAGATGCACAAAGGTGCAAAAGTGCCTTTTCCTTTTCAGAGCAGTGAAAAGTACAGCTTGCCTCTTTTCTAGGATGCTTTATATACTTAGTTTGTAAATTTTGTAATCAAAATCTTTATCTAAAATGGCAGTGTTTATGCATACATAATAGATTCAGTGCTCTGACCTCATCAAAATGCTGAACATCGGTGGGAGAGAGAAAGGCCTGAAACGGGCTTTCTTCTGCTACCCTCAAACCTAGTTACATCGCCTGCAGCAATAGCAGAATTATTTCCTTTGTAACCTTTAGGAGACCTCGTTAGAAGAGGCTTCAAATACATCATTGTCACTGAGACAGTTTAAGTGATTATGGTTTGAAGTATGGCTTTTCACACCACAGTTTTGCTTCCAATTTTTTAAAGTTTAAAACTCAGAGGTTCCACAGTCCAGTTCAAGGTTTTGCCATTTCCAAAACCAAACTTCAGTCTCTATGCAAAAGGACAGAATTGTATCTGCCTACTCCTAAGTTAAGTTTAGCTTTTTGCACTAATACGCCATGTATTATTAAATACGCTTGTTAATTAGGTGCCTGTGAAGCTACAACTTAACATTATTATAGTTTTGCACTCTACAACAAAATTAGACATTTTAAACATTTATTCATAGGTAGGTAAGGAACTGGTTCTTTAAGCAAAAATTGCTATAAATTTATAAATACAAATAGTGCTTATGTTTTCTTCATTCATGCTTGAACAGATTACAAACTGAATACAATGAAGTTACGTTTAAGCACCCCACATAGACAAGAGGGATAAAAGAAAGTTTGCTGGTATATACTATACTTAGTTCCAAGACACTATAAGTTACTTTTTCACTGTTCAGTGTTCCCTAACTCTGCATTAATTTTAAGGCTATATATACAAATATGTATATTTCAAAGTTAGGGAAAGACAAATAGAGCAAAATGCATTGTACTACATTTTCCTATCAAAAAGTAATTATACACCACGTTTTGATTCTGTTTAACTGCAGTAAATGTTACAATTACTTGTTGTACTGATTTTCCTTTTGGGGAATCTGCCTACTAAATGAGTAAACTACATATTAAATACAATATTCTCAACCAAAAAGACAATACAAGGTGCACAAAACAGCAGTTTTGCAAACACGACTGACTTGAAAACTTAATTTTTGTATGCTCAATGGGAGAAAGCTAAGCTTAAATCAAATTAGTTTATTATCTTATAAAATTTTAAATTAGAATTTTAAACAACAAACAGTTAAATATTGTCAACATGCTATATCTCAAATCACAAATACTGTTTAACCACTAGTCTCTCATTCTAAGTAAGTGGGTCAATTAAAAACACACACCATAAAATGTTAAAGATTGTCAGGCTTTGACAAATGTATTTTTATCAAACAGTAGGCAAATTCAAACCAATGCACATCTTCAGTGGGGAGAAAAAAAATAAAACACCAAAAAGCCTGAAAAAACCCACACTTGTAAAAAATAGGGTAACGGATTAATCCCACATCATCCTCTAGCATATGGCTATGTCTTGGGCAATAATCAAAATCCTTCCCATTTTAAAAATGGGCTACCAATTAATAAAAATATTCTTGCACAAGTATCATTTACAATGGCACTGACATTTTAAAAGGCAGGAAAAAAGGAATTACACATTTATGGATAAATGTCCTGTTTGTTAAATCAAGCTTTATTGATAAAATGGAATCCAAAGTATTTTACTTGGAACAGCAGCAGACCGAACCAATCAGGATTGTAAAAATGCTGCAGACTCCTACGATATGTAGAAAGCTGCCTGTTCGTGCTCAGTGATTAGTAGTTTCAGGTAAGGGTTAATGAAAAAAGAGGCGCAAAGAATCAAGGCATTCTAATCCCAAGGTTCATACACATATGAACATGATACTATAAATAGGGCGTGATTTAACTCCCGCTGAAGTCAAAATCAGAACTCCCTTTAACTCAATGTGAGAGCAGGAGAGTGTCCAAGAAAACGACAGACATTTGTTGAAGAACGCGCACTACTCTTAGTTATTTTTCCATTGCCAAGCAAATTCACACACTGTAATTTCTAGTAAGTTGCCCACAACTTCAGCTTTCATATAAACCAAAAAGTTATCTTTACAGTTTTGTGCACCTCTTGAGCACCTAGCTGGCTAGGCTGCTGCTCCTTGCAATCCAAAACCACAACATGAATTTGAAGGGATATATATTGTTGCATCACACAAGCCAAACATTTCTTCTAACCTTTATAGTGATTTAAAGCAGTTCATAATTAAATATGAGCATTTTGTACACAGACAATTGCACTTTACAAAAACAAAATCATACAACATAAATTGCTGGAGTCTGATTTACAACATGAATTATGGTTTGAAATCACGTTTACAGAAGTCTGTTTTACAAAAAAGATCAGTTCCTGGGCTAGATGTTGTACTGCTGTAGTCACTCCCACCAACACAGCGTATTCCCTTCTTTATTTAAGGTTGAGGATGGATGTAAAGAAGGGTCAACTGAGGTTGGGCTGCACTTTTATTTGAAGGATGAAACGTGAACTCCACAGCCAGATGAGCAGTTTTACCACATATCATCAGTTGAGGCAGAATCCTTAAAGAAAAAAGAAGGAACCCTTTAAAGTCTGGAGTGCCCATAGTTACAGTGGTTTCTGGATAATCCAGACTGAAAAGGGTGAAGACTTAAATCATTTTAGAAGTCTGTTTTCTCTACCCTTTAAGAAATAGCATTTAAGAAGTATCTAAAAAACATACATGCTTAATTAGCAAAGCATTAGTATCAAGGCATTTCAAAGTCTAACCAAATATTTTATAACAGCCTTATCGATCCTCAAAATAATACCCTAGGAGCCTTATTCAAAAGCATTCCTAGAGTATTTAGAAGTAATACAAAACAAATGCACTTATTACACAGGTGTGTTAAAAGAGCAGGATGTGCCTCATGCCATTTGTTATTATCATTGCCATCTTTTGTTTTCAGCCCTCCCTTGCTGTATAGGAAGAAACAGTCGTCAAATGACACTCTTATAATTCAGATCAATTGTAGCACCTATAATTTAAGGTTACAGAAGTGTAGTTTGGGCAACTACAGGAAACCCTAATTTTGGATGGTAATAAAACCATAAGGAGGAAGAAAAACGTATATAACATGCTCTGAATTGTAACTGTACGACCACACTACATGGCATGACAACCATGCATTCAATAACTGAGTACCCATAGAATTTGGTATGTTCAGGCCCACGGGCAAGAGTGGATTTTGTGCAACTACCACGCCCCTGAAAAATGTTTAACCAATTCTTGCTATTAGTTAAAAAAAATCCTAATACAAATAGAGTATTTAATTCTAGTGGGGTTTAATCCATATGCCTTTGTCTGTTTCCTTCTCCCTTGCTTAGATTGTTCTATATTCAGTTTTCTTGTACTGCCTCATCAGTTGGGTACGTAACACCACAACTAAGAAGTGGTACCACAGATGGGTAGTGAAGCAACAGCTAAGTCTGTAGCACAGACATCAGAGCAAACTGCTTCTCTACAGCAGTCTGGTTGATGCAGTGTTGCCTGCTACCTTCCCCTAAGTAACTAAGGGCCACGATGGGCTTTAAGAACAGTGTCTGCTGGTGCTTCCACACCTACACTTCCTAATCATTACTAAGACTGTGGGAGGCAGAAATATTACTCCTCCTTAAAAGCACTGCCTTACCAATACCGTCAAGAGAAAAAGAGGTTAAGTCTCTAGCAATGCCACATATGACAATTTCTTAGCACCAAGGTTCTGCACCCTTCATTCAAACTTGCACATAGAATTCATTACAAGCCATGAAGAACAGTTGGCATGGAGGTGTAGAAAAAAAACACAACCCAAAATCACTAAAATTACCCTTTGCAAAAGTACCACCTCCAGTTTTTTCTTGAAGACCAGAAGTAGCAAAGGCAAGCAATTATATGAAAAGACCAAAATGGTTGTGTTTGTTTCAAGTGCAAGGATGAAGAATAAGAACAATAGCGAGTAAAAACGCAGGAGCTGCATGCCAGCTATTCAGCATGCAAATTTCTGTATCCAAGTTGCCAACATCATCACAAAACAAAACCACTTGCAGAACAGTAACATACTACAGAATGTATTTTGAAGGTAAAGCATCCTCTTCAAGCAACTATTCAGGAATTTTTACGCTGAAGAAATAATGAAACTGCCAAATAAACTAGTGCCCAGCTGTAAGGCCAATGCACAATTCTTTATGTCTGGATGCACTTCACATCATATCTAAGTTATTTTGCTAATAGGTAAAGGATCAATTTAACTACTTTATGAAGTACAGCACTTTCAATGATAGAACACTGTTTCCCGTGATTTAATTGAAATTGGGATCACTGGTCATATTTTAAGAGTTCTGGGGTGGTTTTTTTCCCCCCACTGATGGTGGATTCATGTCACTCTGACCGCTGACATACAAGAATGTAAACTGTATGCTTGCTGTAGGATGCTCTATGCTGAGGAATAAAAAGTGCTTATGCAGTCCATTTGGAAACTTAATATATCCTTAAAATTGTTACAAATCTGTTTAACCTACAAGTATAGCATTTTTCTTCCTGATGTTTGGGGAAAAACGTCTCCCATAAAAGAGAAAAGAAGATATACATGACCGCACCATTTGGAAACCCAGGCAGGATTCAAAGAAGAAAATTCCAGGGGACAAATGAATCAATGATACGAGAGTTCTGAGATTATGATCAGCAGAAGCCAACAGAAGACAATTACAAACCAGTCCAAAGAGAACAACGTTGCTATTGCTTCTTTGGGGCAAATGGTCTTTTAACAAGAACTAGCAATACGTTTCTTTACAAAACAGCTAAAATAATTGGGGTAGGGGGAAAGATAATGTATGAGAAAGGATACTTACAGTATCATCATTCCTGTAGGGGTTCAGTCTGTTATAAACAGCTTCAATCACACTCCGTCTAGAGCAAAAAAAACCCACAAGATTTTAAGATTGTGTTTTGTTTGTTTTTTCCTAAGTCAAATTCCCCAAGTACAATTTTAATTTAAAATGCAAACTTTAAAAGGTTTTAAATTCACAGAACCAAGCTTACTGCAAGTTATCACTAAGTGTCATCAAACACTGACCACAGCTACTGTATAATTAAAACCTTTAGGTTCAAGAAAAACAAGGCTGAGCACCACCCAGAGTTCAGCAGAACACAATCTGACTTTCAGTTGAAGCTGTGGTGCTGCTTGGTGCTACATCTTCCGACTTCGAAAAAGAATGTCAGAAAACTTGATGGATGTTGAATGCCCTGGTCATTTGTGTCTGATGAACACTGCAGTAGTACTTCATGTATTATGGCACTTTCACAGGGGAACAGTGGGGTTTTTATTTTCTAGATGCACAAAAATTGCATTCTGAAGTACAATTTTGTTTGTGTTACATTCTGAAATGTACTTTGCATGTGTAAACCTGGAAAGATTATTTCTGAAGCAATACTCTTACAATAATATGTCCAATACTCTCCTGCAACTTTTCTCCAAGAAATTTAATCTGCAAATAGCAGTTATACATATTGTATCTTCAGATTGGAAAGTATTTTTTCTGGAAAAAATATGAAAAAAATCGATTCAAGCATCTTGACAGTTTCCTCCTTAAAAAAAAAAAATCTGCTTAGCATATTTAAGACAGCTTGTAATTAACTTTCATCTCTGGGATTCTCACCTTTTCTAATATTGAGAGACAATACACTGATAAAATATTAATAGAAAAATTGCAAGCAACATGTAAATGAGCAACATTTTCGTTGTTTTTTTTTAAACACAGGGTGAAAGTCTTCTTGAAAACTGATATTCAAAAAAAAAAAGAGCCAATGTGAGGCTGAAGGAAGCAGCAGCCTTTGCCTTACCCAACATATAAGGAAACAGCTTTGGAGGGGGAGCAGGAAGGAAAGAGGGGAGTAAAAGGCACGAATGATAGATTGGCCTTTAAAAGCAACATTCTTCCAGATCCCCTTCTGCAGAATCAAGTATGATGAAGTAGCAGACTACAAGTGAAGTGCCATACAAAACAGGCTTCAAAGAACAACCTTTTAACTGCTCATGAAAGCATGCATAGGAATCGCAAAGGAGTGCATTAGAAGAAAAAAAAAGTAGATGATAGGTTTTATAATCATCCTGTAACACTGAAAAGTCAGGAACTACCATGCAGCAGCATAAACACCATAGTGAACCTAGGGAGTGATTATAGGGCACAATAGGAGAGGTTGAATCTAAAGCAATAAAAACAAGCAATTACACACAAAGTACGTTGCACATACGAACTGGAAAGCTTCCCTTATCTTTCAAGAAATGGGTATCTTTGATTCTAAATAAAGGCAGGATTCTTGAAAAGCATTATTTTCCTTCCAAACTGGCAGTAGTGCTCTGAGTTACACTAAGATCCAATTAAATCCATACTTCTATCAATCCCTATTCAAACTAGCGTGACTAAGACACAAAATCCCACAGAAGTCAGTCACTTCAGCTCTTCCTCAGGATCACGATGCTACTGCTAGCCAAAGTAGATTTCAGTTACATACCTAGAGTCTTGATGTTTTGGTGTAACAGTACAAAAATCATGCTCTGAAAGGTTAAAAATATAGTCTGTACCGTATGTGCCCAATCACACAGCACAGGTTCATGAACAAACTATTCAACCAAAAAGCACTTGGTTTGGCATGCAAAGGAGCTAAGCGCATTGCTTCCTTAAAGACTGAACATCAATTTGAGAAGCCACAGAGCATCAACACTGAACTCTTCAAGGACAAAGCCAGCCTATATAAAGCTGTAAGTTTAACTTCCCACTTTTCTTTTTTGATAGACTATCTAGTTTTCAGATTTGTCAGAAGGAGAGATACAAAAGCAAACTTTCAAGCAATTACAATGCTGCTTTAGCTACAGACAAGAAAACTGCCAAGCAAAACATCATGTAAATACCACTTGTTAAAGTGTAGAACTACATTATCCAAGTAACTAGTAACTAAAGTCAGTGCATTATTTTTGCATCTTCAAATGTAAACCTCCCACCCAGAAAACCCAGTTAATTACAAAACACAGACACTCAGGCCACCCTTAAAAAACTCTCAGTCCTTCCCAAAACTACTGTTTGATGTTTTAGTAGTGATTCAGTTAACTCTGTTCTTATGCTTGTCCTTTTCATTCAGAACAACCGAGTAATAAAAATTGGAGAACAGATCACCTTTTGTCCTGTACCCTTCTTCCCTCCCCCCACTTTTAAGAGTGGCCTTACAGTAAAGTTTTGATTTAAATCAAAAACCACATTTACACTGATGTGAACTCACTTGCTTGCCAACTCCCCCCCCGGTGGGAGGTTTGGGATGCTCTCAGTTGCTAACGTACGCATCACGTGGACTAAGTCTGGGACTCCTTCACCCTGCTTCTTTATGATCTCTGGGAATCAGAAGTACTTTTTTTGTAAGTGCAGTCCAAATTTAACTTTAAAAGATTGAAACACTCAGTTTTATAAAAAGTCAGCTTAACTTCTGTTAATATAAGTATATAAAAGATAACAGACCATATTCAACGTGGTAATTGTTAAGTTTGGTTCCGTAACAAAAAGAACCTGTAACAGATTTGACAAAGATATACTGCTGTTAACATGCACATTGGGTTTTGAAATACAGAGCTACCTAACAAAAGTGGGGGGAAAAAATTATTTAATGGCTTTCCTGCTATACATTAGCTATAATAGAAGATGTAACATCCTCCCAACAAAATGCCCTGGGCATGAGGCAGATATTAGCATCAGCTTTATCATTGCAACAGAGGATAAAATATTATTGCCATCATAGAACACATAATATGTTTTTAAGAAACAAATGTTAGACGTATGAAAAAACTCCCATGGCCGTATGTGTATTAGCCAAAACTTTCACCCCACTGCGTTACAGCAACACGTAAATTTTAAGAACTATGACATACAAATTAAAAGCCAGGGACAACACATTCAAGAAACTTTCCATCCTCAACTCACTCAGGGGATATGTGAATATTGGGCAGTTATTTAAAGCTGATCCACTCCAACTTCTGGGTGAAGAGAATCTGTATTGTAGCCACAGCCACGTTTGCTAAGAAATCCATTCTTTAACTTTATTCTTAGGCCTGGGATTATTTTTTTTTCTTTTGTTGTTGTTGTGTGTGTCCCCCAGGCCATAAGCACACAATTTTATTTGAACCGAGAAGATTTCAGACTATACCGCCCCTGAAGAGTCATTCTTTAAACAGGGATTTTATGAAATTTAAGGAACAAGCACATTGTTTAAAATGCATCTAATCCGTTTCTCTGTAAACATGAGCTCTTGGAAACTGTAAGAGATACAAATTATTAAGACTTGGCGCTGTTGATCTTGAAGTGAATTCTGCAGCATACACACCATAATGTGTACATATATGCATATATATCTATACATGCACCTATGTACTTGCACACTACTCTTCATTTAATAAGCATTTACACAGCTGGAAGAGTAGTTGGAATTCATCAGTACCACTTTCAAAAAATACTCCAGCATTCTGTTTTTGCCCTAAATGATAATTACAAAAGAGCACACCAGTTTGTATTTTATAATTTCATTAGTGAAATAAGGCACATTAAAAGCTTTTAAAACCCACATGTATCCAGTCCTTTTTAGTTAAAAAATTAAAACCAGCAATTGTGAATTACTTTTTGTGCATGTAATAGTTCTTCAGGGCTGTGAGTGTTTAGAAAAAGCATCAGCTCTATTCTGCAGTCAGGCTGTGTAAATTATTTGCAAGGTACAGTGGAAAGACTGCCTAGCCCTCAACCAGTGTTAAATGCTACAACACAAAGCTTTAAACTGTTTACTTAAAAACTTACATTTTAAATACACAACACCACACACCACAGACACCTCAAAAACTTGCCATTTCCTCAAAATCTAGAGCCAAAATTCATTTTATCATCTAGTATTTAGTAAATAATCTACACTTATATCTGAATAAGAAGCGAAGATCTCAGATTTGGTTTGCCAAGTTCCTTTATTGTGCAATTTTGAACATCTAGTATATTCTACATTGTGCTAATGCTAAAGTTCTGCTGTACAAAAATAAGGAATTTATACTTTACCTATACTACACAGTTTCACAACCTGTAACTGCAGTACATTTAACATACAGTCTCCACTAAATGAATACATTTATATTCTGATAAAACTATAGATACAGACTGAATGAACACTGAAGACAACAAATGGAGTCGGTCTGCTAGCTGTGTAATTTATTGGAATTACCTTCTTTCAATACATCTTACAACCCTCTCCCCATCCTTTAATTTACTTTTAAAACCTTCTATACATTTTCATGGCATCAAGTACTGGAAAAATGTACTTACAACCCTAAAATAAAGGATTCAAAACATATATGCTTTCTTATCTTCTGAATGGGAATTCCACACAAAGGTTAAGAAAAAGCCAGAGCTTTGATTTTTTTGAAAATACGGGAAAGAACATTTAACAGCTAGCTTAAAATTATTTATCTCTATATCGGTATAAATATTGCAAGGGTTATCTATTACGGAATGTTTTTATATCAAAAACTGAGAACAGAAAAAATCTTAGACAAGTTTCTTTTTAGAGTCAACATACCAATAACACATATTAGTGCAAATAATAGCAACACATTTTGGAATGACTGATACTTATTGCAAGTAATGGCACAAAGATGCCACACTTTAGCTTTCATTCATTGTAGCTACAAATCCAGACCACAAACACATCAAAGTTAATAAGAGGAGAGTTCTAGGTGGCATGGAAAGCAAAAATCTTCCTATGTTTTTAAAATCTTAATCAGCTGTGCTTTTTCAAGATCATCAGTACTAAGCCCTATTCAGTCTTAAAACTCATACTGCTCCTTAACAGTATAAAGATATAGTTTGGGCTGAGGGAATAAAAATACAACCAGAAAAAAATGCACAATAGTAAGCACCAAATCTCATTACTTGTTGGACTACACTGAGTACTGCAGTGCATATAACACATAATATGCATTTTTACCAAGTTCCCATTTTAATGCATTTTAATTTTAAATTGATATTACAGGTTAGTAAGATCATTCTGAAATGATACTCTTTACATTTTCTAGTTCCTTCAGCGGAAGATGAGGCTTTTAAAGGTAAGCACTGCCATCCTTAAAAGTATCCTAGGATAACGGCAAGATTATTCATTGTAGTGTTTAAAGTTTCAAACACTGTAGCAGTCTTATCTTACTAGCCAATACCGCATTATCCACTTACACCAGGAAACAATTTAACTGCATGAGAATTATGAAGTTAAACATAAAGTTATTCAACTCCTGTTCTTGAAGCTCTGCCTTAGTTCAGCTGCTCAACTTTCCTCAGGAATAAGAGCTAAAAGGCCAAATGTGCACATAGCTGATACAAACCACTGCTGGGTTGAATAGTGTTTGCTACGTATTAATTAATTTAAATATTATCTTTGTGCAACAATAAACAAAAGATTGAGGACAACTAAAAAAAAGCAAAGACCCTTGAGAGGAATTACAATGTATTTGCTCAAGTTGTTCAGACATCATCCCATTAAATTAAAGTGCTTTATAACTACATACAGAATCCTGCCTCTATGCAAGTACCACACTTGACTCATTACTGAAATTTTCTATTTGTATAAATGTAAAGTACTGGCAGCCAAATTCATTGTATGTAGCAGTCAGATGCGGTTCCAGTGTTTAGGTTCCTCATTTACAAACTGAATTGCCTGTAGAAAAATGTCAGCTTTCCTCATCATAATATCCCTGGCATACGAGGCCAGCTGAAGATGCAGCTTTAACTCGGACGTATTTTCATATTCCAGATCATGAGTTTGTCTAAACTTAGACAAAATATCTAAGATACGAAGGTAATACCAGCCCAGATTAGGAGAGTTAGCATGCTGTAAATCCGTACGTGAACTGACAGCATACTTGTTCCTCACCAATTCTGTGAGTGGGCAACATAGTAAGCTCTTCAAATGCCTGGTGCAGAACTGCTCACTGCTTTGAAATGGAGAAAGCCATCTGACACTTACTCATGCAGTGTTACCATGCACTTGGATATTCCTGCTACGCTGTCAAAAAGATTCACGCTATTCCTTACTGTGCACCAACTTCTTTTAGGCAAGTGTTGGATTATGCACCAACTTCTATTAGGCAAGTGTCTGTCTGGACATTTGTTCAGGGGCAGAACAGATGTAGTTGGTCAAGACCTTGCAAATGAGGCCGCTGAATATGGTGATACTTTCTGAAGGAGCACCTACCTACACACGTAGTAAGTGCTTTAAAATTGCACATTAATTTGTCTGAACCCAGAATTCCCATGTAGGCAAGTTCTCTGTGGAATTTCTGAAGCAGCACTGGCTTATCTTCAAGCAAGTTAAGGGCGGGGGGGAGTGCACGATATATTCCTCTAACTTACTAATCACTGATACCATAGTTGTGAAGAACTCTGTGTATTGTGCCCTGTGTGCTATTGAGGACTCTTGGACTACACAAACGTAATTAGACTTGTAACATATAGGTCTAGAAGAGTCCACTACAAAAATAGATTCAACCTATGCAAATAATGCAATACAGCATGTCTTATGTTTCAGAAACAAACCCCAAGCTGTGGTCATTTTTAAATACTGAAAGGCACTATAAATCCAGTTTTAATGAGAAATCTTTTAAAACAAACTGATTTGAAATACCATTTTTAGTTAGGTGACCCAAAATGCCTAAGACTTGCAGTTTCAATTTTAAGTTTAAGAACTCCCAAAATAAAAATTTAAAGCAAAATTTTTAAGTTATTACAGTAAGATGAGCTCCCAGGTCTTTTTCATCATGAATGCTTAAAGATTAGCTTTGACAAATTTCTGACATACTTTCAAATAAGTAAATATGTTAGCAGATGACAGTAATCAAGCTGTAATCCTACCATAACTGGATAATAACATACTATGGCTAATTTGTACGTAACTACATGGAAAAATGGCACTCAAATTACCATCTTCACAGACACTTTGCAAGATATTCTGATTATTCCATCTAATGCCATGTAACAGGAACCAGAATTTACTGGTCAGAAGTCAGTGCTGTCAACAGACTCATGAAGAACACTGAGCACAAATGAATTATTTCTCTGCCATCCTGAGTAACTTTGAGGGCTACAGGCTGCTGCACATTCATAACAGAACTTTTTCAGCACATTAAACAGGACTATGAGTGCCTTTTTCAGACATACACTAGATGGCCAACGGCATTTGAAGGTTATTAAAAAGCCTGTATGTGTTAAAGAGTTTAGTTGTTGGAAGGGGAAGGGGGCCGGGGGTCTGTTTAGAAACAAAGTTACTTATTTTTTTTTAAATGATCCACCTTCTACTCTGCTTTCCAGGTACTTGTCCAACTCTGCCTCTCTTTTCACCGCCTCTGGTGATACCTTTGGTGCATTCGGAAAACAGATCAATATCACACTCATGTTGTCTCGACTTCCCTGGTGGAAAAGAAAAAATTATTTGAGAACGTATACACACCAGGCTGGATACACAAAGCATTTTACACACGCACACACACACAAAAAAATAATCACAAATCATATGGTCCTAGAAGACAGCTTTTACTACTGACGGCTAAAGATAATATTAATCCTAATTTCCCCCTACCCCCTTACAGAATTCCAGAAGTCTGCCCATTCATTTAGTACAACTTTGAAGTCACTCTTTGTTCTTTCCTCTTTTATGGTCTGAAGACTACATGAGTCAATTACAGACAGTCCATTGTCTTTAAAAACTGACATCACTAATGAGTGATGTGTAATTACAAAGTTGTATTCCATCTTGTTTTAAGCACTATCCAATCATTTCGGGAAAACAGCTGAATATTAGATGGGTAAACAAAAGCATTACTGCTTAAAAGCACTAAGTAGAGAGGTGCTGAATTCAGACAGTGCTTCAACCTAAAATCACAGCTATTAGCTTCCCCCCCTACCCTCTTCTTTTAAAACAAGGAAAGTTACAAGTGACAGAATCTGTTAAAAGATCAGCTGGAAGGGGCCCAGCCCTTTACAAAAGCATTCTTTGAAATGGAAACGTTTAAAACTCCAACTAAACAGAACCCTAATATTTGAATAATGTTAAAATATAAACACATTCTGCTATTAACACCAATTAAATGAACTGAAGTCAGCAAGATCAAAAACAAACCAGTGTTTAAAACAGGAGTATATGGGCATATGAGGAGGTGCTGACAGTTCGGTACTGCAAACCTTACAGCACCCACAAGCCATTGCTCCTTTCCAGGTATTTGTTCTCAGGATTAACAGCCCAAAATTGTAAACAAAAATATATGTATTATCAATCTGCCAAAATGCTGAAAAGCAGTTACATTTCTCCAAAAGGGAAAGAATGACCTTGTTAGCCATGTGGCAAGAGCGGAGATGCTGTCTCATCTCTTTAGCATCAAAAATGTTGGCTTTTTTTACATTATGACTGATAGCTTGCCTTTGGAAAATTAAGTTCAAGCTACAAAACTCAGTATTTCAAATCTCTTCTTTAACTGCATCATCCTGCAACTTATTAATACAAAGTAAAAGTTATTGTAGAAAAAATTACACAGATTTGTTAGATAAACCAGTCCCATCTTCTACTTGAGCTAGTTTCAGGCCTGTATTGCACAACACTGAATAAGAAATACAGTAATTAAACCAGAATAAAAATGAACCTAGGAAGTCAGATCTTCATATAGTCAAAAAGAAATTTTAAACTGCAAAATATGAAGGCAAGGTTCATTCATTCTGTATTTATTTTGGTGTAATTATGACAGTAACATTACTACTATATGCCCAAGAAAGGAGAGGAAGATTAGGAAGGGAAAGAATATTCTGTAGCCTGATTAAGTCTTAGGAGTTAAGCTTTTGTAAAGTATGTTGTGAAACAGAAAAGGGCAGTAACTGTACTTTGCTTGCCCATAGATTTCCATCAGCTTCTAGTTTCCCAGCAATCACAATGCATCTGTACACTGTTCTAAACTCTTCATTACCCAAAAGCACCCAAAAAGCTGTATGATTTCTGTCGGGTGTTCATTTCCCCTCTTACAACCATTTTCATGGGAATCATGGTGATTACTGTCAAAGTAGTGCTAAAATAAACCATTGGATACTTATAGACTGGAACTGAAACTTTTTCTTAACTTGTTCATAAGCTTCTAGTAGTGAATACACAGTAAACTGCTTCTCTCAAGTCTGGCTACCTTGTACAAGCAGGTGTCAACTATCTCATTGCAAACTTTCTCAAGGTCATCAGTGACTTCAAGTCTGGATCTTACAAAGTCACACAGCTCTTCATTTCCCATAACATCCCAGATACCATCGCAAGCCAGTATGATGAATTGATCATCTTCTTCCGATCTCTCAATTTCATAAACTTCAGGTTCAGGTGAGACCAGCTGTTCTGTAGGACCTTTCCCATGGACACATTTGTAATCAAAGTCCCCAAGTGCCCTTGAGACAGCAAGAGAGCCATTTACACGCTGAATCATTACAGAGCCACCTGCATTCTGTATACGCTCTTTCTCCAGTGGATTACTTGGTTTGTGATCCTGTGTGAAGAAGTGAACCTTCCTGTTTCTACAAAGTAAACCTCTCGAGTCTCCACAGTTGATGAAGTATGTATGTTGGGGAGAAATCATGACACCCACAGCTGTTGACCCACTTCTGTCTGCACCATGTTTCTTCTCAGAGATGACTCTCATGTGTTCATCAATTTGCAGAAAACCTGTTCTGATGCCGCTCTTTACACTTTCCACAGATGGTGGCCCATCTGGTCCTTTAAAATCCTGGTTGCTCGTTATGTGATCTAATAAATGCTCACAGCAGTACTTGGCAACCTGTGATCCAGCGTGCCCATCATATACAGCAAAAAATGACCATCCATCGAGTCCATTTGGCAAACCAATCACAGCTGTATGTGCATCCTCCATTTCAACTCGCCAGCCCTGCATACTACTCAGACCGTAACGAAGCCCATTCCCTTGCCCCTGGGCATTATGCTTCTCCATCTTTGGCTTGTCTAAAAATGCTCCCATGATGACTTTCCCTCAGTTCTAAAAGAAAACAAAAAAAAAAAGATTAATAAGACATTTCTTAAACATCTCTTGTTTAAAATCCTATTGAAAATTATTAAGTAACAGCCCAAATAACATTCAGATGACAAAAAATACACAGATATAAAGCTGACTTTTCTGTCTCTCTCTCTCAAGTCAAATTTGCATTGCATTCATCTAATTTGAACAAGGACACTGCTACTAGCTGAACTGCACTTTTCATTTTTTTGCAGTTATTTTCAGCTGCTTTACTTGAAAAACTTATATTCCACTGTCATTCATGGTTTTGACAAAAGCCTCTAGTATAAGTATGTATGAGATTGGTTTGAAAGAGGATTTGTTAACTGGCACACATCTGGATAGCTATGCTCCCTGCAATTACTGAACCAATGAAAGGGTTCAATGTTTCTAGGACAGTGGCATTCCCTACACCCCTACCTGCTGGCCACAAAGTCCTGCTCATGCTCTGCTTTTCCGATGGTAATGGGGAAAAACCCAAACTGATTAGGTTTTATTTTGGGGCAGGAGGTTTGTGGGTTTTTGTTTGGTTTGTGGGTTTTTATTTTAAAAAAAAAAACAACCAACAGATAAAGTGATCTGAATGATCCAAATGATGCCAGAGCCTGCATTAAAGGCAGAGGCAACACCAGATAACCAGGAGCAGGACTCAGAAGGACCAGAGCAGTTGTCCCTTTAGGCAGCAGCAAGCCATTAGTTTGGCTCGGCCATCTTGTGAAAGTTCATCCTTAGATTTTCAGTTAAATAACGCAGCAAGCTTCTTTGATGTCTGTGCTGCAGATTTACTTAAAACCTTAATGTATTCATGCTTCACTGAAAGACAACTGCCCCTGACAAGTTTAAGGAAATCTGTATGGAAATAAAATCACACATATCGTAAATTCACGCTTCCTTATTCAAGCCAGACCAATATACTGCACACCCTGTCCTCCTCCACCTCCTATCGTTGGGATGTGATGCAGTAAATATTCATGCTTAAGAGAATAAGAATTATATTTGCAGACAGCATAAACTGACTGGTTTATCTTCATGACTTTCACACCCTAACCACCCAACCCACCCTTCTAATGCACATCAGTTTATTTGCGCATTCGTTATTAAAAAAATCATA
Source organism: Falco biarmicus (assembly GCF_023638135.1). Lineage (NCBI taxonomy): Eukaryota > Metazoa > Chordata > Aves > Falconiformes > Falconidae > Falco > Falco biarmicus. The sequence goes on along the minus strand of NC_079294.1, from coordinate 41,372,170 downwards.
CAAAATAGGTCACATATTTTACATACTTGCAAATTCTGCCCTGGGACACATCAAAGTGTGCAAATCACTGTTATACAATACAAGGTAATGGAACAAGACTACAAGCTTTTCTATTTGAAAACAGTGGACAAAAAACTAACTGCAAGAAGAATTTCTGAAACAGATTTTACCTGGGGCCCCAACTAAGCAGCTGCACCAGAAGAAAAGTACGCTAGGGGTTTTAGAAGGTTTTAACTCATACATGGAATATATTTGATCAGTTTTCCAAGTGATAAACACTTTTTGATAACATACTTTTACAGCAATACAGCTCCAGCTATAAGTGACACTATATATCCAACAAAGCTTTTCACATTGTCTCGTCCAGGCATTTATAAAATATCTGCATTACAAGGAACTGTCAAGGAATGTTTTCATCTGATCTCACCACAACAGTGATTCAAATGGCTCTTTGGCTCACATGCTTTGTTAACAACTGCTTCCTCTCACCCCAAACCTTGCTTTTAAGTTCTGTCTCTTCTCAAGTGAACACAAAATATTGATGCCCACACAAACTGTAACTAGTCAACAAAATATAGTACACTGGTCTTGTATCCTAAGCACATGCATGAGGTTCACATTACTGCAGTTGCTAGGAAAAAATACAACTTAGACTTTTTTATCTTCACATACAATTCTAGTGAAGTCAGAGTGATCAAAATAATTACAGAACGCTGCCATAAATCAAGTGGGAAATTATTTTGCAGAATAATAGACTTTTTATTCATTCCATAATAGCAGCACAGTTTAACACCTAACTCTTATTATTGAAGAGATCATAAAATACAATGTAGATACTCAACTATTTCACCTTAATTTAAAAGCTCAAAAAGCAGAAACTGCCCTGGAAGTATTTTACATTATTACTGTGTTTAAAACAAAACAAAAGCATTAAGAACAAGATACAGTTAAACTGATCAAAATCTCTGTCAAATTTGGGCTAAGAAAGGCAGTTTTCCTTCTAATCTCTTGCATTATTAGGTACTCAGTATTCACAGTTGTGTATTGTAAGCTGTCCCTCTCAGTAATTTGTCACTTAAACCACAATTAAAAATACCTACAGACAGGTCGTGTGCAGTTCTAGCAACTCATACAGAAATCCTACCACACTTCAGAAGTTAACAAATCCGCCCTCCATTTAAAATCAAGTCCCTCTATCCCCCCCCAGAAGGTAAACTGAAAGCTGTTGCTGTTCTAAATTAAGCCTTGTAGCCATTGTTGACACATGATTCTTCAAGGGTGTGAGCGACCCACTGTAGAAGTGAATACAACCAGACAGAAGGATAACCACAATGTGGTCACATAACTTCTCCTTAGGAAATTATTCACAGCCCATAGCATGAAGTAGTCACCTTCTGAAAACTGCAGTAACACACTGCAGTTCCCTTCCTTGCAACACTCCAGCTCGTCATACTTCCACCAGAACACCAGTCTAAACCTGTAGGAAAGTAGGCCAGGTTTTCAAAATCCTCACTGTATCTGAAGGGAAAGCACAGTTTTCTGTGGATAGGATGAATGTGCCAAGCCTTTAGTTTTTATAGAATTCCAATTCCTGTTCAGAAAAATTTGAGTTTAATACGACCAGTCTGTGACTGTGAATTCTTATTAATTGGAGGCTACCTGCTACTTCTCCTCCCATACCCTTACGTGTGGCTAAAACCTGGAGAATTTTAGAAGTCTTAGTTATAAACAAAGAAAAAATAATTTTAAAAGGGACATGCATACTCACACACACACAAAAGGCTGACATAAGACACACATGCCTCCTTTCTACTAAAAGTACCTTTTAGACCTGTTTTTGAGTCCATATTACAGAAACATCTTTCCCACATAAGCGTCTACCTAAATCACTAGTACGTTTCTTCATTCTTTCATGAGGCAGTTTGTACGCTTTACTGATTAAGTCAGAATGACACCTTTAGTTAAGCATATAACTGTATGCAAATCTGATTAACCTACAGCAGCGCAAGCACCCAAGTTACAGCACGATTTTGTTATGTAATAACACTAGAGAGAGAAGCCGGACCCAGAACAGTCTGCGTGTGTGATGTGTAATAAAGCAACAGATTCTGAACATGACTGAACTTAGCCCTCTCTTACATTATTTCAGTCATCTTCCTAAACAAGAGCTCTCATCTTAGGACCCTTATTCAAATAATTTTACTACCCTTCCCCTTGCCCTTCTTAACCCAGCCACACATTTCTGCAATCACACTAGAAAACTGCAGCCTCATAGGGGGAAAAGAACAAATCCTCTGCTCTTGAAGCCTCAATTTTCAGGATGCTCGAACAATGCATGTACATACTATAAGCGACAGACATATTTCATATTCCTATTAAAGCCAAAGTAAGAGAAAATGCACTTTAATCATGAAGTTTAGTGGCAAATTACACCACCCGCTGTTGTTTTTTAAGAGAAGGAAAACTCTTAACAGTACTACAGCAGCGGTGCCCTGTAAAAAGATCAGAGGAGCAACATTTCCTTCAGAAACAGTAGCTCTAAAACATCACCTGGTACTGCAACTGCCACAACAATTAGTCAAGCAAACTTCAATATTAACCTAAGATGATTCTTGGTTCACAATCTCCCTATTAGTGACTTCCATTAGTTTCTCCTAAAAGAGAAGAGCTTTCTGCAGTCTAAGTTCCTAGGTTTTGGCTCTGAAGAACAGAGAAGCTTCTGAACAAAACTAAAAGTGAAAATGGACCCCATAAAAACAAATATGCAGGGGACACATCCGTGCATCTGCAAGTGTATCTAAACTCTAACTCTGAAATGCTGATTTTGTGGAGGTCAAACTGAAGGACAATCTCTACAGCAAGTGCAGGAAAAATTCAAGTTGCAGTTTGCAGACAGAAAAGCAAGAATACTGTACAGGGTCTAGAAAAATCAACACAGGTAACATTATCTTAAAACACAAGAGTGCCAAAATTCAAAGGACTACAGCATCAGAAACAAAAGTGAAATACTGAATGGAGCTTGCCAAAGAGTCAGTAGCTAAACTCCTTGAAAACAGACACAAGTGGAGAACAGAGTGGCAAAGAAAAAGAGGGGTAATTAGTATACTGGACCATGGACAACCATGGACAACCACAGATACATCACTGGAATGCATGAAATTTCTTTGCCCCTTCATTTGTCTCTCAAATTATGCTATCCAGACAGGAGAACTATAACTCCTTCTGATACACAGGAAAGTAAGTTCTGCTATTTTCCTATTTGTTATTCATTTGCTTGAAGGTTCAAACGAAGGTAAGTCTTAAGTTGTTCACAAAAGACAGTTCATGTAACTTCATGCACCCCTGTAAAAACACAGTTTATTTTTCCAAGGAATCCAGACACTGATTTGACTGTCTTGTCCAAGAAAATCAACTACCCCCATCTGAAACTTGTACTTCAACAACATCTAATTTAATAATCCTTTTTAAACAATGTTCAAGTTGTAGTCCTTCTACTAGGATAAGCTGCTTATCTGAATCACACTGAAATCATAGGCACTTGTTCAAACTACAGTGACAAACATCCCCATACTCTTAATTTCCTGGAACAATTCTCCAAGTGACATCATGCCCTGTGTGTTGTAATGAGCACCATAAAGAAAGATTACAATCTTTACTTGAACTACAGGGCACAGACCAAGTCACCAAATTATACAGACTGCTCCTGAACAGAAAAAGGGCATTTGATCACTTCAACTCCAATCTGATCCGTGGTACTTTTCCTCCTGCCTTAAGCAGGCTGCTGGATGCAGTAACCAGTCAGCACGTAACTGTGCAAATGTGGAAACATTCTCAGAAGTTAAAGCCTGTTGAATGAAAAACTGACAGTACATACTGGATGCCCCAAATCAATTTATGTTAACAAACAACATGTCAGAGATCATCTGAAGGATCGGAAGAATGACTAAAATAAAACAGAACACGCAGATGAGGAGACATAATTACACCACAGTCATGGGCCGAATGAAGTCATGAAAAAGCTTCCTGCCAACGAAACTATTTAAAAACTATTGGAGGCTATACGACTGAGTTCTGGCACTCACAGTTCAACAACATCAACAAAGTCCTGAAAATTACAGTTGATGTTTCTGAATGTATATTTGCAGACACAGGAATACACTGCCAACTAGTAGACATGAATTGTCCATGAAAGAGAATTAAAAGTAGTAAAAGACAGAAACCGGGCTATTTCAATAAACATGGACTAACACACGATTTCCCCATCAGAGTACTTGCTTCCTGGAGATGCAACTAGTCTGCACTGCATTTCAGTACACAACTGCAAATAGAACATACGAAGAAACTACCATATGGGTAAAAAAAAAGTCTGTAATAACATTAAGAATTTTTTGCTTTAGGACAGACGTAGGAGCTATGGCACATGGTGGACAAAGGGAACAGGAAAAAACAGACAGCTGGAAACATTACTTTAAAGAAAGTAAAGAGAAATATCAAAGCTCTCAGAAACAGGCCTTCAGACTGGACACAAGTGAGACAGGGCACAAAACCCCCAAAGGTAAGCAAGTGTGTGAGACACTGTGTGCAAGGGAAAGTATGAATACTTTCAACCTTTCCCCACTTACAAGGGGGGAGGGAGGGTAATTAATATGCAACAGTGCTTACAATTACAACTTCTTACCACAGCAGAAAACATTAAATCACTGCACCTCTGATACACTCCTATGAACTCTGACCTCTTGATAGCTGGTCCACAGGCACTCCATTTCACTGAGCTAGGTTGTTTTGTTGTTTAAACCTTAACTTCTGCTTAAAACCACTAGGAGCAGACAACCTTTCCAAATGCCTCCCCGTACTAAGCAGCAAAACATTTTATCTCACTTGTTTTCCTATGTCAACTTATTTTTTACGTGTGTACATGGTAGAGTAGGTAGGATTTAGGAGAGAATTGCTAAAGCTTCCAGAAGTTTTCTGGAACACAAAGTAACCACTATAAGTTAACACTATCCCTCCAACAACACATTTCAGCTTTTTCTTAAAATGCCTTTTCCTCTTCCTACCTAACTTTCCTGCAGACAACTAAACCTGTTCCAAAGTTAAACTAGGAGCTTCTAGTCTCAATATGAATGTATGTTGGCTGAGGTCCAAACTCTCTCCAAAGGAGATGTATGTAATCTGATTTTTTTAAAAAGAAAGCCCTGGATGTTGAAAAAGATAATTAACCTCTAATAAATTATTCCTGCAGAAATTTGAAAGATGGTGATGTAGTTTCAAGATTTATGGAGTTGCTTTCATTTTATTATGGTCAGTTACTGCAGAAAATTAACTTCTTTCGAGAATCACTAGCACCACTACCAGAAACAGAAAAATCATTATATTGATTCTGAGAGGAGATACAACTTATATCCACAAGTACCACTTGCTCATCATGATCCTAACATGACTTGCACCCTCAGAACACAACTAAGGTAACAATTCTTGGTCTGGAAAGAGCTCTTTCTTCTTTCTAAATATTTATACTACAAATTAGAGGTGGGAAAGCATAAGAAAACCCCCCACCAGGCAGCAGTATTAAAGTACAAGCAGCCCAATCACTATGGAAAACTGCGTAGACAACCAAAACTGTGTAAGGACTTCGAAAATCAATCAGGTAGCTCTCCATAAATTCATATACTGCTGTTTGAACAGTATGAGAATGAAAAAGCCAAGGTCCTTGCTTGAAACATTAATAAGCAGAAAACATGCCCATGCTGGTGTCTTGCTCAGCACCTTTCTGGTTATACTTAATTTTCCCAAAATTTCTTACTCAAAAGTGTTGGAAGATAAACAAAAGACACCCATTTTAGACACGGAGATTAGACAACTACTTTGTTAATAGCACACAAACTCCTGCAGACTCCAGCCAAAATTCAAAGCTCCTTTGGAATAAGCACTGTAAAAAGGAACTGGAAGATCCAAGGAAGCTGCAGTCTATGTAGACAGAAGTTGGGAGGAGGAAAGGCCTTGCTTCATCTTATATATCAATGAGAGAAAGATTCAAAATTTTTAAAAGAGCAAGGCAAACAAGTGAAAATAAGAATCCCTACCAAACTGCTCATGTCAGAAAGAGTACACAGTGCTATGCAGCTATTCCAACAGAACTACACACAGCAAGTTTCACCAGAGAGAAAATACAGGTGAAAAGGAAACAGAAAATGACAACAGAAGAATGGAGTTACAGTAAGTGCTAAGAACTGAATTACATCCCATCCCCCCCCCCCCCCCCCCCCCCAGTATTTGTACCACCAAGCGGGCTCTGCCACTGTCACCTACCATCACAACAGACTACTACCCCACTCCTAGGCATCATGGGCCTAACTGGCAATTCTTACTTGAGTATAAGCCTCTGAAAGCCCAAGAATCAAACAGATCTGAACACATCACATGCTTCAAGTAATAGCTAATATAACCCCATGTTCTTTACATTTACTTTTTTAAAAATCTCTTATTTACAGCTTGAAGCCTCAGCATCTTCGTTCACTGCCAGTGTTACCAATCAAACAATACCTGCCTTAAAAAAACCAAGTTGAGATTCATAGCGGAATGTTTTCTTTAGGGGAAGAACCATACTATTCCACTGCTACTTCTGCATCAGAAAGAAGAAAACCCACACAAAACCCAAAGAGCATTTGCTTTTTCATCAAGTCCAGCTAAAGATATTTAGAAAAATCAAGGCAGAATTGGAGTCCTAGCTCATCCTGCCACTACCCCCAAACCGGAAAGTGAAGTTACTGGGTAAAAAGCCTCTACACCAGAATGACTTATTAGAATGACCAGGACTGTTCAGGTTGCTCAAAAGCCACCGGAGTAAAGTCAAGCTACGGCCAATTTGTCTTTGTCAGTGTTTTAGGTGAAGTGTTACAATAAACTAGGAAAATGATGCTACATGGAAAAAGGTACCAGTGGGATTATTCACTGAGACTCCAAAAAACAAAAACAATAATTAAAAAAAAACAACAGAACACCAAGTGCATTAATTGAACCATTCCTGAAACATGGCAAAAAAATATAAAAACATTAAAAAATTACATGCACACTCACTCTCTCATCTGTCGTGATGAAGTTCAGGACACTGCCACTTTTTGGGGTTTCTTAACAGTTAACATAATTTAGCATTGTCACCTGTGGTAGCGTGGATGAAGTCTTGTAGAATCCCACCATCCTTCTGTCACGCTGTTTCACCAATAATCTCACAACAAACAACTTAGTGTGATGATTCCATTTTCTTTAGGTATCTAGGACTGTATTAACGTAAAATCTATCTCCTCTTTACTTCTGTCTCCAGTTGCTCACCAAAGTAACAGCTCTTCCTGAAACAATTATTTAAAGCTTTCAAACTTCAGATCCTCCTAACTTCAACAATGAGTATCAGCCACCTATTTCTGATTTGTCTTACAAGTAATTTATTAATCAGTATGGAAGAATAAAACTCAAGTGAAAATATGGTTTATACAGATAGTGCTTGGGAATAAAATAAACTATTCAGAGAACACGCAACTGGTATGCATGTGCCCAGTGATTAGAAGATGTTTGCATAAAGGGCCCAAAATTTCCTGTTTAGCCAAGTACTCAATATTATGAAATAATTCCAAGTAAGATACATAAGCCATTTCCCAGACCCTTCATTCTACATGAAAATATTTGTGGAGCTCTAATCTCAGCAACATAACCACTATTCTGGTGGACATAGGAAAAGTAGCATACAGGATACTTAAAACCTGATGACTACACATGGGAATGGGAATAAAATAGGAAATGCTGTGAAGTGTACAGCTGTAACCTGGCTTTGCCTGCAAGGAAATGACATCAAAACTATGCCAGAAGCACATTAAGACGTGGAAGTCAAAGCCTCAAGGCTTAGGAAAAGCTGGAGTTTGTTCATTTGTACACACACACAGAGCTTTTCTTTACAAAGCTATTTTGCCCTCACGTCCCCAGCATTCCTATCTCATTAAAAGAACAAGGACAGAGGATGACTGCTGCAATAAAGCAGATTTTTTTCCCCCCTCAAGACTACACAAAAATATAAAAAAAGAAACCAAGTGAAACCCCCTATTGTTTTATCCTTTTATGCAGACAATGACCTGCAGGACAGGCAGCTTTCCTCAGAGGGTCACACTGATTACCAAGTTCCCTTCTATCAATATCAGTGTGGAGCTGACATTTGCCTAGATGAACAAGGCAGTAAGGTGCTCTCCCGAGTCCAAACTTAAGTTCACCACAGCTCTAAATCTTCTGGTCACCAAATGTCACTGTCAAATTCACCTGCTCTTCAAAATATAAACAATGCCAGTGCCAGCATTTCCAAAGCTTTCAGGGCCTCATTCTGCAGCCTCCAAGTAGTTCTTCATGGAGAGCAGTAGTACTAGGTTTTTAAGAGGGACCTGTCCAAATATCTAGTATAATTGATTGGGGGAACCAGACAACTATTGACCGAAACTGCTTATTTCTTCATGAAATGTTACTACAATTTCATCCTAACCACTTACCTGCCCACATTTTCCTGCATTCTGCACCCCTTTCCAAATATCAGGTTTTACTTAACTTAGCAGACAGCTGGAGAACTCCTTAAACTCATCTCCAAACACAGAACTCAGGCTTTACACAGTTTACACAGTTCTCATGGCTATTGCATTTTAGGGCATTTCATAAGTAAAAAATGCGACGTAGTTTTATGCACAAATAGCTATGATATATGGTCAAGGAGAATACAGGCTACCATTCAAATTCCAGATCAAAATTAAAGTTGGCAGTTAAAATGATTGTACGCATAGATACAGAAAATCCTTCAAGTTACAGCTGAGACCCTGTTTCATCCTCTAGGTCACAATCCAGCAAGACATTTAAGTATGACAGCAACATCATTCATCTGAGCAGTCCCACATAATTCAGTTGCATGTGGCACATCTGGGTAAGCACATTTAAGTACTTTGCTTTATTTAAACTGCAGCTATCAGAACACAAGTCACGTTACACTTGAGTTTCTTGGGTTTGTAAACTATTATCGTAGAACACTTTAGAGACCTTTTTATCTACTAAAATAATCTTATCTGAATGGAGAACTAAGATGTTGGCAATTAAAAGGCTAATGTACTTTTTTCTATATGTGTAAACTGCTAGCATTTCTCTACATTTTAATACTGAAACCTGATCAGCCAGTTTTGGTTTTTTCCTCTGCATCACTTAGATGCTCTGTTGCTACTATACTGCTACGAAGTTTATACTCTAAACAGCAGAAATGTACTTCATTGGAACTATGTGTATAGTAAGGAAGTTTTTATTCTGTTGTTTTAGTCACATATAAACACCTTTTTAGAAAAGCTGTTAAAAAAATCTGAGCAACTGTTTCACATATTTATAAACACACTCTGTTTTTTAGACTTCAGTAGCAAGCTGAAATATCCATTAGTTAATTTTAACAGTACATGAAAACAAAAAATTTAAAATAAACACTCAGTAAAACAAACTCTTGTTCAGCTTAAAAACAAACAGAAATTTCAAAAAAAAAACCAAAACAAAAAGACTTGACATACATCTGTAACTTAGTATGTGGTTTAACACAGAGCAGAGTTTAGCAGACAGAAATACTGAAAAGCAGACCATACAGCACTGGTTTAACACCAGTAACACTCAGCCAGGTGCTGCCTCTACTCAGGAACAAAAAATCAGTCTACTCACTCCCATAGTATCACACTTGCCTTCCTCTCCAGCCCAATTACAATCTCCTTGGTCCAAACATTCTTCCTAGTCTTAAGATTTAAATTACTTACTCTATCAATATCAAATCTTAATAAATCCTAAATTGTTCCTTCACAGACAGATAGCAACAGGAACAACATGAAGAAGCTACAAGCAGATAATGCTGTCTCCACTGTGATCTACACCACATCATGGCTCAAATAGACGAATCCTTCTTAAAGATCATTTTTATGCACTGGCTAATGGAATGTACATAAAATGCCATATAAACCACATTCTATGTAAATTCCCTCAATCTCCTAAACATCTTAAGAACACCAGCATTTTTTCAGGGATTACATAGCGTTTACACAGACTTTGTACTTTGCCATTCTTTCAAGGAAGAGCAATGGAGTTAAGAATGTTTAAATTTTACATGTTTATTTCTTTTCCTAGTATTTTTAACTGAAATTTGGGTCACGTGACTTAAACTACAGAGATCTGTAAGAGTTCAGCAACAAAGTAGTATCCAAAAAGAGCTTAATTTTCAAAAGAACAAATGACACTACGGGTTCCATCATTTAGAACAGTTACAGACGATACAACAATGTTTCAAAAAACCCATAAAAGTGAGGTATAATTTCTGAGAGAAGAGGAACAAAAATTACAAAGGGCCATGTGCAATAGTAAGAATAAATGTTGTCTGACTCAGGTGTAGCTATGATAACCCACTACTGTCTTGACTTCAAACACTGTTACTGTTCAAGTCTTTAAAATGAGCTGCAGGTTTGCAGACACAGAATACAATTCATATTCATTCCAAAACGTGCTTATTTAACAACACAACCTACATCATTCAATCACTTAATTGCAATGCAGTTCTGCTCAGCCAATTACATAAAACAGTATTTTTACATCAGAATAAACCTGAACATATAAAAATTAAGTCAATAGTAGTATCAGTATTTTAGGAGGAAATATGTTATTGTTAAATTACTTATATTCAGGTCGCCTTGTGAAAGCAGCTGCTTTGTATTCCCTACTTCCACTAAAAAGGAAAAGTGCAGTAAGATCTCTTATTGACAGCTGCATTCAAAAACATACCAGTTACATAAGTTTGCAAATTATACTGTGCCAGTTAAATATCTAAGCATTTTAAGAACTGTCGTTAAAATGCTATCTCAGCAAGAATGACTCAACTTCACTGCCTAAGCTGCACTTCAGATAAGCAACTAGCTTGATTTTATAGAAAAAACTTTTTTGTATTCTGCTTTAATCCAAATTGCACTAAGTGAGTTTGCTTGTTTAGACCTGCAAGCTTCACCAGTCATTTGGCATTTCCATCTCTCCTCCTCATTTCAACAAAAGTATCTTAAGCTTACCTATAGACAGTTAAGCAAATACTTGGGAAACAAGTAGTTTTCTACTGTACCTCAAGGGGAGAGATTTACCAGACAACCACCAGCCAAAGGACTACACCTACAAACCAGACCTAAGCCTTGCCTGTATACCAGAAAAACACGGCTATGCCAGAAAAGCGTGAGAGTACAGACCAGCTCTCTCCAGTACAAGCTACATTTATCAGAGGGTTTTATCAGATATCTATGTCTGTGAGGAAAACATTAATAACTGGCATGATGCATCAGCAAGTCTTTTACTCTCAGCCCAATCTCACAAACAAAAGATAGACCCAGAAAGGCCTGGAAGAGAAAACTTTAGGGGCAGCTATCCCTACCCCAGGGAAAAACGCTGGTACACCTATCAAAACTGCTTTCCTTCAATGCCTTTCCTGATTGCCACTTTGACTGGATAGGTCAACTGTAAAACTTCCTGACCCACATTCCCCCCCCACCCCCCGGCATCTCTGATGTTATTCACAGAAAAACTATGAACAGCAACAGAAAGGAAGCTATCAAGAGAAGAAATGTGGGTAGAACTTGCACAGTTCTTGGTCATTTGGCAAGTCACACAGGGTCCCGAGGAACAGCAGCCGTATTCCTTTAATTTCACTAGTGCTTCACAAATCCTGCTTCAGCCACCTAACCACTGATAATGTACATGTACAGGCTCAGCAAAGTGCTACCTACACAGGCTCATGTTTGGAAAGTTATTTCCTAGAATCACAGGAGTTAGAACTTCTACTTTACAGTTCTACTTACTCTGATGTTAAATGTCACAATCTAAGGAGAACGCATCACCTACCTTCAAACCTACTGCTCTCAGGATCTAAACACTGCCTTTTGTTTACAAATAAATAAATGAATCTTCTGTATGACACGCAGGACCTTAAACCTTAGGGTTACCACACAGGCCATCTTAATAACTAGGACTTTCTCTTTTCACAAAAGGTACAACTCAAAAAAAAAATTAGTTCCTCCCACATACTACCGTAAACTTAAACATTAGTTTTGCAACACCAAAACTTTGCCATACACATGGCAACACTGAAAAACTGAAGCTGTACTAATTAAATACAAATACATTAACGAACAGATGTCTACAAAATCAGTTCTTCTGAAACTAACTTGCTGACAGTCTTAAAACTGTATCCTATCCTATCCTATCTATTATAATGCAGCTAATGTAATAAAAAGGTTACACATATGCTCAGAAACTCTGGCATTTAACATGCAAGCCCAATTATCCAGTACATCACTGGACAACTTTTTAATACAGGAGAGTTGCTTTTAACACGCATGCTATGACAGATCTCAGATCATCAGCGTAACCTTTGCTCACGACATTGTTTTCAAAGGCAGCGAAATCTCTCTCAAACTTTAGGCGTTGGCAAGGGAAAACCGCCCGCTGCATAATAATGTCACTATTTGGGGAGTGCTTGATGCTCCGACCCTCGCTAGGGTGGGGTGCTTTATAAATAGATGCGGGTTTTTTTTCCCTAGTGCCGTGCCCCAAGCGTTTGGGTGGCGATGGGAGAGCAGGCTGTTTATAGCCATTATTAAATGAACTCTGGATCGGCCAAGAAAAGGAGGGGGGAGGGAGAAAAGGAAAGCTGCTGCTACCTGAGCCGGGCCCAAACCCCTCTGTACGTCGTCGTCCTCCTCCTCCCTTTCTTTCCCCATGCCCATCCCCAAGGGGCTGCCCTACCACCCCCCACCCTTTTGCAAAGGCGCCTGCAATGCAGGGGCTGCGCAGCGGAGCTCCGCGGCCAGGCCACCTTCAGCCCGGGGGGGGGGGGGGGCGGGGGGGGGCTCCCGGCAGCAGCATCTCGAACAGGCCCGCACCCGCGCCGCCCCCCGCCCCATCTCCCTCCCTCTCGCCACCCCCGACCAGGTACCAGCTGCCGCCGCCAGGGATGGCGCCTGGCTCCTCACCCGGGCCGCAGGAGGCACGGCCCCCGCCACGGGCTCCCCGCTCCCGCAGGGCCGAGAGGCAGAGCAGCCCCTGCGCAGGCCGCCCCCGCTTGTTTACAGGCCCCGCGGCCCAAGCGGCGGCGGCCGCAGCTCGCCCAGCGCCCGGCGCAGCCCGGCCCCGCCGCTGCCCCCTCAGCCCGGCCCGCCGGAAGCCCCGCGCGGCGCGGCACCACTTACCCCCCGGCCGCGGCGGACGGCGCCGGCTGTGGCGGGCAGGGCCGCGCTCCCGAAGGTGCGTGGGGGCAGGGAGGCCGGGGGCAGGCGGGGACGTCCGCGGAGGGGCCGGCGGCGGGCGGGCGGGCCGGGGGAGAGGGGGAAGGACGGGGAGAAGGAGGAGGGGGGCACCCGGCTGGCGGCCTCGCCTCAGCTCATTCACAGGCGGCGGCTGCGGAGGGCGGCTCTCTGCCCAGGGGGAGCCCAGCGCTCATCTCGCCTCCGCTCCGCTCCTCGCTCGCCGCCGCCGGCCCCCCGCCCCGGCCCCCTCCCGCCCGCCCGAGCTCCGCGCCCACTCGCGGAGCGCCGCGGACCGCCGTCCGCCCCCCGCCTCTCCCGCGGACGGACACACAGACACACACACACAAACGCGCGCGCGCGCACTGCGCCGCCGCCTCCGCCTCCTCTCTGCGCAGGCGCGCCTCGCGCGCCCGCCGCGCGCTCGTGCCTGCCGCCGTTCCCCTCCCCCCACCCGCCCCGCCGCGGCCACCGCGCGCGCGCCGCAGGGGACGGGGTGGGGGGTGGGGGCGGAGGCGGGAGTGGGTGCGCGCGCGCGCCCCGTCGCCCTTTTCCCTCCCCGCCGGGGCCGCCCCCGCCATTAAAAACCAAAACAGAACAGAAACGCAACAAAACGCCAAACGCGACAAACGCCGCTTTTCGGGGCAAAACCCCGCCCTATGCCGCGCGCGGGGTACCCGGATGTCGGGGCCGGCAAAGCCGCGGGGGGGCGGGGCGCCGTCACGGGTATGACATCACCCCCCGCCCCGCCCCCCCTGCTTCGCCGCGCTGCGCAGGCGCGAGGGAGCGGCACGAGCGCGGGCGGGCTGGGGCGGTGGGAGACGTCATGGGCGCCGCCTGTTTCTCTCAGGGGAGGGACCGGGGCGAGCGCTGGCGGCTCCGGCGGTGGGAGTCGGTGCCGGTGTCGTGGCGGCAGCTCACGCTCGCTGCTCGCCTGAGGCCGGGGGAGCGGGCAGTGAGGGCCAAGCTGCGGCCCCGGCGGGGCCGGCCGCAGTGGCGTGCCTGTCCCCCTGAGGGGGCGCGGGGAGCAGCGTCTTTCGCCGCTCGGCGGGGCCGCGCCGCCCCGCTGGTGTCCCGGCCCAAGGCCGCAGGGACACGCTGGGGGATCTCACCCTGCTGCAGCAGAGCCCCGCGGGCTTCGCCGCTGGCAGCACAACTGCTGGCCAAATCAGCAGCGGATTACCAGCCATGAATGCCTAATGGGTTTCATAATCCCATGATTTTCAGTAGCCCTTTGATGAAGCCTGGCCTGTTGACAAAAGGGACAGGAGCCCGTTCAGGGAGCGACGGGGAGCACATGTAGGGGATGGGCTTTTAGAGAAACCTGCTTCGCCTCAGGGAGGGTGACAATGTGGCGGGGGTGCTCGGGGAGGTTGCGCTGGGAGCGGGGTGGCTCAGGGACTCCTGTACGGCTAATTCCAGCCAAGTTAGAGTTAAATCACAGGGCTGGGGATTTTTGAGGTGGATTCAAGGAGTGCTTTTAACGGCAGGATTAGGAATGCATAGTAGTTTTGAGGCTGTGAAGAAGGAATTCAGTACAGAGGACAAGATACTGAAGAGGGCTTGGGAAAGGTGAAGCAGGTACTTGGGTAAAGGATCGGGAAGGTTGTCTACTTAGATAGTTCCTGTCTTCAGCAGCAATCAGAGTGAACACCCCTACGTTAAGGTTTACCGAAACAGTATTTGGAAAGACATCAAACTGCTGGTTATGTTGCCCTAGCCATTGCAGATAACAATCGGTGCAGCAGCATCTGGAGCGTGCCAGCAGCTGAGGGCAGTTAATGGAGGGCTCTTGCTCAGATAAGACCTACGGCAACAGCAAAGCCCTACCCAGAGATAGCTAGAAGAGCTGTAACACGTAACAAAACCTCATCGTTGTAAGGCTTTCCTGTAATAGATAAACTGACTGTTTCAGTGCGGTTACAACATCTCCAGTTTCCATTGCTGACTGTGGCTGAATGGTATGTTTGGACCCAATCGCACTGTATTCATCCTAATCGTGTTTGTTAGCATGATACAGAGCAGCAAAATTCCTTAGCAGAAAGAAACCTTGAAAATACGTTTCAGGGGAGCAGCATACATGTACCGTATTCCACAAGGAGGGGGACATTTTGGAAGGTTATGGGGTAATTCCCATCATCTTCATCAATACAATTTTGAATTTCTTCTTGGTATCTAAAGACAATTGGTTACAATTTTGATGCAGTTCAGATTTTTAAAACTGCATTTCTCCGTGCCCCCATCCCCCCCACACCTTAACAGTGTACAGACAAGGTAGAGGTTATGCAGAATTGTTTCCTGCAGGCATGTGCCATGCTTCCTTAACCTCTACAAACATAAATTTAATTCTTCATCCTCCTTTTCCGCTTCAGTAAGTCTCCCCTGACACTGAATTATATACAATTGTGAATTTCATTTAGATTCTGTTACCTACAGCTGTGGGTTTGTGTGTGGCGTTTTTTTGAATAAAAGTGAATGAAAACATGGCCCAGCTTTTCTTTTTTTTTTTTTTTTTTGTGATGCCCTACTTTTAAGCTGCAAGAATGTAATGACAGCAGAGAGTTTGCTGCTGTCATTTTCTATTTATATGTTTTTCTTGGGGAATTGGATGGAGTCAAATTACCACAGTATTTTCTTAAAGTGTAACTTTTATTTACTTTGCTAGTTTTGCCTGGCTTGTTGTACTGACAATGGTAATAAATATTTACAGGAAATCCAAACATCACATGTAATTAGGATAAAAAAATCTGTGTGTAATGTATGCCTTTACTATGTATATTTGTAGCTAGCTGCTGAGACTACATCTCCCAGCATACAGGTCTATTTTCTCTTTAGCTGTAGATCAAGATGGGATACAGATAATTGGAACCTGTAGTCACTAGAGCCATTAGCACCTAGAAGCCAGTAACAAGAACCACTGTGAAACTATTTCAACACTGCATCATAAACCATAACTGAATTATGGAGAATATTCATATTTCACTGTTTGGAACCAGAAATTTCTATTAGTATAATAAGGCATATTCAAAGTGACATGCTGTTCCACAGTGTATTTTTAAATAATACTAGTTTTAGAGAATTATTTCTGCTTCCTGTTACAGCTTTAAAAAAGTCTTTAGATGGATGGTATTTGCCAAGAGCATTTCCAAAAAAAATCTATGTATCTAAATAAATAGATATTTTCCACCTATGCACACTTGGTTATTACAGGCAGAAGGGTGATTTTTTTTCCAGTTAAAACTGTCAATTTAGAAAATTCCACACTTTGCCCAATGAAGCTGTTCCCAATGACATTATTTCCTATAAAAAGAGAATAGGGGACTGCAGTTGTCACAGGATCACATGGCAATTTAACTGCATTTTGGAATCTATTTCCATCATAATGGCCATATTCTGTAGGAGTCTGCTGTAATTGCTGTGTGTAATATTGCTTCTTTTAACTCATTCAGTTTTAATACCAGTTGGTTAAACTTCTGTTAGAAGGTATATCATGAGGTGTTGGAATTTTGTCTGTATGCTCCTTAAACAGGAGACATTTAATACAAATATTAGCTGTTATGTTGCCGGATTTAGATTTCTTGATCCCTAAATAAAAAAGCTGTACTTCTTCCAAGTGTCTCACCTGTAGTTTATTCAAAAGGTCAGAAAAAATGGAGCCTTTTGGTTTCAGCTTCCCTTACTTATCATCCCTGTTTCTCCTCTCTTATATTGTGTGCCTTGAATGTAGGCAGGGAATAATGTATTTGAAGTTACTCTGCAGCCTAGAAAGCTGGTAGACTGTGGTTTTGATTGTTTGGAATAGGGTTTGTATCACCAAATAATACTCATTAAATATTAGATGTATAATCAAGGTGTTGTCCAGGCTGTCTTGCTTCAGTGGAGGGAGACAGGCACCTTCAGATAATCATTACTCCCATGCTTGCACTGCTGTCTAAAGCAGGTTGGGTGAGTTGCCTACTGAAGGTGACTTTTTCTCTCCTATAGTTTCCGTGACTACAGAAGAAGCTCAGATGATCACCTAAACTGGACCCCTAATTTTCAGATGGCTAAAATGGATCACCTGTGGTACTTAGAAGTTACCTAATAGAAACTGTCATATTAATGAAATGTGTAGCTTGTAATAGTGTGATCATGAACTTGCCAGAACTTTATACTTGGCTTGTGAAGTACTGATGCCCTGCCTCATCTCTTCTCCAGTGGGCTGTACCTGTTTTTGGGATCTAAAAGCCAGCTGGATGACTATGCTTCAGGCTTTATGTCTTCTTGGTACTGTTGCTGCAACGCCCTGCTGTGATGACATGTGTAGGTATCTGCTAAGGCAGCTGTGCCATTGGGAACTTCATAAAATGCCAGTACTGTAGCTATGATTAATAATCACATGATGTTTAATCATCAAAAGCGCACACCTAGGGTGTATCCTGTATCCAAAGTGAATTTATCTGAAAGATGTCACAAACACTTTGGTCTTTTGAAGAACATCCTGTGTGAATATCCCGCGTTCTTGAAATGCAGGAGTTCTGATAAAAGTCACTTTCTGCTAGAGTCTTGAAAAGTGCTACACGAACTGCCACACAGGCTCCTCTGAGATGAGATTTATGCTTTCCTGACAGCTTTTCAATACAACATTCAGATAGTTGGGACATTTGTTAAAAAACAATTCTAGTAATTTTCAGTTGACAAAATTAGGTGCAAAATCATTAGGGCATCACAATGTGGTTTTCTTATTCTAGCTATAAGAGAAAGCAAGCAGTGCTTGGTTATGAGGGGGGGGGGGTTCCAGTGAGAATTTGCTGATGGAAGTAACTTGCAATTCTGGAAAATCAGCAAAAGCAAAGTACAGTAAAGACCAAAATATAAATAGAGAGAAAATCCTTTTATGCTGAAAATTAATATAAAGCTTTATTTTAGAATATTGTTATTATTTTTGTTCCTCCATTTTTCTCCTACTTTTATGTATGGGAGATATGGGAAGAGCATGACACTTCCCAATGTCTTGAAAAGACCAAAATAAGATGACAAAAATTCAGGCAGCTCAGGAAGCTAACTGCAGTTTGTCAAGGTTTTCAGAGCTCATTTGCAAATCACCTACATTTCGCAATTCCTTCTACCTGTAGCAAGACGTCACTAAAGACCTGGTGGCCAGGAAAATTTGCTTTTCATGTGAAACGGGGAAATTAAGAGCATCAATATAGTCTACGAGCATTTTAAAGAAAATTAAAAATGAGGGGTGAAAAAGAGAACCAGTTAAACACTGATTTTATTCCCCTCCCTTTAGAATCTCAGCTGCCTCAGTAACTGAAATGGAGAAGTCTTGATAGAAAGCCTGTGTGCACTGAACTTGTTATATAAAAAGGGACAAGACAGACCTAGAATAATAGAACTGTTTAGGTTGGAAGAGACCTTTAAAATCATCGAGTCCAACTGTGAACCCAGCACTGCCAAGCCCACCCCTAAACCATGTCCCTAAGTGCCACATCTACATGTCTTTTCTGTACCTCCAGGGAGGTGTTTAATGTCTGAGGAAGTGCTGGCATGGCGTGCCAGGGTATGCCAGTTCATCTTGGCCCCTGTGCTATCTACCCAATTTGTGATGGTACAACGGAAATGGTCTCTTTGGGACCATCTGCATTACTCCTCAACGCAGAAACCATGAATCAGCTTAAAGCAACATTAGTAGAAAACATCAGTTGATTTGCAGTATTCTACGGGCTGGGTTGAATTCACACCTGACTGGACTCCAGCACAGCTACCTTCCATGGTCCTTTCCAACCTGAGGGGAGTACACTTTATTGAATCTTCATCTGTCAGTGGTGAATGTTTACAACATCTTTGTGTTCCATTGCTGAAAGTTTAATTTTCTTGACAAGATCATCTTTTGCTATAAGACAAGCCGTGAAGTAGATAACAACCAGAATATTTTATCAGCTAGGCTTTAGCTTATTCTGTTCATTAGATGGTTTTTCTGTTTTAAAAATGTGAGGGTATATGTAAGTTGCTGGTTTCATTTGCTATTAGTAGTCCGTGCATGAAAGCCTGTACCCTGAAAGTCAGTGACAAAGCTTCCATTGACCTCAGCGTGGCAGGATCAAACCCTTAGTCATTAGCATGTTGTAAAAATGGCTGTTATCCCAGCCAGTTTTAATGGGCCTGCCTACAATTGTCAGTTGTTTAACCTAAAAATTAGCTTAGCAATCACAGCGAAAATTACATGTCAGACTGTTGATGCATAAGAATACTTCATACTGAGTCATCATGAGTCTTATGATGCTCTTAAAGTTTTATAATTATTAACATTCAAGCTAAAGACTGAAATTCAATAAAGACTGGAATTTCCAGATGTGAAGGAGATAAGTCCTGATGAGAGGATAAGATTTATATTCTGTAAAACTATTTTTTTTTTAATTACTGGTCGTTTTCTTCTTTAAATAGTTGGATCTAGTCATGTTCTTTGTACAACCAAACACAACTTACTTTTTGCTACATTCATTCATATAAATATGTTGAATCAGTTGTCTCTTTTAACAAGCCTGTTATCTGGACAGAGCTGAGGGGATAATTTTTTTGTGTCAATTAAACAGTTAAACTAAACTAAAATCAGCATGTCAGAATCAAATAGTCAAGGTGTGGAGATATTTTAAATGTAAACATTGCTCAGTATTTTGCATAATAGGTTTTCCACAGTACCAGGGGTTCTGGAGAGTCCAGGATCTAAAGGATAACCTTATTCTGGTTTTGCCACTTCGCCTTTTTTAGTTGACAACATAAGTGAAGTTTAGTTGCATTACATAGGTGCTGGTGTGGTATGGCTGTTAAGAAGTAAAGACATTGTTTCATGTTTTCTGGCATAAGGGACATAATAAAAATGGGTATGAGATCAAAAGCTATATGTGATGGATTTCTTAGGAAAGCAAACCAAGTAGTAATTTGGATTTTACCATTTTTATGACAACCCTCGCCCCCCACCCCTCAACATTGTTATGTTACTTTGGGAATGGTGCAGAACAAAATACTAGCAAAGCGATAAAGGCCGTTACGAAAACAATCTGTGTAGCAAGAACTTGTGCAACTCATTCTCAGAGTTTCAGGAGGAGGAACCTATGAGGAAAGGAAAATCTCATATTGCAGATCACATTAGCTTAAGTTCTTCTGTGGAACATTTTAGTGCAAGTAGTGTGGTGCAGCTTCATGTTAGAGTATTACTCAAAATGTGGATGCTACTTGGAGATAGTTCAGGTCTCCACCCTAAACAGAAAAGTATCCTTCCTTCTCAGGAAATTTCAATTAATCCAATGGATTAGGAGTACAACTACTTCTTGAGAGATTTGGGAATGTGATTTCTTTCAAGGATTTGAAATAAGTTTGTTTTCTTGCTTGTTTTCATTCATTGTAGTATATCACTCGTATTTATCAAGGCAATTCTGTTTCCATATATTTGTGTGTAGAGGCATACATTATATTTTTACAAGCACACTTCTTTTTTTTCATTTTTTAACTTTTATAGGAATAATCAGAATAATTGGCTAGTACTTGACATTTATTGTGCTGTATTCTGATTACTCCCTTGTGTTGTTTTACTCTGTTTTATGTTCAAAATACATACTCTAATCCCTGGACTATATTATTTTAAATATTTTTATTATATTATAAGGAAAAAAGCTTGTCTTACAAAGATGAGAAAAACAATGAGGTGAAAAAGGGAAAGCACTGGTGATGTTAATTCACAGCAGCCTGCTGAAAATGGGATTGGAATCATTAGCTCACTCTACAGAGGTCACAAGATTGCCATTCTATGACATAAATTTCAATTAATATAGACAGTGTCTCAACATGAAAGTAGCAGTTGACCTGAGCTGAACCCAAGTTAGATGAAAGGCTCATTACCAGTTAGCAAATAGGAATCTTCCTGCAAGTGCAAACTGAAAAGCAAAATTACATACCTTCAGGACACTGAGCAAACACTTAATTCTGCTGCGAACTCTCTAGGTAGAATTTGTGAATACTCAAAGATAGCAGTTGTGGAATGCTTCGTTCTCATCTTGCTGCGAGAGCAACCTACTGAGAAACCGCAGTAAACCCCAACACCATTCTGATGCTATTTCTAGTGTTGTCTACACAAATAAATTGTAGGATCTTTGCTGAACATGAATGCTAAAAGCACTGAAATTGATCCAATGCTTTTCAAGTTAAACTCAAGTTTCTCAGTGACTTCAGCAATTCTGGATTGGGTTTAAATGTATTTCCTCGGGGAAGCATCAGTACTGTCAAAATTACTTTCATCTGTTTAAGATGGATTAATGATACAGTAGTCACTTATCATGAAATCATAGAATAATTTTGGTTGGAAGGGACTTATGGAAGTCATCTAGTTCAACCCCCAGCTCAAAGCAGGTCCAGTGAGATGGAGTTGCTTAGGTCTTTGTCCAGCTAAGTTTTGACATCTTTGAGAATGAAAATTCCACCTCTCTGGGCACCTGTTCCTGTGTTTCCAGTCAGAATTTCCCACGTTGCAATTTGTGTCCGTTGTCTCTTGTGTTATCACCGTGTGCCTCTGAAAAGGATCTGCAGTTGAAGGCAGCGATATCTTCCCTTAGCCCTCTCTTCTTACAGCTGAGCAAAGATGGTTCTCTAAGTCTCTCTTCATCTTGGTGGCCCTCTGCTGCACTTTGTCCAGTATGTTGAAGAATTCACTTATGCAGGAAAGGTAACGGGAGGCTGCTTACATAGCTTTGATTTAAATACTTGTGGCTAGTATCTTGCCTGTTGCTATAACATATAAGGTGCTTTTAAACATAATTAAAAAACTCAGCTATGCAAAATAAAACATTACTATCTTTTGCAACTCTTCTGAAGCTCTCTGGGTAGATATCTGTGCTACCATATACAGCCGGCTGATGGATCCTCAAAGCACCTGGTTGCTTACACTGAGGCTTAATGCCAAGTAAAAGTAAAAGTTGACTTGAGAAAGTGGAATAGGTGAAATGCTCATCAGATCGTGTACATCTTGGATTTGTGTTCCCGTAGATTTAAAACAAAACTTCTTGCAGCATACCATCCCATACACCTCAGAAGATGAACAAGGCCACCTTCCTGACAGACCCACATCTGCCTGATCCTGGGCAGCAGGAAACTTTTTTAGGTGTTGATAGTAGTTAGAGCAGACTTAGAGCTACTTTGTCTTGGGTGAGGTTACCAGAAAGGGCCTACTGGCGTTCCAGGTGCACCAAGCTTCCCCTCTCCCAACACCGGCATGCCTTCTCCTTCAACTGGTTAAGAAAGCGCTGTGCTGTAACCCACTTCTCTGACACCCAGGGATTTCCCCAGATGAATAATTAAATCAGCTCCCTGTTTTATTGTGCGGCTGGAATGGAAGCTAGTATTTAGCCACTGTATCTCCTTACTTCTTTACCTCATTATCTAAGCAGGACTACTGCCTGTGACTTTTGTTAACTGAGATACATAGAAAAAAAACATCCCCAATAGTGTATGCTTCTAGAGCTCCTTACATAGTATCTTCATTAAAATGACAATCACAGGGTTCTGCTAAGAGCCAGGTCAGACTGTCGTCAGCTTTTTAGGCCACGTTCACTTTTGGACTTTTTGCCTGAGAAATTCCACAGGTTCACATGCTTCATTATGCAATTATATTCTTGAATTCATTTAAAAACTCCCTCCACGGTCAGTTTACAGCTCCAAAGCTGATCTTCCTCGTAATTTCTGTTCTGATAGTAAAAGATTTAGAAACA
The DNA here is from genome assembly GCF_023638135.1 of Falco biarmicus. NCBI lineage: Eukaryota > Metazoa > Chordata > Aves > Falconiformes > Falconidae > Falco > Falco biarmicus. The sequence goes on along the minus strand of NC_079294.1, from coordinate 41,349,111 downwards.
GAAATCTGGATTTTTCTCTTAAAAATGTTGGTTGTTAATGAAAATTCTCTGATATTTTGTGTTTTGCTTTGGGAAGACCAGCAGAGGGTGCCTGAGCTAGAGAGCAAAACCAGATATGTGCTGGATTCGTTAATAATATGAGTTTAAAAAAAGAAATAAACTTTAATGTAGTACTCTATTAAAATCAAAGAGGAATACATTAATGAAAATGAAGGGAAACTCACTCTCTCAGGAAAACTGCACAATTAAGAGGCTGTCAAAAAAGTAGTACTAATAACCAAGGAAAAAAAAATAATGTGGGGATTAGGAAAGGCATTTTAGTTATCTGATTCTGTCGTTGGCTAAGAGCTACTAAAGGACTGGTTCCCTGAATTAACTTTTATTGGGTTTTGGGAGAGATTCCCTCCGTAAGCTACTCCATAAGCTACCTCTGTGTAAGGAGACAGGAGGGGAAAATCCTTCACTGCAGGATTCAGAGCAGGTTCCTAATTTATGCTCCCTGGCCACCCCCATGATTTTGCTTCTGCTGACTATAGTGGGTGCTGAGGGAGACAAAGTTCTGCAGAATTCAGCCTTTTCTTTTCCTCTTCCTGTCTCTCACTTAACATTAAATGTTGCAAGAGAGAAAGTTTTTGCTAGTTCCCTGCATGAGTAGTCTTTTCAGTACTAGTACAACGAGGGAGCCCACACGGAAAGAAACCTTTCTAGATTAATCACAACAGATTTAAATTGAATAAACATTGCTTTATGTGTCTATATATGTATTTGGAAAACTCCACATGTGGAAAGGGGGCACAGATCTTTTCTTTGACTTTGGTGATCTTGAAACCCAGCCCAAGATGACAGATGCAGAACAGGCATCTAAGAATCAGATGGACAGACATATCAGTGCTCTTGTCTGCCTTTTCTTTCACCATCAGAAGAGGTTTGTTCTATATCGAGAAAGTGAGAAAGCTTTTTCAAAAAAGAAAATCATTAAATACTTGCTTTCCCTCACCTATCCAGATATAATGTATGGCATGGTATGTTCAGATATGTTCTAGCCTTACTTATCTATAGCTATTCCTCTGAGGAAAAGTCCTTCATCTATCTGCATCCTGACTTCTTCTGATATTTCTTTTGAATAATGAAGAATTATGTAGAAGTAATGTCACACAAACAAAATGGCATTATCATCAAATGGAGTTTTGTTCAATTCACCTGAACATGTGCTATACTTCTGTTATTTATATAAACACAGGTGATTTAGTCATACTCTTCAATGTAAACTAAAGAAAGTATGTTACGAAAAGGAAATGTATGATACAACTCAAGGACTCAGGGTGCCATCACTGTCCCACCATAGTAAACAAATCTTATCTTCATATAAATGGCCCACCTTCTGCAGGAAAGGTTGGAGTTTTTCTGGATTTCTTTTTATTATTTTTCTGAATAAAAGTGCTTCTAATATCAATAAACAGGAAGAGAAGGCAAAGTAGTGTGGTCTAGAGGAATGAGCAGAATTCAATCAGGCAGTCCGGTAAAATTCACCCTTATGTGAAGGACACATCTGGAACACTTAAGTTATATTCAAATATCCAGTTAGGTCAGCAAGGGAGATGATGTGTAGGAGCTCTTTGTCTGCAGGCAAATGTTGTCCTTTAAAAAGCATGCCCCTTTTAAACAGATACAGTTAATGCAAGTGTCAGTAAGAGCTCACCCGGCACTTCAGAAACAAAAGGCAAAGCCAAACAGTTTATAATCTAATTGAAAAGTCATAGATGTGAAATTTGGAGGAAGGGCAAAGCCAAGTGTAGCTGGGAGCACGGCAGAGCTTTACAGCTTCAAACGGCATCACACTGGGTAAAGGGTAGAAAATGCCTCTTGCTTCTTATATTGAGGAAATCCTTCCCAGGGGATACCACAGAAAGTCACTATCAAAGCAGTAGTCATCTGCTTCTGTGTCTGAAGATGCTTCCTATGTTCATCTGGCTGGCTGAATAAGGATTGTCTTGCCACTGTGTATTTTTGTATTACTCTTTTGTATTTTTCTGTGATATTCTGCTGTTATCAGATGATTAGAGATATATATATTATTTATTTATTTTTCTGAGGGAGAAAACAGATATAGGGAGGGGAGAGGAGGAAAGAATTACTTACAGTTACACCACTTCGACTTAGGGTTTGCTTAACTAAGCAGTTGGAAAGGCTTGTGTCTCTCTTTGCTATGTATTTGCTAGTAAGTAAAACAATCTGTTGACTTGCTAGTCCTGAGACCAGCTGGCCTGGCCTGGCTTATGTCTATAGCTGATGCCCCTCAGACATACCCCACATTCCTTGGGACAGTGTTTGTGGGCAAAGCCATACCATGAACCATGACACCAGTTTTAATGTATGGATGCCCAGGTGACAGTGTATGACTCCACACCTTGGTCTTGTCTGACTTATTAGTTTAGATGTGGCTTACTGGCAAAAAAGTGATTTGTCTGGTTTACCTTCTATTGCTTGGGAACAAGTTGTACTAAACTGTAATGCCATGGCCAGGAAGGCAGTACCAACAGTTTTAGTAACTGTTTTAATAATGGATAGAAGACACAGTAGTTCAACTTGCCCTAATTAGAACTAGACTTCAAGTTTTAAATTGATGGGAGCTCACACACAAAACCGTAACTAAATGGACTGAAATTAAATGGATGCAAGGCATAAGTACAATTAAGGAAACATTTGAAGGAAGAAAAGATGGAAGTTATTTCCTTCAAGTCTTTCTTTAAGTGGCCTGAGTAAGGAGGCAGTCAGAAGGGGCTATGTGTGAAAAAACATGAAGATAGAATGACATACTAAAAGCTGAAATGAGAGGAGATTAGGGTAGCTAGGAATGCAGAGGCTTAAGTGCACAAAAACTCAGACTTGAACTCAAGAAGGTGATTCTGATGCAGAAAGCATGCAGCTTGTGCTTTTTGTAAGCAATTGGAAGAGTTTCACTGACATAGCAACAGCAGAACTGTACCTCAAATCAGCATCGGATCAAAATGATTCCCACATTTAAAAGGCTCAAATGGATGCCCCTTGCCTCAGATAAATTTGAAAAATTTTCAGTGAATGTTATTACAAACGGACAACATTTTCTTGTATAATAATTTGTGGTTAAACCAGATATAAAATAAAAACTATAGAAAGAAGGTATATATCCACTGTCTGATCATACAGATTTATGTAAAAAAAAGTATATTTGGCACTCCATTACATTTATGTAGGACTGTCTTTGCCTGGATGTGTGTGTGTCTCCTCTTCTAGCAGCACTAAACCATACAGCATGGGCAACATGCTGAAGCAGATAGCATGGAGTCACGGCCTTACTTCACTTGCACTCATTTTATGACGGATTCTCCCTAAAATTTTGTTTTCCTAAACAAAGCAAAGAGCTTTTCTCCTTAGAAGCCGTTCTGTTTTGCTTGCAGTGGAAAAGGAAATACAGGAACTATAGTGCTGCTCTACTTACTGGTATTCATTTTAATGTTATTGTACCTGCATAAATAATTCAGTGAAGTAAGAGCATTTTTAAAATCTATGTTTTACACAGACACTGAAATAATCTCAGATAATTGCACTGGAGCTTTATTTACTCTAACATGGATCAAAGACATTGCAGCACAGTACCGTGGAAAATATTCACACCCATGCTCTCACAGTATTACTACCATGGCTGGCATCAAGTTACCTGAGGCCCCCTTGTGAACATTCAAAGAGGAAGCACTTCACCCTTAAATATACGAAAATTTACTCGCTTTATAGAATCATAGAATCACAGAGTAGTGTGGGTTGGAAGAGACCTTGAAGATCATCCAGTTCCAACCCACTGCCATGGGCAGGAACACCTTCCACCAGACCACATTGCTCAGAGCCCCATCCAGTCTGTCCTTGAATGCTTCCAGGGATGGGGCATCCACAGCTTCTTTGGGCAACCTGTGCCAGTGACTCGCCACCCTGACATTAAAAAAGTTCTTCTTTAAACCCAAACTAAAGCTACCCACTTTCAGTTTAAAACCATTGCCCCTTGTCCTGTCACTACAGGCCCTGGTAAAAAGTCTGTCTTCATGTTTCTTATAAGCCCCCTTTGTATATTAAAAAGCCACAGTAAGGTCTCCCCAGCACCTCCTCTTCTCCAGGCTGAGCAACTCTCTCAGTCTGTCTTCACAGGAGAGGTGCATCAGCCCTCTGATCACCTTCATGGCCCTCCTCTGAACTGCTCTGACAGGTCCATGCCTTTTTTGTGCTGAAGCCCCACAGCTGGACACAGTACTTCAGGTGGGATCTCACCAGAGCAGAGGGGCAGAATGTGGCCTGCAAGTGCACGTTGCCAGCTCATGTCCAATTTTTCAGCCGCCAGTATCCCCAAGTCTTTCTCTGCAGGGCAGCTCTCCATCAGTTCATCCCCCAGTTCCACCTGTGCCATGGCACTTTTGCATAAGGTCTTCTCCCCCCACACCTCTGCCCTGGTAAGGCCACATCTGGAGTACTGTGTCCAAATCTGGGCTCCCCAGACAGAGAACTACTGGAGAGGTTCCAGCTGAGGGCTATGAAGATGATGAGGGCACTGGAGCATCTCCCTTCTGAGGAAAGGCTGAGAGAGCTGGGGCTGCTTTGCCTGGAGAAGAGAAGACTGAGAGGGGACCTTAGCGCTGTATGCAAACACCTGAAGGGCTGGTGCCAAGAGGACGGGGCCAGGCTCTTTCAGCGGTGCCCAGCGACAGGACAAGGGGCAACGGGCATAAACTGCAACACAGGAAGTTCCACCTGAATATGAGGAAGAACTTCTTTACCTTGAGGGTGACCGAGTGCTGGCACAGGCTGCCCAGAGAGGCTGTGGGGTCTCCTCTGGAGACATTCAAAACCCAACTGGACACGGCTCTGTGCAACTTGCTCTAGGAGAACCTCCTTTAGCAGTGAGTTGGACTAGGTGATCTCCAGAGGTTCCTTCCAACCCTGACCATTCTGGGATTCTCAGTTCTGCACAACTGGAGAAAAAAGATAAATATTTAGAAACAGCAAGCTAGTCAAACATTCATTTCTGGCTTATTGCTTTGGAGACAGAAGGCAGCTTATCTTGTTTTTATTTACATTAAGTGTGTCAATATAATTTGTATAACTCTTAAGAATAAAGCATATTATCATGTTATGTGCTGCATTTAATAGATCTGTTATCTGCTGCCACAAAGTCAACATGGGGAACCTCAGCAAGCCCCGTGGCAGGGTGTGGAGCAAGGCTATGACCTCCCACATTGGTAACTGTTTCTGATTTTGTTTTCACAGCCTTGTACTTCAGCTTTACACTGGCTCTTGCATGTGTAAGATGCAGTTAAGTACTTTATATAGATACCAGCATATGTTTACTGAACTCCAAAGTGCTGTCTGCATCAGTCACAGAACAAAGTGCAACAGAACTGTCATTCATTCTGTTGATGTTCAGGTTGACTTTGGTTGTCTTTTAAAAACTGTTAGCAGATTACTGCTACAGTAATCTGGCCATTAGGCCTCTTCAGAAAGTGAAAATTAGCTTCTCGTGGAAACAAAGTTCAGGCATTAGAAGGGGAAATATTTTTTGTTTTCCTTGGGAATTCAGATGTCAGTCCAAGGGCTTTGTTGTGATGTGATCCTTTAAGAGATGTTTCACTTTGCTTTGGTGCTTTGTCAAACAGCGCTCCTCTAAGTAGCTGCTGGCTCTGAAGCAACAAAAAGTGTATGTTACTGTCAACGCTCAAAGTTGTACCTCCAGCAAGGAAGGTCAGAGCATTGCTGGCCATAAAGGTTAGACTGGAAGTGGCAACCCTGGACTCCCATCAATCTTTTGCTGACTGCTTTGGGGTTGAGAAGAAATCACAGTCTGGCAGGATTTGCATGATTTACAGCAACCATATGTAAAAGCTGCAGCCTGTGGTAGCCTCAGTGCTTTTTAGCTGGGGGGGATCTCAAAATAAATATTTTTAATAGACTTGGGTGTGTATAACTAAGAGAATTCCTGACGTATATTTATCTGTCATTCTGATAATATTAATGAGATGAGCATATTTACTTTTTGTAAGTTGGAAAACAGCAAGAATGGATATTAGCTTGTAAAGGACCTTGTAACTTTTTCCAGTGCTCTCCTTCCCATAGTCAGTCTGACACTGAGCATGCCTTCATGCACTGAGCAGGCACTTCAAGCCTGTCTTTGTAATCTTGGGGACAGGCAGTAACATCCCCACTGATGGCGACTGTGCAGGTGTACAAATGCACAAGAACCCTGTAAATGAACCTTTTTTTTTCAACAGGATACATCTATTTTACTTGGTGTTATTGTAAAAGAAGGGTTGTTCTACATTGGTCCCACCTCACTCCTCCTTGTGCGAGTCGTGGCAATACCAGCGTTGACTACAGCTTATACAGATACATCTTGTCCATGCCCCATGCCCAGCGTTTGGATGTAACAGACAGGGATAAAAGCAGGATGCGGAAAAGGGGACAGTTCCTTCCGCAATCAGGATACAGTGGGTGATGCACCTTATACAAGTCACAAGCAAGTGCAAACGTTTGATTTCCTACTGCATATAGTCCAGGTCACCCCAACTGTAAAGGTATCCTCCCTCCCCACAGGGAATGCTGCAGCCTGGAAAGCTGCCCCACTACACTTCTTTTTGAAACCAGTGGCAAATTCAAAACTCTATTTCCCTAGGTTCTTCAATCCATAAGTTTCCCAGATTGTTTTGATTCATCAACTGATCCTTTGTTTGAGGGTCACCTTGGTCTCACCAGGTGGGGAAGTCACAACCCAATGATTGGGTCCAGCCACCAGTCCTTTTATCCAACTAATGTCCATCCTTTTTCTCTCCTTGGCACTGCAACTTCAGTGGTCAGTAGAACCTGGAAAGGACCCTCTCACTGAGGGGTTAATGAATGTTCTTTCCAAATTTTGACCACTATCCAGTCTCCCAAATTTATTTTGTGGATTTTAAAATCCAATGGTGTGAATTGTGATATCAGCCCCTTTCCCCTCAAGTTTTCCAGACAATTCGCTATGCCTTCAATATATTTGCAAATTTCTAAACTTTCTCCTTCATAACTGGCCATCTCTTACTGTGAGGTCAGGAAGGGAAGCCCAAACATCATTTCGTAAGGGGAGACCCCTAAATCAGTTTGGTTGCGTTCTGACCCTCAACAAGGCCAAGGGTAAACATTTCATCCAAGACAGCGGTGTCTCCACCATTAATTTAGTGAGTGCTGCTTTTAATGGCTGGTTCATTCTCTCTACTCATCCTGAACTTTGAGGATGCCATGGGGTGTGCAGTTCCCACTTGATGCCTAAGGCCTGAGTCACGTGTAATATTACCTGGGAAGTAACGTGTCTTCTCCCATCTGAATCAATTCGTTGTATTGTCCTGTATCTAGGAACTATTTGTTCTAATAAAACCTTTGATATTGCATTTGCAGTGGCCCTTACACTTGGAACCACTTCCACCCAAAGGGTTAAATGGTCCACTGTCACCAGTACCTCCACCTCTGGACTTGGGGAAGCACAGTAAAATCTACTTGGATACTTTGAAAGGGTCATAATGCCAAACTTCTTCCCCGTGTTGGGGTTCTCCTCATGGTCTTCTTATTGAAGTTCTGGCAGAGTACACATCCTTCGATTATTTGTTTGGCTATCATGAAAACACCTATACACCCAAAATGTCTTAGAAAGTGACCACATAAGGCTTGAGTTCCCACCGAGTTGGTTGGTGTACCTTATCATTTCCCGCGTTATTTCTTTGTTTAATATCTGTCTTCCATTGGGAAGAAACCACTTTCCGCAGGCGTCCTTCACTCCCGCAATTTTTATCAACTCCTTTTCTTCCTCCTGTCTGAACCCTGGGATTCGGGTGAGTTGGGGAGGTTCTGGGTCATGCATGCGACAAAACCCGCCGCTGCCTCCAGCATGAGGGGTGCGGGGTGTCTGTGCCAAGGCCCGGGGGTGGCTGCAGCGGGGCTGGGAGCCGCCGGCCCGCTTCGGCGGGGAGAGGGAGTTTTTGGTGTCTCCAAGGGACGGCCATGAGGCTCTTCTCGGGAAGATGGGCGACAGTGTGCGATCTCTCACCGCCACAGCCAAACCGCCCTGGCCACCCCCCAGCGCCGAGGTGGCGCAGCGGCCCAAGCGGTTTACCGGCAGGGGAAGGCGGCGCAGCCCGCTGCCCTCGGGGGCACCTGCCGGCGGGAAAACAGACGAGGGCCCTGCTCCCAGCAACGCCCTTCGCCCCCGGCACAAGCGCGGCCTCTCCCCTACAAACCCGGCGCTTATCGCCGCAGCCTTGACTGCGCCGGCCGCGCCGCCAGGCTCCCGCCGGGGCCGCCTCGGGGCCGGGAGCGGGCCAGGCCGCGGCGGGGCCAACGGGGCGGGGCCAGCGGTGCGGAGCGGGGCCGCCCGCCCCTGCCCGGCGGGGAGAAGGGGTGGAAGGGGAGGCGAGAGGCCGGGAGGAGCCGGCGCTGGGCTGCTGCGGGCCGGCACCGGCTGCAGGCAGCGGGGGGCGGCTCCTGCCTCGCCGCGGCCCTGATAAAGGGGCGCCGCGGTGGGCGGGCGGCGGTAGGTGGCCATGGCGTGGGGCTGCGAGCTCTGCCTGGCGCTGGCGGCCGGAGCCCTCCTGGCCCTGCTGTTCCGCTGGCTGCGGGCCGACGGCGACCTCACGCTGCTGTGGGCCGAGTGGCGGGGGAAGAAGCCAGGTAAAGGCGCCCGCCAGCCGCCGCCGAGTGCCGGGAGGGGGGCGGCGGGGCCCGGGGCGGGGCGCGGTGCCGCCGGGGGCGGGCTTGGTGCGCTCGGTGCGGGGAAAGGGGATGGCGGCGGGGGGGGAGCGGGCGAGGCCCCGGGGTCGGGGCTGGCGGCGCTTCAGCTCGGTGGAACCAACCCTCGGCAGCTGCCCGACGGGCTTATCCATAAAAACAACCCCGAAGCCACAGTCTTCCAGCCCTCGCCCAGCAGGCGCCAATGAAGTAGCTCGCTAAAAGCAGCTCCGCAGCGGTGGCGAGCTCTGGCAGGCCTGTGGCGAAGGCTGGCGCGTTTGGCCGCAAAACGGTTGTTCTGCCCAGCTCCTGGGTGGGCAGCCGTGCGGGCAGCCGCCCGCGGTGGGTGCCTGGCCGGGGGGCGGCGGGTGGCAGGCAGGGTGGCCACGGAGCAGGGTGCTCGGCGGGGTGGCCGTGAAGGGGGATGCTCGCCGCTTGTGGCTGCGATGAGTTGCTTCGTAGTTTGTTTGCTGTCCCGTTTCAGTTTGTTCTGGCATCCTCAAGCAGATCTCAGCATCACGGTGGTGCTGGAAGTGTTTAACAATGAAGCAGATGTATCTTAGTGTATGGATTAAGTGGGTTTCCTCGCGTGAGAATTGTGCCCTCTAAGGCATAAGGGAACAACAGCACCACACGGTTGCTGTCTGGCTTTACACCACTGTTCTGTAAGGCGCCGCTTTTGACACCTGCGGATACAAAAGTTGAATAATAAAATGCCATCAGAGATTTTCAGTTCTTGCTGCTGTTGATCTTTATAACCAGACTGTGATTATGCCTGCTTCTGGATAAAGATCTTTAGAAATCATAGGTTTATTTGCTTAATAGGGGCTTTTGAAAAGAAAAGCCTCAAGTTCCTGAATATCCCCTCCCAGCTTAGCCAGCAGTTGCCATCTGGGGCTGCTGTGAGCTGCTGGGTGCAGGTGGCTCAGGTGAAAGCAGGGAGCTGGTGCCATCGGTGACCACGCAACAGCCTTTTCTTGCACCTGGCTGGTTGGCGGCAGAAGCTGAACTGAAAGAAGATGGGATGAGGGACACTACAGGCTGTCCCATGTGGGAAATGAAACTGGGTGTTGGGTTGAGATAGGACCGCATGGAATGAAGGTGGAGTAAGGGTTTGGACTTGAGACCATGTTTTGGTAAGGGATGGTGGTGCAGGTGAAGGTCAGCATTCGGAAAGGCTTGAGAGAAGAGTAGGACAACTTCTTGAGACCTCTCTGTCTTTTGCTTTCAGTAGAAGCTTACTGCAAAAGTGCTAGTCCATGGGATGGGCAGAACAGAAAAGCACATAAAAGTAATAAAGCTCTAATAAACATTAAATTTAGACCTGTGTGAGTGATCTTCTGTAACTCTTTGGATATGCAGCCCAAAGTTTTATAGGAACTCCATCAGGTAGTTGCCTTAGTGTAAGAAAACTACAGAAAAGCTTTGTGTGTGGACTTTGCAAAGATCACGGAAAGACTCTAGGGCAGAGAAACAAGCTAAATCTCAACTAATACAAACGGAATTGAAGCTTTGTCTCAAGGGATCTGTGTGCAATGCACATCAAGATGTAAGAGCTCTCAGTTGGACATTGAATGTAGCCTTCAGTCTTGTTGGAAGCCTGGAAACCTTCTAACTAGTCTCTAAAGGTTCCCATGTAAAGAGCAATGTAGTAATTTTCTGATGTAGTTGTTCCAACATGTAATCTAAGAAGAATCAGGTACAATTTTGTCAACATAAGCTTCTTTACTCTGCAAAGAGGTGAGCTGTGTTTTGTGTCCCCCCTGCAGCCGCGCCCCCCCCCCCCCCCCATCTCCCAGCCTTAGCGTTTGTGATTAAATGCTATAGTTTGAGCTACATATTTTAGTTAAGTGGCATTCTGCTAATTGTTTAGCCATATACATGTGGAATGGTGGTGCCACAGTGCTGATCCTAACCGTTCAGGTAGGAAAATGGAAGGGACAAACACTAGAAAAGATGCTTCTTTAAATATGTTCTTCCTTTTCTCTTCCTCGTCCCCATATTGTGCACATAATGTGGCATGCCTTGGTAAGTGATGCATGAATCCCATGGAAAAAACCCTTGATTTTACTTAAAGCTGTTACTAGAGCGGTCACTCTTGCAGTCATACCCTGTTATCGCCTTCTACAACAGTATTATGGATGTCGAAGTTTTTGGAGGTAAAAATACCAGAAAGCAGAGTGATCTCATTTGTTTCTTGTGCTGTAAACTATAATTATGTAGAAAGGCCTTAATGGAGGGAAGACCACTTCCATTTCAATGATTCAGTTCTATAGGGAGAATTTACTTTCGGATTTTGGCATTGGCAGGTGCTGGATTGTCTCCCATCTTCTAAGTATTTGTGTGGTCAGGAGACAAGGGTTACTGGGTGCTGGATGACTTTCCTTATGTGCTGTGTTTCACTAGCTGAACAGCAGTCACTCCAAATGGTGTGACTTTCACAGGCAGATTAATACTATCAAGCTAAGGCGGACCCTTTCACATATGAAAGCCTACTTTTAAGCTGGGGGTAATGGTATAATTCTTTAGGGCTGTGAGGAGGATGTTCTGCTTTAAACCTCCTCGCCCCAGATTTTTTTCATGAATGAAATGACATGGCAACCTTGTGCTATAGGAGCTATAAAATACTGGAAAAAACCCCGTGAATAGAGCTACAAAAGCACTTCTTGAGTTACTTGCAGTACTATTCTGTTCAACCTCTCATTTGTTATGCCTTGTAATACAGTAGTTAATGGTTAATAATAGTATAATCTGCTTTTATTCTTTAACTTTTAAACTTTTATTTCCAGTAAGAACAGGACACTTATTCTGGAGCAAGCCAGTGGTTTGATACTTGTTCTACAAGGGCATTTGAGCTAGGTCTGCCATTATGTTAACTCCCAGTAGCTCAGTGCTTGGTAACTATCAGCACTGGGAAATCAGTGGAAAACTTTCCTTATCTCAGTTAATTATTCTGTCCACAGAACAAGATCCTGAATAATTTCAGTGAAGCTGCCTAAGACAGGTTGGGGACAGGAAACTTACGTAGCAGTAGGAAGCGGATTTGTTTTCAGTAGCAAGAGGAGATGAGTGTGGTAAGCAGGGTTGAAAGTATGTCCATGTGTTGTTTTGTTCATGTAGTATTTGTCTACATTGGTTTTCTGCCAAACAAACAAACAAAAGATAAGTCCCCATGTTTCTTGTGGTTAATTTAATGAATTGGTAATATATTGGAATAAAACTGTAGGAAAAGAGTGTGAATGAACTTTATGTATAGCAGCCATTTGGTATAACTATTAATTCAGTGGTTACTCCTACAACTTCAGCAACACCTCTTTCCACCTCCAAAGTTCATACCCTTAGAATACATCTGTCCTTTGGAAAGTGACTGTTTTGCTGTTATTGTTTTAAAAAGTGAACAGAAAAACCCAGACAACCCCAAACCACCAAAGCTTGGTTTTATGAGGGATTTTTCTTTGGCTAAAATACAGTCAGCTTAAAACCAAAACAAGTAATACTCACTGCCAGTGCCACAAACTCAAGCTGAGCTCTGATCATCAGTCTTGAGTATCTGCTCATGAAGGGTAGAAGGTTTTGGTACTAATCTCTTCATGGGATTTATGTTAAGACTCTGAAAGTGAAATTTGAAACAGTGTGGTGTAGAGAGAACCAGGAACTGGGTACGGAAGTAAGCAGGAAGTACTAGCAGTCCCAGCCACTGGCTGCAGTGGAAAAGAAGTACTTTTTCTAAATTAAATGAGTGGCTAAGTTTCAGTGAGCTGAAAAATGCTGTTCTGGCTTTTTTCAAAATAGAACTGACTTTAAGTCTCAGGAGCTGCATTTGACTCTGCTGTTTGGATTATATCATGCAATCTTCCTTGTTTGGCCAGGCATTGTTGGAATACTCTTTCTGTGCAAAATTGAGAAATAGGGAAAATCTGACTCAAGTACTCAAGAGCACTGCTGACAGGAGCTCCTCCTTCTAAGACTAATCTTGAAGAACATGTGCAAGTGTTAGGTAATGGCACGTTCTGGAAGGTGCTCTGATATTAGTGTTAATTTGTTCTTAAATCATGTTCTAGAATTAAATTGGTGATTTTCAGCCATCTGTTGTATTTGACGATTTTGGATACGTGCCTGGAAAACTAAGCCTTTTCCCAGTACCCAGGTGTATTACGGAGTGAGGATGATTGCAAACAAGGGGGAACAGGCATATAAGCAGAGGAGTAAAAGTAGTAGGATGCTCTTATTTTTACTACAGGTTGAAAAAGTGTGCCTGGGCAGGAACTATGAGTACACGGGAAATTCACACGTAAGCTTATACCTTTGGAACTCTTTGTACTGGACTCTGGCCAATGCAGGAATTAACCTGCAGCAGATGATACAAAACAAAGTAGATGAACACGTGTTTGGTTTGCTGTGATTAGCTTTCTTCAGAGAATGTTATTCTGTTGGTAGTTACTTAGGAACACTTTTGAGGTAGGACATTATTGGGAAAGGTTTACTTAGGCTTTTGTTTGCATTTGCAATACAGTAGCTGTTTCCTGTCGCTTCCAAGAAGTCTCCCTTTTCCTCTGAAGCTCTCTTTGATGAGGTTAGTGGAAATGCTGTGTGAGGGATGGCTTGCAGAAATGCAATCAGATTTCTTCCATCAGGTAGATAATCAGTGTTTATTCAGATTAGCCTTGGAACAAAGTTCAAGTGGCAACAGAACAGCTATGAACAGTTTCACAACTGTGTGTGACCAAAAAATAAAGAAGTCAGGATTTTGTAACAGCCGCCCCAAATGAGCATATTTCTTAAAAACAGTATCAGATTGTACCCCTGCAGTGACTTTGAACTGCTGTCTTGATTCTTTTGATAGAAAATGAACTACGTGGCAAGGTTGTCTGGGTGACAGGAGCTTCAAGTGGAATTGGAGAAGAATTGGCTTACCAGCTATCAAAGATAGGAGCCTTGCTTGCCATCTCTGCAAGAAGAGAGGATGAGCTCGAAAGAGTGAAAAAGAAATGCCTTGGTAAGTATAACTTACTGCTTCATGTGAGCAGCTCCACTCTTACCGTGATGGAGCTGCCACAGATGTACTGACCCATATATCACAGGAATAAATTTCATGATGAAAGTAAACTTTACACATAACTTCACTGTACATTTGCAGCTGGTATTTTCTTTTCATGAGTGAGAAGCCTTTGTATAGGCTTGCCTTATGAGTTCTTTCATTAGCCAATATTACCTAACAATCTCATTATCAATTGCAAGTGGTCTTGTAAGATACTAGGTTAAGAGGACTAAATACTGTGGGGAATGGAGGAAACGGTCTGATGGGTATCATCCTGTTGAGAACCAAACCATGTAGCTGCATGCTACTAAGAAGTCTTTTTCTTCAGGTTTGTCCATGTTACAGGCAGACTCTTAACTCCTTTTCCAAAGAAGAAATTCAGTTATTAGAAACATTCAGAAAAAGTTGTTGTGAGCAGGTACAAGAAAGAGGATCTCCTATATGTAGATCAAGAGGAACAAATGTGAAGTGGAACATATAACTATTCCAGTTCTTTCATATGCCTGCTGAGTCAATGGTCTGGCTTCATTCCTCCTGTTTCTCTTTCCCTCCTGTTTTCTGGCTTGACAGTGAGAGGGGTAGGCAGTGAATTCACGCTGATAAATAGAGGTTTTGAACATGGTTAACATTATGTCTCTTTCAGACCATTTATCCTCCATAGCTCAGTATGCAGTATTTAATACTGAGTATGTTATCACACTGACAGTTCATTCCTAGTAATGTTGATAGAATGTCCACAGTCCACTTGGAATGTGTGCTAGTGGATAATGAAATGTTTATCTTGGGTTAGCACCTAAACGTTTCTAGATATCTAAGTCATAGCAGGGTACTCTAAAAGTCTGTCAAGGAGCTTTCAAAAATTCACAACTCCTTAGTTCAATTTTCTGATGCTTCAAAAAAGTGGTCACTCAAATAGTTGTCTTCCAAAAGAAGCAAGGGGCGTAAGACAGTGTGGTTAAGTGGTAATCATGGCAAAATTCCAGTGCTATATGACGCAATGTTTAGCGGTCAGTAGAAGTATGGGACTACATTTGCGTCTGTGGCTGGCTGTTGTTATTGCAAAACTGCTAACACCAAACAGGCTGGCAGGAGCCATAATCCTGGATATGCATTTTCAGGCAACACTTGTATGAGAATGCAGTGTGCTAAGGAATATTCAGAAACATTATTTCAATTGATGTGAACCAAGAGCACAGATTTATCTAGGATGATTTCTGCCTCTGCCAGCTTCAAGTGACCCTGTAAATGTTTTAGCTGTTGTATATGCTAGCTTCAAAGTCTTACGTAGCCATGTGTTCTGCAAGTATATGCTGCTGAACTTTAGCTGTAGGTCAGATTAGTAGGAAGACTGGAAACTCTTCAGTAATGTAGTTACTCCATATTCTCTATAGCCAGCCTGTAAGTAGTGGAAGACAGTAATTGGGCCCACTTCCCGTCTTATCCTTCTCAAGGATGTGTAAAGCCAGCTTCCACCCCTTTCCTTGATTATTATGTGTGCTAGCCCCTCTGACCATCTTAGTGGCTCTAAGATACGCTATCTCCAATTCATCTGTATTTATCTGAACTAAGGGGGTCCAAAACTGGACACAGTACTCTAGATTCAGTCTTAGAATCCTGTGTAGAGGCACTTAAAAATCACTTCCCTCAGTCTGCTCTTGCTAGCACAGCCCGTTAGCATTTGCAATTGCCAGAGCTAATTTCTGACTTAGATGCAACTTGCTGTGGTCCTTCCGTCAGGACCTCAGGTCTTGTTTGGAGAGCTGATGCACAGCCATATGGGCGTTGGCCTGCAGTACTGCATAGCATTATCCTATCCCAGGTGTGAAATTTTGCATTTGACTTTATTGAGCTTAATGAGGTTTGTCAGGCTGTTCTTACTGCTTGTTAAGATGCCTCTGAATGACAGTCCTAACCTCCAACATAGCAACTGCTCCTCTGAACTTGATGTTAACTGAAAATTTGCTGAAAGCCTGTGTTTTGTCCCATCATCTGAGTCATTAATGAAAACATTAAAAGATACTGGTCATGGAGGGATACCACATAGAACTGACCACCAGTTAGACTGTGAAAGGTTGGTTGCTATTCTTTGGGCCTGGTGATCCAGCCTGTTTTTCACGTGCATTATAATTCACTCATGTAGACCCCTCATATTTCCCCAATATATCTTCAAGGATGCTATGGAAGACAGCATAGAAAGCTACACAGTCAAGGTAAGCAACATCCACTGCTCTCCCCTTGTCCGCAGAGCCAGTCATCTCATCACAAAAAACAGTTAAGTTGGTCAGGCAGTATATGCTGAATCTATGCTGGCTTTTCCCAGTCACCTTCAGGTATTTGGAAATTGCTTTCAGGAGGAATTGCCACATAATTTTCCCAAGGACTGCGGTTAGGCTGTGTGACATTTGGTTTTCTCCAGTCACAGGGAAGCTACTCCACTGAGCGAGTGCCTTCTAAAGATGAGTGACATAGGTCAAACTCTTACAAATCTTGATGTATGTGTTGCCCTGCTTATATGTGGAGTTTGTCCCTAACTTGGTCTTCCTCTGACACTGGTAGTATTTCTTTCCCGCAGAGTCTAGCCTCAGGCTTGTGGGAGACCTGAGAGGAGATCTCGCCAGTGAAGACTAATGCAAAGACTAAGGCAATGAATACCTCATGTTCTTCTGTGCCCTTCGTCACTTCCTTGCCATCCCTATTCAGCAGTGAGCTTCCTGTTGTTGGTGCTGTACCTACAAAGTCCTTGTTGCCTTTCACATTCCTCACCAGCTTCAACTCTGAGTCTTGATCTTCCTGATTCCGTCCTTGTGTGCTTGGGCAGTGTGGGACCATGTGCTTCCTGGGTGGCTTCTCCCTGCTTCCACCTGCATGTTTTCTTTTTGCAATTGAGTTCAGGAGTATTCTGTAAAATTTGAGTAGTGTGGAACGTGTTAACATTGAGCTGCAACATATGACATCAGCTTGAATTTTGCTGTTTTATATGGCATAAGTGGACTAATAGGCTTTAACATGCCCGCTGTAGATGCTCTACACAGCAGCCACTTAACTAGATAATTTGCATATTTATGTCAGAAGCAAGCATGTGTATCTTATTTAAAGTTTACAGACACCACCCTGTGATACGTGCTTATGCATTCTACACTGCTTAAAAGCTGAAGGGGGGAGAGAGAGAGAGAGAGAAGGAAAGTACTGTAAAAGCTATGGCAATACCTGATGAGTCATGCATATGACAACTCAACACTTCATTGCACTTCTGCAGGAGGGAGAGAAAACAACTTGTGTAACTTGGTTCCTGCAAGTGGCTTCTGTATTTCCCCCAGCCACTCTCTGCAATGTAAGCTGAATTTCACTACTAATGTTGGAGGCTGTTTTCTCTCAAAAGTCCTAAAAAGAAAAAGGAGTAAGTGGGGGAATGTTTCGGGGTTTTTTTTTTTTTTTTTTGACAAAGCTCAAATACGATTTAAATATGGATAGGCCAAATGAATGACAATCTATAAGTTCTAGTACTATACAGTAATTGACATTAGAATGGATCTTAGGAGGTCATGTTGTTCAGCCTCTGCTAAAAGCTCATGTCT
Source organism: Falco biarmicus (assembly GCF_023638135.1). NCBI lineage: Eukaryota > Metazoa > Chordata > Aves > Falconiformes > Falconidae > Falco > Falco biarmicus. The sequence goes on along the minus strand of NC_079294.1, from coordinate 41,331,732 downwards.
TGTTAAAGAGCATTATACAGGATAGAAATAAGAGGTAGAAGGAAGCGCTGAAGAGATGGAAAATAAAGGTTCTGTGCCGAGTATTAGTGTTTATTGTATTGGGAGAAACTGCTATCTTGGATTAACATGTATTGAAAAAGAGTTGTTGATCTGAAAACCTCTAGGGAATCCTGGAGGCAAGAGGTATACGCTTGATGTTGTAACAAAATATTATTTTAAGTCAGTATCAGTTATGCAGCTGTCTTTTCAAAAAACAAGTTGGCTTTGGGTGGTTGTAACCGTGTTTCAGTTAAAAAGTAATTAGAACTTAACCCTCAACAGGGAAGAGGCAGCCCATGATTGCTTGAGAGGAAAATGTCAGTCAGAAGACTGGCTGCTTGGTGGTTGGGCAGTTTGATCCCAACCAGAAGCAGTGTTGTGTAAAGCTGCTATGTAAGGAGGCTTTAAAGGACCTCCGGGAAAACTGTGCACTAGAAGTGTACGGGTTCACAGCTGGTGAAAGTGGCCTTTGTTCAGTGTAGGCTGAGCTTTGAGTGTGAAGTTTCAGATGCATCTGAAAGCTGGTGGCCATGTGTACTTTGCAGCTGGAGACACTTCACTAAAGGATGTCAACTACCATAAGTTAGCATTCGCGTAAGGCGATGAACTCTAAACAAAGGTCTCCCACTTTGGAAGAAGTGGGTTATCGTAATTGTTGCCTTAGAGACATTGGTTTGGTAATAGGCAGAAAAGGAAGTGGAACATTAGGGGTCATTATTAATATTATTAATAGTAATAATTAGGAGAATATCATACTGGCTTGAACTGGGGCTTATACGTGCCTTCAACACTTGCACAGTTCTGGTCATCTGCCACAAAAACAATGGGATGAGTAGGTGGTAGAAGCTCACCCTGGAAAAGAAGTGAGGAAACTGATAGAGATGTACGGTCTGAGTACTTTTGGGGGTGGAAATCAGGCTGGGCTACGGATTGCTCCAAAACAAAAACTAGGCTTCTGGTTTGGTATTTCCTGAAGTCAAAAGTTTCTTACGTGACATAAAAGAGCACTTCCTTCTATATCAGCAGTCTGTGTCTCTTCCTCTGCTTTTTTTCTTTCCCCACTATATCGCTTTTGGGGCTGGGTTGATGGTGTGGTCTTGTTAATCCATGGCAGAAACACTCCACTGTGCAAATCTGCTTGAGGGAGCACGATGTAGAGGTGTGGCTCTGTAAACATAGTTTAAACTACATGGATTTTATTGCTGTGTTTCTGGAAGAAATGGAGGGGAAAACGCGTGTGAAGGGGTTGGAGTGAGCAATAAATGAAAATACTGGCAGCTTTAAACCAGACAGATGCGTTTATTTTAATCAGTAGCCTAAATACTAACAATTTTTGAACAGAGGCAACTTAGGGATTTTAGTCTCCTCCTTATTTGTACATCACTGTAATGACAAGTTTAACCTTACCTGTATATGCAAGAAGTAGTAATTAAAAAATCAGATGCTTAGGCCTGCTAAAGAGGGCAGATGGTTAAAGGGGAGCAGGTACACTAGCTGTGGCTAGGAATCAATTTAGAAACAAAAATAGCACTATCAAACTAAGTAAAGAAAATCATGTTATATGTGGTTAAAAAAAGTGAGAAGATTAACATTGAAGATTGTATTTTTTGTGAGTCATCTGTTCCAAAACCCCAAGGTAACAAATTGCTGCTGAAGAGATATGTTTTATGGAAAAGGTCAGTTGTTCTGAAGTGACAGTGGTAGAAACACTCAACATGGAGGCTTGAACTTGATGACAGCGGACTTTTATTTCAGGAGATGGATATATTAAAAGCTGTCAAACAAAAACCTTCTCTTTCTACCTCCTCCAATAATCTTACCATCTCTAGACTTTGCCTCATAGCTACTTATGTATGTATGTTGTGGTTTGGGTCTAAATTGTACTAGTCCTGGTGTCGGGAATAAACATGCTTGACTAGTTAACATGTAAGCAAAGTTATGCTGCCAGTACACTGTGCTTCTGAATGGCTTAGTGGGAAATTTCAGTTGCACGTTACTCCCAGATTTTGCAATTTATTTGGAGATTTGAGTAGTCTATATTGTGCTACACAAGCCTGTTCAAAAAAGTCAAGCTTTTCACAAGCAAAACCATAATGATGAGAAAAGAAAGACTTGGTAGGAACAGATTAAAAATGGATTACGTGTGGAAATTAAAATGAAAAGAAACCAGGGATTTTATTTCCAACTTAGTGTTATGGTTTCTTGGTGTCTTTCTAATGAAAATGTGGTGTAAAGCACATTAAATTTCCCACAATTGTTATGTTTGTAATCTTATTGGTTCCCGTTGACTTTACGGTTAATTTTAGAGATTAGCGACTTGAGTGAAAGAGATATCCACGTTCTGCGTCTTGACTTGACTGACAGAAGCTCTCATGAAGCTGCAACCAACCGTGTAATTCAGCATTTTGGCAAGGTAAGGTGTGCTTCTGGGGTTAAACTTTTTCTTCTTTATCTCCTATACTTGTATTTCACTTTTATTCTATTGTATGGTAAATTCACTAGTGTCTACATCTTTCTTAAGTTTCAGTGTTTGCAGAGATGCAGCAATGAACAGATAACCACTGGTCATCTGGTCATTACCAAGAACTAAAAACTCACTTGCTTGATGTCGCTGAATTTCTGGACCAACTGGAGCAATCCTCAGCTGTATATTTAGGGCTTAAAATTGCATGTGAAAGTCAGAACCTTTATTTGGTAGTTTCAGCAATGTGTGTAATTTGGGTTCAGAACCATGTGGACCAAAACTGAACATCTGGCACAATTGTTTACGTTGTTTGGTGCATAGTTTTCTTGATTGCTAGTCCAGAGTATGGAGTTAAGAAAATAGCAGTCAGACCTGATCAATATTAAATACAACATGCAAAACTTCAAACTAGGCCTTTAATCCACTGATACTTTGATTTTTGCAGTGAAATTACTGGCACCATATTTTTTTTTCTTCTGTTCTTTACTGTAGTTAGTTTCTGGGTTTGGACAAAACATATTTTCCGAGATCACCTTGCAGGACCTGAGTGTTAGGTGTTACTTGCTACAGTGCAGCAAGTTTAAAACGTGTTGTGTGGAAAGCAACTTTCCAGCTGCCAGGGTTCCTGTACTAGGAGTTTACCTTGTTTGGCATCAAACGCTGTATTCCTGTTCGGTTGACTCGGTTCAAAATTTGCCAGCCTGCTGTTCGAAGGGGGGGCTGGTGGGGGGAGAGCGCTGCTGACACTTGTGCAGCAGCTTGTGCATGGCAGAGGTGACACCAGAAGGAAGAGAACAGTCACTTAACAACTGCCTGAGGAAGCACCTTTTAGTGGTAAAGGAAATGTGTTCTATTAATCTATCATTGTATTTTCCCCGAGATTGATGTTTTGATCAACAATGGTGGACGCTCCCAACGCTCCTTGTTTGTGGATACAAACCTGGATGTCTACGAAGCCATAATGGGACTTAACTACCTAGGTACAATCTCGTTAACAAAACATGTGCTGAATCACATGATCCAAAGGAAAAAAGGAAAAATTGTTACTGTGAGCAGTGTGATGGGTATCATGGGAGCTCCTCTTGCTTCTGGGTACTGTGCCAGCAAGCATGCTCTGCAGGTAAGTTACATTTCTGAGGTTAATTAAACCCTGTGTAATAGACCAGCATCAGTTAGTGCTGTAGCAGAGGACTATTCTCTGCAGAAAATGCAAGTATTGCTTGAAATTGCACACAGCATATGTAACTCCCTCAGGTGTTGAAAGTCCTTTAAAACTAATTTGCTCTGAAATGCAAAGTATCTCAGCTTCCAGTGTAGATTTATTTTCCTGACCAAAATTGAAATGCTGTCCTAGTTGGGCCTAATGGCCGTGTAGTTAAATTCCAATGTGAAACACAAGACCTTTGCCTCTGGCCTTCAGATGAAGGAATACCTAAATCAGAGGATTATGCTTTTGCATATAGAAGCCCTAATATTCTCATCTTAATGCATTTAGGGAGGAACAGTCACTGGTGAGAGTTTTAGGCCTACAGGAAATCTTTAGGACAGTGAGTGGTAAAGCAGACTACTAAGAGAAATGAGAATTCCTGACGTAGCTGGGAACATCTGAATGCATCTTCCCAGCAGTTCTGAATGGTGCTGTGGTGTGAAGAACTGGCAGCTCATACTGTCTTAGAAGCTATTTTCTGCATAAACACTCAACTTTCAGTATTGCTTGGAAAAAGTTTTTGAAAGTAGTTGCACTTGCATAAAAAACCATAGAAGAAGAGCTCAGAGAAGTAGCAGGGGGGGAAAAAAACCTGCCTGTATCATTGAGGAATCATTTGTTTAACTGGTAAATTTGTTTAGACATATTTGTCTTTCACCAGTGTTTGACTTCCTGCTAATGTACTCTTTGATCTCGGTAAAATAAACTTCAGCTGTGCTCAGTGATGGTTTAAAAAAACTGGCACCTTCTTATTCTCTGCTGGATTTAAACATATAAACAGAGTAACTCTGCTTAAGCGATGGGATCAGTATTTTTTTGACAATTTGGCTAACAATAACAAAAATGTAACAAGTGGCTGACACAGCAAGCCACTAGACACTTGAAAGAATGAAGATGTAGAAGACAGTGACCGACCTCTGCTAATAAAAAGTTTTCAGTTAGTGACAGGGAGAGTGCTCTTCACTTGAGTGGCAGCGATGAAATTGCCCATTAGAGGCCCCCTCTTGGTTTAAGTCTACTAGGTTCAAATTAGAAGAATTCAACGAGCAGAAGCATGAATTCCCTTTATGCTCCTTCATTAAGTGTTCTTTCAGTTGAATTATCTTTTGGGTGTGGTGCAGTTGGTCAAAGCATGGCTAATTAGTTGCAGAGCACAAGGAACTCCTCTTGCTTTAAAAATGCTTGGAACGTTAAAATCAAGAACATGGGCGAAGCTTTAAAGAGATAGTTTACTAAAAATTCGGGATTAATTAAAATAAGCAAACTAAACTGCTTATATCTTTGTTAGCTTATACCTCTGCTCAATAACCAGGCCAGGCTCCAAACCACCTTTCTTGTTTCTTTGACAGTAATTCTGCAAATACTAATTGCAGGTGTTTAAAACATGATTTGCAATATAGATTTCAAAAAGACTGTCTGAGAGTGTCTTTATCAGCCTGGAGTTATGGCTAGGTGTGGGCATGAAAATCCCAAAAAGCTAGAAAAGCTTTTTTTGAAATATCAAACTTTACCAGTACAGTTCAGGTAAAGGAAGTCTGTAGGAATGGCATTCTTCTTCAGGTACCCATCTCTGATGATGACCAAGAAGAAATGGCTATAGAGAGGGTAAGGGGGGAAATAATACGAAGTATAAAGTGATACTTTTCCTGTTGTGTTTTCCCAGCATGTGTCAACCTGTATTCTAAGGTCTTCTTGAAATGAAGATTGCATTTTGGTCACCAGCTAGTACATATGTGAGCCTGTCTGACATGAATTCGTTTATTAAGGTTTTGGGTTTTTTTAATTCATGCCTTGGAGTCTACCACAGCTGACAAAGTTAATGCTGCCATCTTAATCATGCCCTTTTTCAAAAAGTCCCTCCTTTTGTTTGGGGGTTTGGGTTTTTTTCTTTTTTAAATTTCTTTTAAATGGCAGTTGGAGGAGGAAGGAAGGAAGGAATTCTGTTAAGAATTAAGATTTGTTCTTGAAACAATCACGCTTTGATTCATGCCAACTGGAATTCTTCATAACAATGTTATGAGAGTACCCTTTATCTCAGTTCCGAGTGCTGTAAGAGCGTGAGTCAAGTCCACAGGAGTCTGCATCTGACTGATGCAGTTCCTCTCCTATCGTGCTGATGCTCATGACGATCATGTGCCATTTATCTAGTTGCAGTTCACATAATTGGTGGCATGTGGAGTGGATCAGAAATGGTGGCAGATCTGATCTGAAAAAAGAAAACGTTCCTTAATCAAGAATTTGTCTAACAAACATATGGACTGTACTGAGCAGCAACCACTACTCTCTTTGTATAGTTACTGGTCATTAGGGCAATTTCTAAATGTTTCTGGCCTAGCAGAAGTCAGTTCAGCTTCACTTTCTTCAGCATCTGCTAGGATTTGGGCACTAAGCTGGAAAGGCCCAGAGATGGCTTCAAGCAGTTCCTGTTCCACGTACCCTGTGTCTGTATGTTAGTCTGGCTTCAGTCTGGGCTTGGTGGCAACACTCAGATGCTGCCTTTTGCACTTGAGTTCCTTTACTGCTCCTAAAACTGGGCCTGCCCCTTGCCTGAATTTGGAAAAAAAAGAGAGCACTTTCTTTTCTTTCTTAGGAATTTTAAGCTTCTTTTCTGGGATGAAGTGGAGGAATCCCATACCAGCTATCTTTGGATATCTAAGATAAGTGCTGGAATTAGAGAAGCCTTATATACTGTGGGTAGAGCCTCCAGAGGAGAGGGCATGTAAGATTCTGGCTCTTCTCAGCATGAATGAGCTAGGATGTCAGCTGAGCGAGTGCTTCGGCCATCCTGTGTTGCTGGTGGAGATTGTACTTCCTGGATGGTGTAGAAACTTGGAATTGCAGCCCAAGGGAAGGAGGGGGCACACAAACCCCTTGAAATGGAGGGGGTAACAGAACAGCTACAGAGAAGAAACGGGACCATGCCGTGATCTCTAGCTATGTGCGTTTTGTGTTTACAGGCTGTGCAAGCCTCTAATGAAATAGTGCTGACTTTGACGGTGCTACTCAAGCAGCACTCTGAGAAAAGCCTCAGCAGCCCTGTGCTCAGCTGCTGTGTGGACAGGATCTCCCAAAGATAACGTAACATCACTGGACCAACGCTCAGCTTTTGGTGTCTTGCAGCTTGCTCGGGTCAGCCAGGCTCCCTTTGTGAGAGCTGGAGAGAAGCAGCAATCTGAGCGTGCCAGAGCCAGTGTCCTCTGCAGGAAGGTGTCTGAAATCGCCTCCAGAGCCTGCTACTGCTGCGTGCCTTCGTATGGCTGCTCAGGACTGTGGGCAGGTGCCTATTCTTAGGTAGAATTTGGATCCCAGTAGCCTCCCAGCATTTGAGCAGGCGTAGGTGCTTTGTTACAAGTGACCGAGCAATGTTTCTGGCTTCCTTTTTATCAAAGCATTCCCAGACACACACATACCCCCTTCCACCTCCTCAGCTTCTGGAAGTACATCTCCTTCAGCCAAAATGGGAGTCAATTCTGTTCCTCAGCATCCCAAATCAACAGGGAGTGATGAGGGAGTGTAGGCTGGCAGAGCTCTTGCTTAGTCCTGCTCATGTAGTTCAGCGTTGACGAAATAACTGAGGGTTGCCCAGAGGAGGGAAGGTAGCTGCGTGGGCTGCTGTGCAGGCTGTGTCCTGGAGAGTCTGGGCTTCCCGCTGTGGTGAGCAGGATGCAAAGTACTCGTGTGAACAAGCAGCAGTAGCATGTCTTGCCCTCACCCGAGCAGCCATGCTCATGACACACGCTGCTGCTTCTTACCGTTGGCGTCTAGCGTCTTTTTACTTGTTACTTTTTCCTCAGCTGGACCGATGGCACATCTTTTGTGACAGGACTGCACAGCTTGGGGGTTATGGCGCTTCTCTGAGATAAGTGGGCTCAGGACCCCTCAGGGAAAGAAGGGGATGTGGGGAGTGCAGGTCGGGGCTGTCGTGTTAGCCTGGAGGGGTAGGTAAAGCACAGCTGTATTGGTGCCACATCTGGTGCGCGCTGGGGTGGAGGAGGCTCCTCCTGGGGCAGGAGGCAATCCAGGGGAGGTCCTGGGCTTTTAATCTAGGACAGCCAGGTGGCTGGCAGATCTGAGGTGCTTCCCCATGTGTCCAGAAGCAGACTTCTAGGCATGTAAGTGTCTTTAATGTTACAGCTTAGCCCTCAAGAAGTTACACATCTCCAGGCTTTGATAACATGCTGTGAAGATCTGGTACTAGATATGGGGCCTGCAGGTACTTGGGACTTTAAATACATGGTTAGTGTTTTTGCAGAACCTAACTGCAAAGTGTGTATGGGAAATTAGAGCCCATGTTCTTGGTCATAGGTGTGCAACTTGCGCCGGTGTGCAACTCATTGCCTGGCTTTAGTGGATTGCCCCAGCCAACTGCCTCTGTGTCACGCCAGGACATCTGACTGGTTTTAGCCCTGTGTTGCAATTTAGTGAAGGGCTCTGGGTCAGCCGAGCCCTCTTCCCAAGCTGATGGGAGCACGAATGATAAACTTGCTGCAGTCGGAGAAGTTTACTAGCCTGTGCTTGCTCTCTCTCTGTTGTGACACAACATGATGTGTTAGAATAAATACAAGGAACTGTTATCAACCAGGTCAAAGACAAGACATGATGTGGTATTTGCTAAATCATGGCTCTACAGTGTTTGACCAGCAGCTTCAGTAGGAAGCACCTTCCTGCACTGGTCATGTTCCCCCTAATAGTTGCTGTCTAAGTGTGAATGGCTACAGAGGTTAAGAAAACTTTATCCTGTTCACTTAAAAGAAATACTTCCAGCTTTTGATAATTGTAGTTTAACTTAGATACATGGCTAGCATATTGCTGAGCCAAAATATGATTTATATCGATGTGGATGCAAATTTCAAATTCTGCAGTGAATTCAGTGGTGCAGAATTACCCCCCTAAAATCTCAGGGTGCACCTTTGACTTAATATGCTGAAAAGCTTTCCTCCTCCTCTTACATAAAACCAGTGCCACTTACTCAAAAGAAACAACTTTAAGTCTTTAATCTTGCCACAAAGAGCAAAAGATAATTTCCATTATATTGCAGTTCTTACGATTGGTGGCACTTCCACCACCAAAACAGTGAGGCTCGTCCTCAACACAGGGCCAGCAGATTCCGGCTGTACTTTAGAGGAACTATTATGTATTTGAGAAGTCAAGGCTAGATTCCTCAGTGATTTACATAGCATTGTCTATAATTGCAGATAAAATTTTAAATTAGCCATTGAGTGTGAAAAGTCAAAGAAAGTAGTAGGAATTGCTTTTAGTGGAATACAGTTGCCTTCACAGCGTAGAACTAGTATAAAAACGTGTGGTCAGTTAAATCTTGGTACATGCAGAAACATGGTGAAGGAAGATTACATTACAGTCTCTTCTTCTAGGGATTTTTTAATTCTCTTCGGACTGAGCTGACTGACTACCCCGAGATAAGTATTATCAACATATGCCCAGGGCCTGTACAGTCTAAGATTATACAAAATGTCTTTACGGAGGATCTTGCAAAGGTAAGGACTCAATTCTGTGGTGATTAAATCCAACTTTTGTAGCAGGACCAGTGATCCTTTTGTGGTTTTCTTTTCTTTTTCCCTGCTTAGCCAGCGCTAACCTTGCCTTCTTAGCAAGAAATGCTTTAATTGGTGCAGAACTATGTATAAGCTTGTAATTCTTTGTCGTATCAATTGAGTCCATATTAAATGAAAATATAAAGCTAGAATTGTTATGCCTCCTCTCTTCAAACACATACAATTCAAGTCTAGTAAAATATACTGTATAGCCATCCTGCTACAGTTTCTGGGGAAAAGCCAGGATTTTCTGGACGGTTCTGCGTGCAGTATACTATCCTTTCTGCACAGGTAGCTTTTTGTTTGTGCTAGTCACGATGTCCCGTTTGGTTGATGCTGTTATTGGCAAAGCTGCTATATTTAGCTGATACAAGGCATGCATTCTTCTCCTGTTAGTGATTGTTCAAGGAGAAAAGCAAAACTTTTTAATAAAGGCTGTCTAACAAAGTAGCTGGCAGAATTTGCTGCTGTGATACATTAAAACATCATCTGTCCTAAATTCAGTCAATTCAAAGCTTAGGATAATCCACCAGTGAGGGGAGCAGGGGGGAGGAATATCTCCCATCATTGAATCAAGTTCTGAAAGGATTTTTGGCTTGCAAAACTTCATACTTCTGTGAAAGATGTACTTTCCGAGCAATCTCAAAAGCTTGCAAAACAAATTCCTCAGATTTCAGTGTGGCAGAAGACCTAGGAGGAAGACCTAATCTAGGCCAAATTGCTTTTGCACTGGAAAACAGAAAAACAGATTGTTAGAGCAGCCTCTTATTGCTGGAATGAAATGTAAATCAATTCACAGGGCTGTGGCTTACGGTCACTGTCACTAAGTGATACCTGTGGACAAGATTTCAAGTAAGACACCCCGGCACTGAAGCAGCCGGTTACTTTTCTCTTGCTTGAGATGACTGCCCATGGAGCAGGGCTGGTAGGAATATTTAAGTTAATGGGGAATGTGGCTTCATCTATTAACTTGGTTACTGTGTAACTTGTAGCATACAAGGGGGTAGGCACCCGGGAGCAGGAAAGTTCCCATTTCTCAGAGCCCTCAGCTGCAGAATGGGTGACCTGTTAACGACAGCTCCATTTCACAATAAATTAGAAGCCATGCTGCAGCAGGACAGTTTGGAGATCCATGGTTTTTTTTTAACCTTTGACCCATCAATCAAGGCATTACCTGAAAAGGTGCTTTATTTAAAAGCACGTGTGCTACAGCAAGGTGGTTGGTGTTCCCAAGCTGAAGACTAGAGGCTAGTGAGCCATGGGTTCCCCAGCCCCAGGCTCTGCTGTACCGGCTGGATTATTCTACTGGTACACAATGGAGAAACTGGTGGGGCTACATCAGCTACACTGAGCCTGGCCCTTTCTCTCCCTTGTTGCACACAAACAGAGATCCAGTTCCAATCCCTCCTCACTCTCTCTCCCCTCCAGTCCATAGAGAACAGCGGTGATCAGTCCCACAAGATGCCAACTGACCGGTGTGTCCGGCTCACCCTGGTGAGCACAGCCAACGACCTGAAGGAGGCCTGGATCAGTGACAACCCCTACCTGGCCGTTTGCTACCTCTGGCAGTATGCGCCCACGTGGGCTTGGTGGCTGATGAACAGAATGGGCAAGAGGAGGATACAGAACTTTAAGAGCGGAGTGGTAAGTTTATTCCTCTCTTCTCTGCTTGCTTTCTTTTTTTACTCTGCTGACAGACTCTTTAGCCACGGGAATGTAGGGATTGCATTTTGGATCCGGTTCTTGTTTTCCTCTTCACTTCCTAGCAGCTGGTGGCAGGCCAGGCTCCAGTGCTGCATGCCTGGTAGTCTAGAATTACTGCAGTGTGGTCACAGCACAGTGAAATCAGCACATCTTGCAGTGCCAAAGGTCTTGCCTCTGATCTTCATCACATGGGCTACAACTTGAGAACTCGCCATTAATGCAGAGCTGAGTTATAAGTCACTAGCATAAATGATTTAATGCAACTTGGAATTAAGACTGTTGAAAACATCTCCCTTGGTTGTGTCTAGTTTTTAGATCAGGCACGTAATCTGAGCACCTCCCAGAAGCACATTAAACCATACTGCTGCCGGTCAGGGCTCCTCACTCATATTTACGTCCCTGAAGACAGATCTGTACTGCAGTGTTCTGTTCTTGCAATATTACTCAGTAGATGATATTTATTCTGTGTTTCTGTTGAACTTGCTACAAAAAAGCATGTTAAAAGTACTCCAAAACCAGGAAATGCACAAAGCAAAAATAAAGATGGCACACGCAGCTTAAAACTTTCTCCTTCTGCACTGCAACTACCCACTGCCACAAGCTCTTTCAGGTGAAATAACACTGTGGGTGAAGGACTTAAATCCAGCAGGAAGCAGTACACTAAATCAGTATTTCCCCTCTCTCTCTCTCCAGGATGCTGATGCCTCTTATTCAAGAAAGAAGAAGTAAGGATGAGTACCTACAAAATCCTGCTGTTCTCGTGCTAAGGCTGAGAAACCTTTTGTTTGCAGTCATGCAATATGGAAAAGCTTTTTTTCCTCTGTTTTATCTTTGTTATCATTTACCTTGACAAACCTATCAAGGCGTATACACGCTTGACTCAATAAAAATCTCTTTCTAAACATACCTGTTTGATGTCAAACTCCCATAGGCTGAATTTTTACGCTTACAAGAACGGAGACAGAAAAGGCCAGGCAGTATTACTTTGTTTTTCTACTGCTATGACATTGGCAAGTACTAGGTGAGCAGGGCAGAAATTATATACCCCCAGGATCCTCTTTCTCTCACTTCTGTTCCTAATGGATATTGAGCAAAAAAAAACCCCCCACAAGCAGAAGCTTGTGGTATGAAAGGTGAGGATGTACGGTCTGTGTGTGAGGTGTTCCTTTGGGAAAAGGAGATGGTGTTTCATCTTCGCTGTACAAGTGGTCTGAGAACAAAATGTATATTTAGGGCTAAATCCCTTAATGTTGTGCCAGAAGTGAATTATTTCATCTCTAGGTCTCCTAGCAGCACCGCGGTGTCCTTTGTCTTCTGGTGGCTCTGTAAAGGCTGAGGATTGGGCAGTGTACAGAGCAGCAGTGGGGCGGTGTTTGTGCTCACATATTTTGCTCGCCTTGCCTGAGCCCAGGACAGTTGCTGCTACATGAGCAAGCACAGACCCACCTTTGTGAACTCTGCCATTGCCAGCAGCAGCATGAGAGAACAGTGTGGAAGGAGCAACAGTACCAGTGATGGGGACAGGGTGGCAATGGGATTACCTGTTTCAGAGAGGAAGCCAAAATTAAAGGAAAATGCCAAAAGCAGAAACTTCCCAGAAAGGACAAAGCATTTGCCATTTGAAACATTCACTGCCCCAACACTTTATTCCATTAAATGAATTCCTGTTGCTTTATGGGACAGGAATGGGACAGAGGTGGTCTCCAGGACTTCAGAAGTTTTTGGTAGAGGCCCAAAAAAGGGGGTGAAAATCCTCTAGGTAAGGACTTAAAACTGATCGCGTTAAATAAAGGTTCTCCAAAGCCATGGTGAAGGTCTTATGCTTGCTTACCTTTGTGTGATGAACGCTGCGGTCTGTGAAGCAAGTAAAGCCCATGCACACACCTGGTTAGAAAACACAGCCATTCTCATGGTCACACGGGACAGCGGTGAGTGGCCTGTCATAAATTCAGTCCTAGATCCTAAGCCCAGTACTAGCATTCCATCAGTAATCCAAAGAGCAATGTATGTGCTCATGAGAGCTGCAGACAAGATGAGGCTCGAAGGTGCTCTAAATTCCTGATAAAGGAATGCTCCAAAACAAGCAGGACACAGTCCAAGAGCACACAAACAAAACACGCTTAACCGGGGCACTCAGCTGCACAAATCTGTGCTATGGACCAAGAGCTGTAACTCATGTTTCTGCCAAAGAAAAAAAAAAGACTTGAAAGAGGGTTACAGAAAGCCATGACATGAGTCAGGGTCATACTATTGCAAAACATGCTGGAATGCGTGAACTGGCTCTGTGTATTGAATAAGGGCCGGAGGACACGCTGCCTGCGATAGCAGGGGACGGGACGTTCCAGTGCATCAGAGCCCAGCCCCACGTTCCTGCGCACAAACAGGAATTCTGCATAACACCGATTCTGCTCCTCCATCTGGTACCAATTGGGATCTCTGCTAGAACACCAGGGCCACTTACCAGCAAAACTTTTCAAGAAGGCTGGGTACCCGATGGACAGCACCCGAGGAAAGCAAGAGAAGGATCACAGTTCTCTTCAGTTTTTTTTCTCAACTAGTTTATTCAGTTTACAGAAGACAAAGAATGAGGGCAGAAGTTAGAGCCATCTTTAAGTAAAAACTGCTGCTGCTGCAAAAAAAAAAAAAGTTAACTGAATTTTCTGTGACCATACAGAAGACAAGTAATAAGAAGCTAACAATGAGGCAAGGAGGTTTAATTTGATTTAGGAAAAACCATGAACTTCCCAACTGCTGCAAGAACAGCAAAGAACTGGAGCAAACTACTTGACTTTGTGATACTCCTGGTATTGGAAGTTTTGAATCAGATTAAACATTTTCTAGGAGTAGTTCCTTTTGGGAGGGAGCCACAATAGGTACTCTCTAAAAGCCCCTTCCAGACCAGATTCCATGACTATCTCCAGACCGTTCGTGGCCAAGCAAGGTAATTTTAGGTTATCAGGGCCTTCACTCCTGCACACCAGCCAACTACTAAAAGCTGCTGTTGATGTTCTGTGTGCATTTCATCCTGTACCTCAGAGTGTTACACCATGGAGTGTGACGGGTGTTCCCTTACCACTCCTGAAACCCACTACACAGTTTGCAGATTATTTTTTTAAAATCGTTTTTATGGTCACTGATCAAAAGAAACAGCAAATAGCCAAGTATGGAGTACACAGTCCTGTAACAAATTTTACCCGATACAAAAAGGTCTTGAAGGCGAGGAGTAAAGTAATAAACGTGCTCCAAATTACAACACTGGGTGTTCCAAACCAGTACGAATTCCGGAAGGGAGCAGATCTGATTTAAACTGATGCTACAGGTTAAAGACAGACAATTACCTACACCCTGCTCAGCATATGCCAGCAGTTACTACAGATCTACAGAGAAAACACATTTATTGTTATTAGCACATAAACACATTTATGTGCTAATAACTGGAACAAACAGGGTAAGCCACTGGAGAGATGACCCAGACCTGTGCTATTACAAACCAACTGCCAAATTCTGTTCTAACCTGTGGTAAGGTTAAAAAAATAAAATTACTTCTGGCACAGACAGCTAGATTTCTGCCCCCCCTTCATCATCAAGCTCTCACTGTATTTGTGGAAGACTGGGTAGTGATGTGGACACCGGTTGCAAACAACAATGTATATATAAAACTATGGATATTGGAAGAAAGAGATAAAATTAATCCATTTGGACTTACATTTCTTCTCTCCCCTAATGACATATTTACTTCTTTCATCAGTAGGTCACACGGGTTATTAATGCGTCAGGATGCACACTGTTTTATATAAATTCTCACTGTCCCCAAAACAAATGCTTTGGTAAAAATTGTCCCTTACAACTTACTTTGTTAGAGCACAGCTGATAACTTACTACAACTAAGGAAAAATCAGCGAAAGTCATATAACAAATGCTAAAACTGAACTCCCTCCAATACAAATTGGCCAGAATAAAAAAAAATTCATATAAATATTCGTATGTACACTTTGGTTACTAACTCTGTGGCTGACGGTACTACAGTGAGCTGTAACCTGACTGTCAGTGCAAGTCACCTGTCCAAGAAAAAGAAATAAAAATAAACCAGAATGCATCAAAAATAGTTAATGATCAGAATTGTGCTGCTCTTCTCTAAACTGGAGAAGAGAATTTCAGCATCTCATGGCTCGTCGGCCACACAGGCAATGGTGTCTCACGTGTTCCAGCAGCAAGAAAACAGTTCAGGACTTCCTGCCTGCTGAAGGCTCTGGTAGCACCATCTCTGTGCAACTCATGTACGCTGGCTCGGCACTGCCATCCAACGCCGTTTTAAGAGTAAAATCGCGTTTGTAGTGTATAAACGTAGCATGAGCATTTGATTCCCAACATGCAATGAAAAATACAAAACAATCGTAATAGTAATTAAAAAAAAAGTGCTACCAACATTCTAGAACAAAGGCAGATGCAGAAGTTCAGATGAATACACAGGGTAGCCCAGAGGTGGGTCCGCAGCTTGCACCGTTAGGTTGCGCAGAAGAACTGGGTGTGCCTGGATGCTGTAGCGTTCTTCATCATCATTTGTAGCATACAGCAGCTCCCAGGACAGGTTTGCCCACTGACCTCGGACAGCTTCATCATTAAGTTTTCCCACTTGTACTAACAATTCCTGAAGAGTAAGGACTCGCCCAGTGTAAATTCCCTTTAAGAACAAACACATCAATACGTTCAGTACACTCCCCAAGAAGATACACAAGCATTTTGCATACAAAGCACTAAACGAAGCTCTGGGGCTACATACTATGAATATTGTTCCTTTACAAGTGGCAATGTATAAACCAGTCTCCTTGGTTCAATTTTTCTGTGTAGAAAGACAATCAGGAAATATTGCTGCACCTGAGGAACGACGCGGTGTGATTTTCAAAACCGTGATGTCAGCTCCTCTCTAGTACAAACACAAATTTGTTCGTACAGCCTTCATGTTTTGGAACACAATTTAAAAAAAAAAGTAACAGTGGAAAAGGAAACCAAACTTTACCCTTGCATACTAGTAATTTTTCTTCTTACCATGTTTGGGTCATGCCCCAGTGAAAAAAGGTATGGCTTTTCCTGAAGAACTGCCTGCTGCCACTCAAGATCTGATACCAGTCCAATGTACCAATCATTTTCATATTCTTCCAGGTAGTTAACCAGCTCTTTGAAGTTCTCCACTGGACCCAGGCTCGCTTTGTCAACCATAAGTTTAAAAGTGTATCTGAAAGGCACAGAAAGTCATACAGCAAGCAGTGCAGCACAAGGCAGGAGGAAGAAAGCCTCCTCAGGCTACAGAAGGTGGAGAGGCACCACCACATGCTACCAAGCACAAACAACTTTCTAAGTTCTTGCTTGTCAGCCGAGTCACCGGCAGTTAGTACGGGTATGCTTTTAGCTCACCCAGATGTAAAAACACATTAGCTTAAACATCTTTCATTCACCTCAAATACTGTTCTTGCTGCCTGATAATGGAAAGTGTCAAACCTCTAACTCCACCACAATTCTCTTAGATTATGGGGACAATGAAAAGGGGTTGTTTTTTCCCCACTTAACACAGCAGATTTCCAGTGCTAGAGGCAGCTGCTGGGGGGAAGGGAATAAGGAAGGAATCTCCTTATCACAGTGTTCACTGCCTGCGGTTACGGGCAATATTTATGTAGGAAGAAGCTACAGATACATTTAAATGATACAGTTTTAACATGAACTACTCCTAGGGAAGTGATACTTACTTCAAATTACAAGACTCTTTATATATTTTTTTATAATCGGAGGGAATGTTTTTCTTTTACCTGAATGCTTTTAATGCAAGTTGGAAAAGCTCTGGTTTGCCTGTTAGCCAGTCCAAACCAACAGACCACGGGATACCACCAGTATAGGCTCTGAACACATGGCTCGGGGCAGGCACGGTGTTATCCAGGCCAAACAGACCAAAACAACATGACAATACTCCATGGATGTATAAGTCTTTCAAAGCTTTATCTTTCATAAGGTCTTCAAGTAAATTAGAAGGCTTTTCTTTCAGGTGAAAAAAGTCCAGCTGACTCAAAATGAAGTGGTACCATTCTTCTGGAAACCTCCGCCTCATTTCATTGACTTTGGAAGAAGGCACTGGGGCTGTTCTCCATTCTTCAGGAATGCTCAATAGCTCCGAGTAAGAGCAACTAAATTCAACCTGAGGTAAAACTTCTTGCTGTTTCCCTTTGTCTACAGCAGGAAGCCCAAGGACAACAGCCCTGTATAATTTATCTTCCGGTGACATTTCTGGTGGGACATCTTGGCTCTGTGTTTCTACAGATCCCGGAATAGACAGATGTACTTTTGGTGTAATTCCCAACTGCCCAAGTTCTTTTCTGTCTTTCATTCTGCCACTGGGTTCAAGATGAAAAATGACACTATCATCAGTCCAGTCCTCAATTGTATCAACACTAAAGCTGTCTTCTTCCCTCAGAGGCCTGGATCTTTCTACTGAACCGCTATGCTGGTTATCTGGAAACGATCCTTTCTTGCTCTTGTTGGCGTTGCCTGAGCTTTCCCATGTTTTTGATTTTTTATAACAATACTGGACTAGCATCCATACAAGCACTTTAATGAAATCATCTTTCAGATGCTTTAAATTCTCATGACAGTCAATTATTCCAGATAACACATTTCTGGCATCAGAATACAGCCGCACAGGTAGAACAGTACAAGGAGTCAAAATGTGTCCAAAATGGTGATTAGGAGAGAGTATCTTGGTGTGCTCCTGATGTTCGAAGGCCATTTCAAAAATTTCATCAACTCTGTGAGCTTCAGCGGCATGACAGGACGTTTCCTGCAATTCTAGCCCCTAAGGCATAAACGAAAACAATTTGGTTTTAGCCTTCACCAGTACACAACCCTAAATGCTAGCAAGCTGTTTTCTTGCAACAAAATTTTTCTGAACAAATAAAGATACATTCCATTGTCAGTATTTCCACAACTGAAACCACAAATCTAATTAGAGATAACAGTAATAGCAAAGCACTCGCTACAGTATTAGACACAGATCAATGTATTAAACAAATCTTTGCCTCATACAGATTTTATTAGCCAGCTTATTCAAGATGATGTGTCACAAGCTGTATGATAAAAAATATCACATCTGCTCAGCATGTCAGTTGCAGGACTAGTTAACACAGCAATAACTCATCTTAAAAAATTGACTGTATTATCAGGTAAATTAGTTACATTGCTGAAATGCTATACAGCAAAATGTTTGCATGATTTCAAAACATTAACATGCCAGTCCCCAGCATGCAGTTACCTTAATGTTCACACCACAGTAAGTGAAGCCTTTTTCTAACACCAACATCCACATCAGTCTATCCTGAAAGCGGCACAAATAATGTGATCCAGGCAGAAAGAGACCTAGTCAAGAAAAAAACAGAACAACCCAAAACCTATGTATTACTGTGGCATTATATTAACAAAAACCTTTTCTACATGTCAACTGAGGAATTGAACTGCAAACAAAATATTTCTGCTTCAACATCAAAACCAGTTAAAACTGGCTAGCTAGTACACTCACTTAAGAAACTACCTGCAAAGCTAGATCCTGAAATTGTAGTCCCCTCTGAAAAAGCTGTGGAAAACTGGGAAACCCTCATACAGCTTCAGGACTACAATATTCATACTGGACGAGGGTTAAGCAACCCCACCCTCAATTCCCTTTGTAGAGACAACTTTCACGATTAAAGATAATTTTTGCTGAATTTCCAACTGCACAGTTCCCACTGACGTCACCTGGAGATCTAAAATTCCTATGACTGCTGAACGCATTAAGGAATCATCATCTAGCACATAGGTATATTAATGGTCCTATTTCCTGTGGAGTATGAAGTTTATTTCTCCCATAAAAAAAAAAAAAAAACCATAACTCAACAGGACTTGTCTGTATTTCAGAAAGATTAGAAAATATCCCTTAGGATGCAAAATCCCAAGTGCAAATTATTCTGCTCAAGTGCCAGTTTACCAATGGCATAATATCACACCCATTTTACAGATCATAAATAGAGGCAGAGCAAGAGCACCTGCTCATCTTGAAAGATTTGTGAATTGGTATCATACACATTGAACACTAAGTAGATAAAGTGGAAATCATCTGTAGTCTTTCTGAAATACCTTTGTGTGCCTGTGTCTGGAGTGTGAGGGAAAGTATATCCAATCCCACTGTATTAAGGCTGACATCACCAAAAAGAGCCACACAAAATGAACTGGCATTTGAAAACCAAGTCCTGAACAACTTCACATCATACCAAATGATCTGTACTCAAAAATTCCACGATCTGGCTCTCATCATAAAAATTAAAAATAAAAATTAAAAAAATGCTTATGTAAAAAAAAAAAGGTACTTTCTGTATCTTCTACCTATTTCAATAAAAAGTGCAATGCCAAACTTCCTAGCAGCTGGTGGTTATACCGTATTTCTTTTAAGTTATAGCCTGCTGTCAACTTCTCCAATACAATGATGCTGCTCTTAAGGCTGACATTTGCTGCGAGTTTATGACCTGCTTCTGCTGTCACTCACATCCAAGTGACCACTCACACACAGTTTTATAATGTTGTAAAATGAAATCAGTGAAATCAACCATTAAGCTGTGGTTAAAATTTAAGTAACCTTTTCTATCCCACTGAGCTAATGAAGTGCATTTTCTTGCTAACATTTTGCAAAGATTTTAATTCTTTCCTTGCCAGCTGTTAAAGCTACTAAAACTCCTTTACACAGAAAAAAGTATGGTTTTAAATTAGAGACACACAAAACGGTACCTCTTCATTTTGAACTCATCTGAGAAGCCCACATTTTTTCTTGCTTGGAGACATTCATTCACAGGCTTTCCCATTAAAGAGAGGATTTTTTCCTCCTCAAGACTAGTGTTTTAAATTATTTAATCTGAGGCATACATGCCACCAGAGTCATGATGGCTATATAGATATTAAATACATGTATAGATAAAAAATAGATAACAAATACAGAACAGACAGAGATAAATATATTATATATAAAACACATAGGCTGATGCAGTAGACAAACGGAAGTGTTTCTCTTCTTTAGAGGAAAAAAGCTTCCTAGCTTTATTTTTTTAATACCTCTCTCTACACCAGTACTAAAAGTGCAGTAAATGTTTCCTAGTAAAGCACTTGCATACAGTCTTCAGAAATGCAATTAAAGTTTATGTTCATTGTCTTCAAATATTAGTCTACTTTTTCTAGTCCTAAGCCATTTTCTAAAAGGCTTATCTAAATACTTGCCTCTTCTCTAAGGGCAATGATCTTTTGATTATTTAGGTTATACAAAGACTGTTTCTCAAGAAAACGAGCTTGCGATTTTAACAGTTATCCTGCCTACACCTGACAAAAGAGTTGGCATTTCTTCACCTGTTTATACAATTCTGTGGAACACCCATCATGATGTCTTTCACAGGCTTTAAGATAACAAGCACTGTTACAGTCCTACCCTGTGTGCGCAAGATGTGACATTAAGTCTTATCAGCTGGTTCTGTTCTTAACAAATTACTGCTAGTTAGGCTACATCACGTGTTTTATGTACATCCAGTCCATATTTACTGTACCTAATTAACACAGCCAAATTAGCAAAGTTACCTTCTGGATCCTGAGTGATGCAGAGAGACACATAGATACACAAAGAACAGTCTGACACACCTCTTTCTCCCTGCTGTCAAGAGAAGTCAGTTTATTGCCTCTGATGACATGGAATGAGTGCATACCATCCTTTTTGTTCAGTATAAAAACGTTAGGAGTGATACTGTTTCACCACCACTTAATTTCTCCCTATTTTAAAGATAACAAACCAGACCGTTTTTTTTACAAGAATGTAACGACTAGAGATGTATGAGGATAGAAATAATCACTTCCCTCAACTGAACAATCTCCAAATACCAGATTTAAACTCTGCTGTGAAACATGCTTTAAACCAGATGCTATGATTCTCCTGTTCTCCAGCAAAATTGTGTTTCCCAAAATATTTAGCTACATTTCCTTGCAGTGTGGCTAGCGTACCTACCTAGGCTACCGGCTGCGAGTGCAGACTGCAGAGCAACAGCCAGACTCGGAACCATCTGCTGGTAGTACACTGTATCGGAGCAAACACCCGCTGCAGCACCCACAGGGCCCGGCCAGCTTCGGATAGGCCTAGGAAACCCAATCAAAAATACCGGTAGCGTGAAGAGGGGCAGCAAGGGAGAAGAAAGCAGCGCAGAGATGGCAATGAAGGTCAGCAGGATTGGGAAGAAAACAATGTTGAGTGTGATTAAGGTGGCGGTAGATTTACGACGCTGCTTCTTCTCTGTCCACGATGTCAAAAGAATAGCTACGGCAAACTGCAACTTGGAGACAAACTGAAGCAGTCGATCCCGCAGAATACCAACCTGCAAGATACATACAACACGCACATTTATCACATTTATTTGTAGCCTGCATCATATAATATTCAGCACTGCCAAAGCTGCCTTATCTACAATAATTTTAAGAAAATGAAGCGTGATTATCACTGGCTGGTATTAACATGTGTATCTTAGTACAGTTTTTTAGCTTCTACTTGCTAGGTCCTAGACTCTCATTCTCTAATGGGGGAGGGCAAGGAAACAAAGACTTTCAGTGACAAGCATCTGCTTAAATTTACATTATGAAAATTACCAGTAAAAGTCTGATTCCTGTATCAAGGCTCCTGTTCCACCAGAGGTCTGGATTAAACACCAACATTTGTGCTACGGACACAACCACTATGTCCAGTAGGGCATTTTCTGTATTCTGCCAGACCTAAAATAGAGATATGTTACACATACGTTTAAAAATTTATTTCTCTCTCTCTGTTTTCATGACCTGGAATATTTCTTCCAAGTCACCTTAATACTTAAATCATGTAGAAGAGAATTTCTTAGGCTAACATATTTAAAATTCAAATTACCATCCTAAATATTCTTGTGAATCCAATGCAAACAGACACAGAATGAAGATTCTGTAGCGAATGGTCTAGTGACAGGAATGCTATCATAGCAAACGGAGACACTGTAATTGAAATAAAAGAATCATTGATTTCCTTTCAAGAACATAATTAAAGTCTACAGAAGTAAGCAGTCTTATTGCAGAATGGAAATATTAGCATAACAAGAGAACTCTTCCCTGCATTATTACAAACTCTTCTTTGTATTACACCTCCAGGATATCAAACAACAGATTTGGACTGACGGCCCAAGACAGCACATACGTCGATGCTTAGTTATTACTTGCTATTGCTTTTCTTGTCGTTGGTTTGTCTGTTTCCCCAAGAACATGCGAACACTCAAATAAGTAAAAATAAACATGGGAACAGCATTCATCAATCCGCTTCCCTGAACTGATGCTTCTTTATGAAATAATTTAGATCAAATTTTGGTTCCCCCAAAGTAGATACATTGTCCCTAACCTACCAGAAAGGAGACCATTCCCTTTACTAGCAAGTTGCAAGAACCAAATATTTAATCACCCTGAACACTCTCTCAACTCACTTCCCCCCCCACACCCCGAGTACCTTTTAAAAAAATCTACAAGAGCCATTTTTTCAAAAGTGAGTACTGATGTTACAACTAAAATTCTTTAAAATGCCTTGCTTTCGGAGTTGGACTTTTAAAAAACTCAATTTTTTAGGTTTACTCCTAAAAAAAATAAAATCACTCATCACTTTCAAGTATTCTGAACCAGTAGTTTTGACCTCAATGCACAATTTAGTAAAACATCAACAAGTATTTCCGGCTACTTCGTTTTTCTCAGCTCATTCACAGAAGCTTGTACATACAGTAATTCTAGCATTGTTTCAATCTTCCTACAAGCATCATCTAACAAACAACAGACAGTGCATATTCCTACCTAGTGTCAGTAAAATCCTCCTGACAACACCAACTTTCATTAGCCTTCTTTGCTTCTCCATGAACACAGTCACAGTCCTGACATCCTTGGGATAAAAGGGGTTTCGGAAGACTCCAAACAAGTACACTCTCTGAATCTCTCTAAGAATCCACATAGTTATAAGTAATACGATCAGAACGTAACTTGCTATAGCCTGAGGACTGGCTTTGGAAAATGATGAAAAGCCTGCAAATTGATGCAGCAGGCTAGCTTCTATGAGAGCAAATGCCAACACAGTCAAATAAAAAACAAATTCCCTCCACCCAAATTGTATTCTAAGACCTCTCTGCATAGTTTTAGATTTGCTGGAGGCTAAATGGCCGATCATGGTGTGTTTGAAGGCAAAACCAATCTCGCTTAGGTTAAGACTCAGTATGAACCCAAATCCAGTCATGAAGAGGATCACACCAAGAGTGCTGGGAATGAAATACGATGCTATTGCTGTTCCAGCAGAAATGAGAAACATTACTAATAACCTGTGAAGGAGAAAATAAAGAAGATTTGCTTGAAAAGAAAAAGGTTATCAACAATACTAATATATTTTACAATTATATAAACAACATTTACTTTGGGTTACTTGACATAGGTGAACCTCCTAGTCCAAACTCCAACAGTTGTTCCATTCCCCACAGAAAAAGTGCGTCAAGCGGGGGCAGAATTCCCATTGCCCACAAGAATGGCAGAAAAATAAATACGATGTGCAAAATCTGGTTTGTCTGTTCTAGAATGGGTGTGTTGACAGCAAACCTGGATAAAAGAAGAAATGTATTTGACTTCTGTGAAGGAAATGATACCTGATGTGCAGGAAGACTTTCTGTTTAATTACTACAGCTAATCCAGAAGACTAAACATTACATATTAAATCTACAAAACCTCAACCAGTATCTTTAAAAAACAAAAAGAGGGACATACATTTATGCTTGGGGCAGTAATACACTAATTAGAACATCAGAACACGGGCTTATTTTTCACTGAAAAGATCTGAAGCCTTTAGATTACACAGATCAGTCAAGTGATGTAAGTATCCTAATCATTTTGATACTGTTGTGATAATATACTGAAGAAATACTTGTGCAAAAAGAATGGTCCACAGGCTCGAAGACCTCAACTGTTTAACAAAAAAATGCAAAGTATTTTTTCAGAATTACAAAATTCAATTTTTGTGCAAATTCAAGACCCAAGACATAAGCCTTAATACTGAAAAAACTGGCATGTTGCCTGTACACCAAGAGAAAAAATTTCTTTAGGAATACAAAATGTTATTGTCTACATAAAAGCATTAAAATCTTCCTGTAAAAATACAAAAATCAGTGTTAGAAATCTGCGTAAATTCAAAGTCACATGTAGTTCACCAGCTAGCTAATTAAAGGTGGACTGCTAAGGTATTTGGTTTCTTTCTACCTTTTAATAAATAAATAAACCTCAAAGGATTTTTTTCCCCCAGCAATTTAAAGAATGTCTGAATTTTCTCCTCAGGAAATTAGATAGAAGAATTTGGGGTCCAAAACCACATGTGTAATTCTCATATCATAAATGAAGAGGCAACTAGTGTAAATCATTAACAAAGACATCTCCAAGTGCAAAACTAGTAAAATTAAAACATACCTTTTTTTCAAATGCATTTGAAGTACCCCAACTATAAAATATGTACATGTGACAAAGTGATACAAATACCACCTGACAGGGAGAAAGAATGCAGAGTAAACCTAAAAGCATCTTGCTTTAAGAGATGCTAAATACTTCAGCTAAGACACTCATCTGAAACGTGGAAATTTATAAGTCTCCTATTTGTAGGCTGACATAGTTCTTTGTATTACAACAACGTTTAAAAATCCAAGTTCAAAATTCATATAACAAAAATAGTGCAATGTTCACATCTGCTTATCCATGAAAACCAAATTCATAGTCCTTTTTTGCCCACAGTTTAAAACACTCTGCCATCACTTTGCAGAGATTTAATTGGAAAATACTCCAGGACAAATTCTAAATACAAACCCAGCACTCCTGAAGTACATAGTGTTTAGATCTGATTCCAGGTCAGGAACATGTTTTCAAAACACATCCTTTCGAAAGATGCTGATGCAAATGTTCTTGTATAAAAATACTGAAATTGACACTGTTGAAGATAATTTTAGCTATCCCTTACTTAGAAACTGCTCCAACTGCTCTTCCTAATTTATGCTGAATGCTGTAAAAATTTAAGAACAACCTTTTATGCAGTGTAGAGCCTCAATTTTTACCATATACTCTTCTAGGTTCTTTCTTTTACATTCGTACAGCTGATTAAAATCCCAAAATAAATTTTCCTCAGAAGAGTAATTTCATCTGTTTCATCAAAAATATATAGAATAACCATTACTTGAATTAGCTAAATGCTGTATTAAGTTTACCTGTGTGCAAGATCCACTGCAATAAAGACAAAAATGTAGAAAGGTCTCATCAGAGCAGTGATTTCATAAGTATCCAGTGCTTGGAAAGTAGCTGTTTCTGTAGCTGTATTTATGATTAACGAATACGCTCCTATACATATAGTCACCCATCCAAATACAAAGATCATAACTGTTCCTCCAATGTTGCTATACAGCAAGGTTATTCTGTTTGGCAGCAAATACCAAGTTCCCAACCCACACAATACCCCTGCCAGAAGGGAATGAAATACAGTGTTGATTATATACTTCTTGCCAGGAATAATAAATTTTACTGTCTCTGAACCTAGACAGCTGGAAAATTCAAACTCATCTTCATCTGTTAGGGTATTCTGAATTTGCATTCTTTCTACTGTTACTGTTTTCTGCTTTGCATATAGATTTGCCATCTGAAGAGCAAGTGCAGTAACAAACATCAGTCCTCCTGAAAGTGCCGCGGTACAGTAGTCTTTCATAATACCTAATTGGAACAAAAGTGTACCTACTCCTCCCAAAACCCATGGCACCAAGAAAAGAATAATCTGATTCACGTATATGTACAGAGGGGCACAATAGCCTAATTTAAACCGGGGACCTCCCAGCACAGTCTGTGGAAAGCGCTTCAAGAAGAACTCCTGCTTGTAATCATTTAGTAGAGGTACATCTGGACCCATTCTTATTACTCAGGAATGCTGGATGACTATCATCTTTCCTGTAAGAGAACAGAAAGAAAAAGAAGGAAACATTACTGAATCTGGAACTCAGAACTTAACCAGGGAATTCTTCTGTCCTATTTTTGTTTAACAAGTTATAGTGGAATTCTGACAGTGTTAGCAGACATCATCCTAAAGCACCCACAGAATCTGCCAGAATACAACTACTAAGCAAACACCTAAAATGGAAAAAGACTATTTTAAAATGTGAACATATTCTTTAATCTGAAGCCTTACGCAGCAAATGAAACATACAATCTGTTCTTGGGAGATAATAAAACCAACACATGTCCACAGCAGAACACTTTCTGAGAACTTTATTTTTTCTCCATCCACTCTGATTCCTGTCACATCTTGCCACAGACCTCTAAATCCAGTTAATCCTGTTAAGGATCTCCATACACAAGCTGAAGAGTCAGTGATTTCAGTGAATAGCCACATAAGTGCAAGCATACAGTCACACTGAGGTCCCTGTAAAAATCAAAGCCTTTGAAATACACTAACAGAAAAAAAAAAAAAAAATACTAGTAGAAGCATTAAAAATTGTTTTCCACACCAGCATTTTTACTGTCCTCCCTACACGTAAGTACAGTGAGATCCTGTTCTGTAACAAGTGCTACACAAGACATAAAGCAGTTCACTTTCTGCTTCCTAAAACATATAAAATAAAATAAAAAACAGTACTTGAGTTGTAGCAGAATCAGCATATATTCTTCTATATGTCAACGAAGAAAGCTGAAAAAAAGGAAAGAGATACCTGTAAACATTTGCAATTAATCAAACAGAAATCAGATACGAATACTCATTTAGAGATGCTCAGGCAATGTAGAAATAATGAATGTAAGATGGTAACTATGATATTCAAATTTAATGTTATGCTACTAGTCACAAAGGCAAGAATCCATGAATGACCGGTAGAAACTCTCAAGCTAAGAAACAGGACGAAAAATCAGCACAAAACCACAATGCTAAAGCACTTCATCAATGATGATTCTAAAAAAAAAAAGATGATAGTTTGCATTAGTAGATGTGCAAGCACAGAAATTCTGACTTTCTTCTACTGGACCCATATAAGTTGATGAATTAGCCATCATTGCAGATATTTTAAAAATTAAACACTCTGCTCCCGTGGAGTTTCCAAGCTACCATGATTCCTTCTTTCTACAATACCAAATGCTTTTAGGCACTTCTGAGAACAATTTACTCCTTACTTTTAAACAGGTATTAATCATCTGCCTGTAGGTACATGTATGTACCAGGTCAACATGGGATAAATTAGAAACAGTGCAAATGAGAGAGATAAAAGCCCAGTCATATGCATTATCACAACTGGAAATTTGCATTCAGGGTCCACTAAGTTCACAATGAAAAGAAGGACCCCACGAGCTCTCTAGACACATGCCGTGTAGGCTGTGGAATTTATTATTTTTTTTAGAGTTTTTTTTATTTCAATTTGGAATTTGTACACATAGAATATTGAAAACATAAGAGGGTTTTTGGTCATATTATTTAAAGCCATTGAAAGTTTCTTAAGCGAAGGATAAGGCAGCAGTCAGTCTTAATGAAAAAGACACGTTGACAATGGAGAGGGGAATTCATTGCAGTCAGCTCAGGAATTTGAAAATGTAACAAGGACACACCCAACCAAAAACAAATTTCAAATATAATTAAACAAAAATAAATCAAAATTCAGCCAATCTTGTCTAGAAAAAGAAACACTGTTTAGAGGTTGCTGTGGAAGTTACATGCAGTAGATTTATAAGCATGCAAGTGACAGAACCTGAGTTTTAAAAGAAACACAGAACCAACACATGCATGGTCTTGCTTGAAAAACGGTTTTTGGGCATCTGTGTTTTTCTGCACTAAGAAGGGCTATTTTTGTTTCAAGTTCTAGTCTGCATTTGTGTTTGTCAGTTTATATTGCTAACAAAATGTTAACAAAACACTCCTCTTACAGTTTCTGTGTAAACAACAGACATCTCTGTGCGAGACAAAAATCTACATACATAAAACAATACAGTTCTACTTGGCTATACTCCAAAATGAGCCATAAAAAGATCTGAATTTATTTATAAATTAAAATCCCAAGACTGAAGCTCATGAACTATGGAAACAATACTCTCGACTTATCCTCCTGGCTTCCAAACAGTCAGGTAGCACATCAGGACTTCAAAGAGGCACTTGTGCGTGTGTGTCTCCTTATTTCTGTGCAGAGCCCTAGCAACAAGACTCCACACATTAGCGAGTGTTTACAGGATCTGGCTTCAATATACATTCCTAACATACAGGCCTGGCCTGACTCGACAACTTGCCTGGTTACCCAAACAATTTGCACCACAACAGTCTGTCACCACCAGCAGGGATCCCTGCAACTTAGGTAGTACCTTAACAAGGATAGTAAAAGGCCTTTAACACCATAAAGCAACTTGACAAGTTCCTCCCCTACAATATCCTCTGTCCTTATTACAAAAGGAAACAAAGCAAATCTTGCTCAAATTCAGGAATCCACAAAAAGGCATGACTTTTTGTCTAACGAACACCATCCTTCGTGCCCACTGATGGCGGATCTGCTCGTGGTTCGGCTTTACTTCAAGCGGATTACAGAACACGTGTACAGCTCCCAGCCATCTACGTCCTGAAGCACCTCAGCCTTAAAAATACCTACCTCGCTGGTCTGCCAGGCGAATTTTCATGCGAGACCATGTGGTCAGGGTTATAAACCACCTGCCGGCACAGGCCAGCGGAACACCACGGCAAAGGCGCGGGGAAGGCCGTGGGCAGCCCAAGGCCGGGTGCCCCCCACCACGGCTGCAGCCCGGGCTGTGCAGCCAGCAGGCTGGGGTCTCTCCTGAACAGCGCCCATGCCGTCCCCAGCGAGACCGGGGATGCAGCGGTTTAGGCCCCAACACGCTCCATCCAGTTCAGGGAAGCGCATCCCGGGACCACCGTTGGGAAGGGCTGCAGACCAGCCCCTTCCCGAGACACCTCTGCGCCTGACCAGAGCGGCTCCTGCCGGAGCCACCGCGCTTCCCAGCCAGCCGCCTCTCCCTCAGGCCTTCTGCACTAACGGAAATTAAAATAATCAACCGAGCGAGCAAAAATAGAGCCTCTGCTGCTTTCAGCTCCGGCGGAGACGAAGGGGAGCCAGGCAGCCACCGGGCCCGGCGGGGCACGGCCGATGGGCAAACCCAGGAGAGGACAGCGCCGGCCAGGCAGAGCCCGGCGGCTTCCCCGGCCGCCCCCGCACCGCCGCCGCCGCGCCCCGGGGAGGCCCTGGCGCCCCCGCCTGCTCCAGCGCAGGGCCCCGCGGCGCCGGCCGCCCCCGGGGAGCGCCGGGCAGGTGCGCCCCCGCACCCCTGCGCGGTGAAGCGCCTCTGCGAGGCGGGCACCTACCTCTGGCCCGGACCCACTGCAGGTCAGGGGCTTTGCGGGGCGGGGGGAGAAGGGGAACGGGGCTGAGCCTGCGGCGGGAGGAGGCCGGAGGATTGCCGAGCGCTCTCCCCCCCCCCCCCGCCCCAGGGCTGTCCTGGGGGAGTGGGAACGGCGCAGGCGGCCGCCGGGCGCTCCTCCCCGCCAGCGCTGACCTTCGCACCCAGCTGCTGCCGAGGTCGGCGGGGAGAAGGAAAGCGGAGACGGCAGCTAACGGCGGCGGTGAGGCCCGGTGTCGCCGCCGTGGCCCCCTCCCTTCCCCGCCCTCTCTTCCCTCCCCTCGGCCACTGCCGCCATTTTGCCCGCCTGAGGCAGCCAGTGGCGGCTGGGCGCCGCGGGAGTCTGCGCTACCTGCGGGAAATGGCCTCGGCAGCGGGGTGGTGCTGGGTTTCGCGGCTTGTCTTCTCGGTGGGGTCGGCACAAGAGCTGCGAGCGGCGGCGAAGGCGAGGGGCCGCCCGCCTTCCCGCTGCCGGCTGGTGCCCCGCGCCCGGCCGCTCAGCCGCCGCCCTGGCCGCCCGCGCTTCCCTCAGCCGCGCGGCTGCTGGCGGCCCCGCTTTCCAGCGCAGCCATCGTCCTCCTCCGGTGAGACCGGGCGTGAGGCACCTCTCTAGCCGGGGCCTGCCAGCAGCGTCCCGGAGTGCAGAAAAAGAAAAGAAACCCCCTGAGCGGGCAGAGGAGCCGCGGCACGCTGCGCGGGCAGGCCGTGCCCCCGGCGGCGCGGGGCCTCCTCGGCTGCGGAGTTTGGCACCCGGACAGCTTCGGTCTCCTCGAGCTTCTTTTCGTCCCTCAGAGCTGGCATGGAAATGGCAGAGGCTGTTTTTTCATGACTTCTTTAGTAGTCATCATAATTACCCACATTAACAAAAGTGCACGACTGACCAGATTGGTCTGTTTCATTATTATAACATTTAACATTCAGTACACAACATTCTAGTATTACATTAAAACATTTACCACAAATACACAATCCTCAACATTCTGACGTGATAGTAAAATACTCTTTAAAAGTTTCCATAATCTTGACTGGTCAGTATATGTATAATTCAAGAGAACACTGGTTCTAGCCTCAGGTAGAAGAAAATGCATTCTCAGTTTTCTTCTAGGTTAAATAAACGTTAAGCACTCGTTGGCAAATTGAAATATAAATCCAAATACTGCAATACTACATACCACTTCAAATCGCACCCATTAAACATTGAGATTATTTAATAAGAGTGAGCATGCTTAATATAATTTGTATCTAATAATACTAAAATGTGTAATTCACTATTCATTAGAACACCAGGGCATGCATGTCTACCTTAATATCCATGTTACAACAATCACCATATACATTCTTAGTTATATCCAATTTAATCTGAATCCCTAATGTAACACACAGACATACGCTTAGAATTTTAGATAAACTAAAGGATTCACAGTAATCAATTCTTATCAGAAGCATTTTAACCTTTCTGTGGGTTTGTTAATCTTTATTCTTCAGAGGTAATAAAAAGGCAGCTTGGGGTATTCAGTGTAAAACCTTGGAAACACTAGAAAAATGCCCATTTACCTTTGCTGAATTTCTTTTAAATGAAGTTCAGTGGTACAACTAGAGTCCAGCCTCCTGGAAGACAAATGCAAGTATCTAAAAAATCAATCCGTTTTTTTTTCAGGATCCTTGATTTAAGATTTATTCACCCTGTTCTTCAATCTGTTGTATCTGTTGCAATCCTATTAAAATCAATATTTGTATGTCTCGTATATATTCCAAGGTAAATATAATCTCTGTACAATTCACTAAAGGTTGGTAGCAGGTATTTGCTTTTTGTTGACAAGTTTCATCCTGTCTCAGTTTATCAATTCAGTTATGATTTCATGAAAATGATGATTATTTTGTGGAATATGTAAACCCTAAATAACAATTTTAAGGGGGGGAAGCAGAAAACGTTAGATTTATTTCTTTGCAAGCTGCACCACTTGTGTTTCAAAACGCAGAAGGCTTCTTGCCTGTCCTCATTTCCTATGGTTTCACTCTTGCTCAGAAGAATAAATCAAAATTTTAGTCAGTGCAAACTCCAAGCCGTTTACTGGAGAAGGGGGCATGCTAACTTACTCCTCTTAAGAGTTCTAAGAATTTTCTTGGTCATATAAAATAAAATAAAGCCTGCTAACAGAGGGAACTGTTGTTGGTAAACTCTGCCCACCTCCAGCTCTCTTTTGCGGATTATCACACAATGTGTAACTGCAAGCATGTGAACTATCCCACTGACATTAACAGGACTCCTCATCTGCTCAAAATGATAATACACGTAAACTTTTTGCAGACTTGGGACGTGGGTTTTGGCTTGCTTCTTTTTAGTTTGTGGAAGGGCTGTTAGTCCTGACTCCCCAAATAAAAATTCCGTATTTCCATATTTTTAATGTTTACTTTGTTTAGAATGATGCATGCACAAGCAAATACTTTTCTTACCTTTCTCTTCTTTAAAGATAAACTGAAAAAGTGATTTCTGCTTTGGAATGCATCTTTGTATACAGCTATAATACTAGGTAGGGGAAACACGCTTTCTTGCATTTACTAATTATTAAGGAAGACAGAGCTTGTAGGAATTTATTCTTTTAAAGAGAATTAGTGCTAGGTGAAAAGAATGGTTACTTTCAAATCAGATAATGGAAGTTAGTTATTCTCTTTTCCTGATGCCCAAAGTTAATTATTGTTATATGGAGATCTGTGGGCTGGCATTCCCAAACAGAAGATGTGAGAGTCAAATCTGACTCCTTGTTGTACTCAGTCTTTTTGTTCTGCATCCCATAGGGGACCCATCCTGTGTTTATCTGCGTAGCTTTATGGAAAGCTGCGTATGCCAGATGTATGTTATCCATGACTACTTTCCCATGGCTCCCTTGGAAGTAATGCCTTTCAACAACACTTAGGCTGGCAGAAAAACATACTAAGGAGCTTGCTTCTTTTTCTGGATGACACTATCCCTTTAAAATAAACTTTATGAAAATGTACTCCATTCCTACATGTGAAATGCAGCTATGTTTTCCTGAAGGCAAAGGCTTTTGATGACATTTCAGAGCTACCATTAAGAGTTCAAGGGTAACAGTCATCCATGTAATGAGTTTCATCAGCTGAAGTATCACCGCCCATGCAGCTACCCTTCTGTATGGCAGCCAAGCATATGCTTCAAGTTATTTCAGAATTGGTATCTAGCTATTTATTATGACATTAAGGCAATATGAAAGTATTTCTTATCACTTTAGTTTTGTGTATAATGTGGTTTGGATTTTATGAGAACCGTATTCTTCCAGTATTGTTCCCAGTTTGCTGTTTTCCTTTTAGTTTGTGTAGGGTATTCTTAAAATCAGGAGCTGTGAGCTGAATACTTATTATTGTTTAAAGCAAAGTTTTCCTTTTTTTGTCCTTGCATTTAATGCTGAAAATGTCTTCATTATGGCAGCAAACTAGTTAAATATTTCATATTTTGGTAAGACTCATTTGCCTTGGAAGTCTCTTTCAATTGCTGTGTTTTGAGAATCTACCACTGATTGGAGGAGAAAGGGACAGAGAAAAAATTACAAATTCCCGATTTGTGTACTACTAGAAGCATAAGTGACAACCCAGGATTGACTATGGGATATTCTGCATCTTTACGTTGACCGTGTGCAACAGTCCTGTGGCCATGCAGACTTCACAGTTGTCATTTATACCATAGTTTGTGGCCACACAGATATTGTGGTTATAAATGGAGACAGATCGTGTGCAAGACACTCCACTCCAGTGACACGCAGCCTTTTAGTGGTAGAGCTTAAGGACAATTTGTAGCTGCCATAGCAGTATTAGTTTGTATCATCTGCATGCAAGGCAGAATATCCTATGTCCTTGAGCACTTCACCCAGTTAAGAATGGTTCTATTCACACGTGCTCGTTGTTGAAGACTAGGTTCAGATCACTGCCACCCAGCATCCACATTTGCAATGACTTAAAAACATATTCTTGACTCCAAAAATTAATTCAGAGATCTAAGTGAGACATCTGGGCTTTGTGCAAGATTAGGAACAGAGCCAAGTAGGTGTCTCTGGAGGACAGTTCAATGCTCAGTGAGTGGAGAGCTGCCAACATTAGTCATTAGGGAACATCACTCCAGGAGCAGGTCAGAGCTGCTGTCTCAGTGCATCTGATTTGTGGTTGTGCATAAAGTGTCTCGATCCACTTGGAGTAGTGATGCCCCGGCAGGGCTGGTACCTGCTTAAGAAGGACTAAAAAACAATGATACAGTGCCAGGAGCTGACTTTTGTGAAGTAGGCCAGTGGCTGCCCACCCCAAGAGGAGGGAGGCCAAGGACCTTCTTAGCCTGACAGAGTCCAGTTTACTGTGCCACTCCGTAAAAGAAGTCCTCACCATGAAGCTACAGCAAGGCTATGGAAGAGCCATTATCTGCTATCGTTGTAAAATCAGACTAGAGAGGGAGCCTGATCCCATCATCCAAGGACAAGCATCTCCCTTGTGTGCCTGACCTAAAGTATTAATTAGTCCTTACCTGTTCCTTCTAATTATGTCTTCCAAAAAGCAGACCAGCAAGGAGGGAAGATCTCAGTGTGAAGATTCTCACGTGAAATTCCCACAATAATGAGGAGTTCAGCTATGGTGTCTTGGTATACACCAGAATCATTGCTTGCTCCTTGCAGCATTACAGACTATTAGGTCTGCTGCTGAATGTCCCATGCAGATAAGAGTCACTGCCAGCCATCCAAACACTCCCCAGGAGCAGAGCTGGCCCTCCAGAGCTCTTTGGGCAGCAGGACTGAATCGTATGCTTAGACAATAGAGGAACGCGTTGGGTGGACTGGTTGCTCTTGAGAAGAGCTTGTGAGCATGCCTCCGCTTAAGCCTGTCCAGGTCTGTCCTAAATAGTAAAACAATATATACAGAGACACAGATGGTAAAGTACTGTTCCGTGTTGGTGCTCAGCACACCACAATACTGTTAATTAAGCTTTGTTAGTTTGATGTCCAGTTTTTCTGACATGGGTTTTGATCTAATCTTGCAGAATTCTAAAACTCTTGTCTTTTTTCTTTTTATGTGCAAGTACATTTTAAAAAGATTTTCATAATTTCTTTGTGTCCGGCTTCTCTAATAAGGTTGGACAGATTCTCACAGTTTCTGTTGCTAATATGATTCCTGGCAAATAGAGCAGAAGGTTCAGGAGAACAAAAGAAATGATCTAATTTTAGTAATGGTGCAGACTGAGTCTGTCATTTTTCTCTCTCTTTTATCCTCCTACCCTTTCTGAATGTCAGAACCTCTCCCAGCACTGCCTCTTTTCAGTTTGTATTGAATTCTTGTTCTTCATCAAGGACTGGGCATGATGAGTTTTTAGATACTCCTCTGAACAGAAGCTGGAGTATTTGTGAGGCTTATCAGTGAAATTTTGACTTGTCACAGGTAATCTGCTAAGAATGAATCACTTCCAGCAAAGCTGTTTTTGCAAATTAGAAAACCTTATATCTGAAATTTCATTTAATATGTATGTCATATTTCTAGTATCCATTTTGAATCTTAAATTGAAGTTTGAGTCTAATACAGTGTAAAGACAATAAAGGAATTTAGTTTCTGAAAGACAAAGAGGGTTGCATTTAGTGTAGTAGGTCTGATCAGCTTGCAGAGTGGTCAGACCTCTATCCCGTGATGTTCTTTAGCCTGTGCATAATTGAAATATGAGAATTTCTGTATAAGCCTTAACATAAAACATATTCTTTCAAAGGCAATGGAAATACTAGCATATTTTAGATTAAATATATACTTCCAAACTTCCCTAGGTTTGGATCTTGGGGGATTTTCTACTGAATAACAATTATGCTTGTCTTAGTCAACCTTTATTCTTATTCTTGTGCTCCTGTTTTGGATATGAGAAATAAACAGGCTGTATTTGCAATTTGGGGGATGGCAATGACAAACATCTGATGTGCAAAAAAGGACAAGAAAGCACAGAGTAAAGAATAACATGGTTGAAAGCGAGAATTGCTTGAGCAGTAAAAAAATGGAGAGGATGTCCTTTCTCAGATGTTAATTTTTTGAGTGTACAACAAAAACACTGGTATGGTTAGAAATAAATTGTAGTTCAACATTTAGAGGCATAATATATTACAAAATGAAAAATAAAGCCAGCCTGATGATTAACTTTGTTTCTGAACGTGGTTACTTAAATAACCATGTCAAACTTGATTAAAAATGTGCAATAATTTTTCAAAACAAGTCATTCCTTATCTCTGGCTCCAGTTTGTTTCATATCATGTCATCGATATAGAAGGAGGCAGACAAGCATTGCAATTAAATCTATAAAACCTACAACTATATCCACATTAAAATAACTTCCAGTTATTGCTGTAACAAACCACACTACTGGCCTAAAATTACATTTTATTACTTTTGTTTTTACATTTATTTTACATTTAATTACTACCCCTATTACTTTGGGATAACACTTGCTGGCAACACTTTAGAACGGCATTTTCATTTGCAAATGCTCCAAAAATAATTAGGCAGACCTCCTACCCCGACTTATGTGATGGACTTAAAAACTAGGCTGAAGAATTGAGATTGGAGAAGTATTGCTTCTCAGTTTTCTGTCTTCAGGACTTCTATTTACATTGCTTTTTCTGAAATCATTACGCCTGAAACCCAGGAACTTGAGGTTAACGAAGCCCTCTGCCAAACAGGCAAGGTTTGCAATGCATTCTCCCTTATCTCAACCAAGCAGCTCATCCTTTTACCAGGAAATGGAAGGGAAGGACCGTTCTCTCTCCATTCCTGTTTTCCATTCACAAAGAGGTTTGGATGATTCCACCCCGAGGCTCAGGTAACTACAGCACTCGTGCTCAGACAATGTCCCATACCAGGCTGTGAGGCTGGACACGGCGGGTGGAATAGTGGTGGGGAATGGCTGCACAGCGATCTGGCTGTCCCTCACCACAAAGGCCTCCATGCCCTTTGTGCCACGCAGAGTTGAGTTAACTGCCCTTTTTGTCCTCTCCCTCTCCTGCCACAGTAAGTACACAGACTGCCAGCCCACCCTCCCCAGTAGTACTCAGTCTTGCTTATCCCATACCTCTTTCTGCTCTGGTGCCTGGCCATTACTCCTACTACACCTACAGTCATGGAATAGCACGATACTTAAGTGAATGTTCATTAAATGCTTCGCATGCAGGGGCTGGGTGGAAGACTAGAAATGGGCAGGAGGATCTGGGGATTGCTGACAGTTTTCCCGCAGAGTACAAAAAAGGTCAGCTCTCCCAGGCCTCTCTGTTGGGTGCTCTGTAACATCTTCATAGTTCTTTCCTTTATCTGGCATGTGTTTGTCACAGCATGACTTTCTGTCTGGGCTAAGTCATTCGTGCCCCTTTCGGTACAGCAGAGCCTGAGGCACAGGCTCAACCACCATTCCAGCCAGCCCCTCCCATCGCTATCACATACAGCTTTTATCAGGGTGCTAATACTGTGGCTAACGATGTCTGTGTTCTTGAGGCACATTAAGAAATCTGGCATATAGCCCGCGGCTAGAGCTCAGATTCTGCAACAATAATGTTTACATTGGCAGGCCTTTGAACAGAAACTCACATTCACTCCAGCTGGCTGGTGTGATTCTAGCAATTAATTCAGCTTTTCCAGTGGCAAGAGTTTGTTGATACAGCTTGTTGCTCTTCCTGTCGCAAAACACATCAATAACATGGAAAAAAACTGCCTAGGCAAGTCACAGAGTCACAGAAGCGCCGAGGTTGGAAGGGACCGCTGGAGGCTGTCTAGTCCAAGCCCTGCTCAGAGCAGGGCCAACCAAGAGCTGGTTGCTCAGGGCTGTGTCCTGTCAGATTTTTAGTATCTCCAAGGTCAGAGACTGTACAACCTCTCTGGGCAACCTGTTCCAGTGTTTGACCTCCCTCCCAGTAAAAAGTTATGTTTAAATGGAATTTCTTGTATTTCAATGCATGTCCATTGCCTCTTGTCTTCTCACCGAGAAGAGTCTGGCTCTGTCTTCTTACCTCTTCACATCAGGTGTTTATATACATAGATAAGATTATTCTGAGCTTCTCCAGACTAAACAGACCCAGCTCCTTCAATCTCTCCTCATATGACACGTTCTCCAGTCCCTTAACCATCACTGTGGCCCTTTGTTCGACTCATTCCAGGATGTCTCTGTCTCTTTTGTACTACTGAGCCCAGGACTGGACCCAGCACTGCAGATGTGACCTCACTGGTGCTGAAGAGAGGAGAAGGATCACTTCCCTTGGCCTGCTGGAGATGCTTTTCCTAATGCAGCCCTGGAGGCTGTTGGCCTTCTTTGCTGCAAGGTCACCTTGCTGGCTCATGGTCAGATTGTTGTCCACCAGGATGCCCAAGGCCTTTCTTGCAAGTCTGCTTTCCAACTGGCTGACCTCAGCCTGTACTGGTACTTAGGGCTGTTCATCTCTGGGTGCAGGACTTCGCAATTCTCTTGGTTGAACTTGATGAGATTGCTGTTTGTTCTAAGTCTTTATAAAGAACCACATGGGATAGAGCTGGAGGGATGGAGATTCAAGTATCTGAAGTTCCCACAAAATCCACACATTGTTAGTTGTCTAATTTTTTAACTCATGGCCCTCACATTTATAAGACCATGTCTGAGCTCTGGAGGCTGTCAGAAATCTGAAACAAAGACAAAAGCAATGCATACAATGATTAGCTTTTTAAGTCTACACAGAAAAGAAGCGCTGCAGTTATTTAATTCTCTGGGTTGTAATTTGAGTCCTAAAATCATGTATTTATAGCTTTTCTGTTTTAATGACAGCAACTCTGCCCAAAAATACACGTGTGTAAATGTAATCGTCTTGGTTATGAATGAACAACTTATTTTCTGTATATTTATATAACTGAAATTCATGGTTTCCTCTGTGTACTATGTTTTTTCTGTAAGGTTGTTCTTTCCAACAACAAGGCCACACCACCTCTGCCCTCAGCTCACCTATAGTGAGGAAGTAGAGTGTCCATGTTGTTTCCCAAGTACACAAAGTACAGCAAAATGCTGGCTGTGAAATGTCACCAACTGGAATCACCACCAGATTACCAAATGTCCTGAATATGTCCAATTTTTTGTTTACCTTTATGATGTTGCCTGTTATTTTGGGCATAGAAAGGACCTAGAGCCTCATGGAGCAGTCTGACAGAGCTCCACGTTTCTTCCTTTGCTTTTGCTGTTCCCACTAGATGGTCACTGATTCACAACATGGATTTACACCCAACTGTGAAGATTTGTTACTTTGGGCCCTACCTTGAATCCAGACTTTCTGGTCTACAATGGATGGCTCAGACAGTGCATTAAGGCATTCAGAGCATAATCTTGGTTTCTGGGGAGCCAATAATGCATATGCCTTTGTGTTGGAGGCAGCCTGTATTTTCAACCCATTTGGAGGTCAGGAGTACCCAGGCCTGTTTTTTCATCCCCACTGAGAAATTTAAGCACATTCAAAACCTTCTAGCTACCTTTCTTTACCCCAAACTCACTGAGTAATTTTAAACAGATAAACATAGTTCACTTGTTTTTTAAATTTACTTCTTTGGTTTGAAATGTCTTTGGTTTCCTTCAGGTTTTATGATGCAAATTTATCAATAGCACTAAAACTTAGATTTTTCAAGAAGGCGTGCAGCCAAAATAACAACATTATAAAGTGGATGCCGCAAAGAAAGGAAGTAGAAATATTGCTAAAATTAATTTTTTATATTTACAATTAATCTGCTCACTCCTAACTTCACTGTTGGAACAGGTCAGGGTGTAGGGTCTTTTTGGCATGGTAGTATGAATCTCTTTGGGTTCCCAGAAATCTGGGCTGCAGGTATTAACCCCTCAGCTCCATTCCTTGCATGGCCAGACATAGCACCGTGCCTTGCCTGGGGCTGCCTTGCTGCCTGCACGCCCTGCAAGTACGGTGCCCCATACCTCCCTGCTTGGACGCTTCTATTCAGAGGGTGAAGAATGGCCTGGTGTTTAAATTACTGGATTGAGATGCCTCCAGACTAAAAAAGTGGAAAATTGTTTTTAAATGTGGTTTCATCTGACCTCCAGTAAATCTGCTAACTTCAGCTTTCCCCCTACAAATCAGGTACTGTTAGTTGGAGAGGAATTATAGAGGAATGAAGGCAGGTTAATTAACATTGATAAAATACAGCTGTGGGCTGGCTTCAAGGGTGGTGGGTTGGCTGATTTGGATAATAGCAGCTGTGGCTTATTATTGCTAAGTAGTTAAATAGCACTGAAGAGAAGGAACTCTGAGAGGAGTAAAGGAAGCAGAGAGCCCAAGAGAGCCCTGGAGGTGGGAGAGAAGGGGTGGCTGGGTGGGGGGAGGAGAAACAGCATGGACAGTAGATTCTGACAAATGGTAAAGCCTTGTTGCAGCCTGATAGCTTGCTTGTGCTGGGACAGTTAGGCTAAGTTTGTTGGATACCAGGTGGTAGGAAGGAAAACATAATTATTTAAAAAAAAAATATCCAAATCCTGCTTCATAGACAGAGCTCATCTTGTGTAAGTAGGTCAGAGTTGTTACAGAAAATGTAGTGGCAGTCATACTGATGATAGGCTCTGGTATGTTTAATAGGTCCTGTTAACATGTAAGACTTTTTTCCCTGTTTCAAAATTTACATTTTGAAGTCAGATGACTCATGACAATATGTTTTTTCCTTCAGTGTGTAACACACCGACCTGGCACCTTGGCAGCAGCACTGGGAAGCCATGGCGGTGAATCCAGGTCCCCAGGTCTCTCAAGGAAGCACCCATGAAAGGGTCCCTGGGATTAAGAAGGAAGTAGAGGTTTTAATGAAGCAGATTCCATTCTTCAGAGGGGTGAAGGAAGGTAAGGAAAGCTCCAGTTGCTTATGTGATTATTGCTAATTACTGTAACTGAACATCCTCATGACAGGAATATTTGGTGCCTGAGGTAAAGCTTGTGTCCATTACTTTTTTCAGCTGTCTTGTGGTGCCCTCTCGAGGTAGGAGAGCTGCCCGGTTCATTCGCTATTTTATGGCAGCAGGAACACAAACTGGAAACAGACCCTGGTGAAGAAGCTGCTGTTTGCTTTGAAAACAAATCAAATTTACTATGGCTTTTCTTGGTGTGCATTTTTAAATGGCAATCCAAAATCTCTTTGTCTCCAGCTTTTCCATGAGATCAAGTACTCCAAAGGACACAAAGCACAGGGGATCCTTCTTTGCAGTGCTCTGAAGCCACAGAGGCACGTTTGCCCAAAGTGTGAACCAAGGGATCATTGCTCTGTTTACATGAAGGAATGGAAAATGTTTCCCACAACATGCTCTTGTGTCCTTGAAGCTGAGCA
The DNA here is from genome assembly GCF_023638135.1 of Falco biarmicus. Lineage (NCBI taxonomy): Eukaryota > Metazoa > Chordata > Aves > Falconiformes > Falconidae > Falco > Falco biarmicus. Next base: position 41,290,946 of record NC_079294.1, on the reverse strand, counting down.
CAAAATGCATCAGGAAATGCTGATGTTTGGATGCTGAAGTGGATTAGGAAACCTTGCTGTATCAGGAAGGCTAACCTTTGTGCTCAGGTCAGATAGAGGGTCTTGTGCTTGTGGGGAGGGTCTGTGAGTGCGGTGCCTGTGCCTCCTGCTTGGAAGAAGCCAAATGCCTTGGATGTGATCACCACCTCACTGTGGAAGACTGCAGACTGTAGGTTTCCCTTTAAAAGGGACTTTAGATGTTTAGTCTTGAAATACCTCTTGCCAGGTGACAGCAGATCGTCATTCAAAAAATGCCTCATTTAAAATCCAACAAGGAGCAAGGATTGGTAATATGGTGGGTCCTCAAGAGTCAGTGAGTTAATCACTTCTGTTTAGGACTGGGGTAGGGTTGATGCTGACTATTTGGGGTGAGGACATCCTGCTCAAGAGATGAGCGTGCTATGGGTGTGTGCTGGTTTATTTGCAGTTTCCCTTACTGCTGCGTAGGATATATTTAACTGCAGCCTCCATGGTCACCTTCTCACAAGATCCTGCTGAGTCATCCAGGCTGTTTCTATCTGATCCCATTCAATGCTGGTATGGGGTTTTCAGAAGAATAGACACAGAAGGAAACTTCTGGTTTTATTTTGTTGAAGCCTGAGTCCTTTCAGACCCGGTGCCCCGACAGCAAGAGTCACCGAGAAGTCTGTTGCATCCATTTGACCAAAACCTCTGTTTCTTTTACAATATACTCCTCAAACTAAGCGAGCACAGAGTGCTTGATCTGGACTTGTTCTGAAGGCAAGCGGAGGCTGTGGCACCCTGCAGAGGTATTGCACCCAGAGCCTGTGCGCCCATGAGGCTCACCAACACAGTAGGCCGATGAATGCAACTCTACTTGGTTGTCTTAGCAAGTGGTATGACACCTTTTCTCCTCCTGATAGCTGATAGCACGGCAGCTGTGATTTTCTGAGGCATCTGAACCAGGAGGCACCTGGGGAGCAAGATTTTTTCAGTGAAGGGTTTTTTTTGCTCTGACTTTCCTCTGCTGCTATTATAGATGGCAGACTTTATGAACTACAGCCCCTCCTCCACCCTGTCTTTTATGGGCAGCTCAGTTTTGGATTTCAGAAGGCTCTTCATGTGTTGATTTTGTGCATGTAATGGGTAAATTTTTTTTAAAAAATAACATCTCTGCTTCTCATAGATAACTTTTGATGGGGGCAGTTGGAAAGTAAATGTAAACAAATGCAGAACAACATGCTGAATCTGAAGGCATAAATCCCTTCCACAGAGCTGCAAATTGAAGACTCAAAGCTCCTGTTGTGTTGAAAAGAGGGACTCTTGGGCCCAACAAGGGGTAAGATGTTAATAAAACCTTTGTTCACGGTTACAATAGGGAACAGCTAAGTGTAGTTTGGGGTTTCTGCCAAGTTAACCCTGACTTATTGCCATTGTCACAAGTACTGCTAAGAAACCCCTTAACATGTTATTAAAGATAAAGAATGAAAAACAGTTAATACTTTTCATTTTGAATGCTGTATTTAAAGGAAAAGCTTTCATTTTAAAAACAATCTTTATTCCCTTTCCCTGTTGCTAGACTAGGAGCTTTAAAGAGAATTCACATTTTATGTGGCATTAACTTTCTTTTTGTGGGGAAAAAAGTTAGCTTAAATGGTCCAAAACTGGCACTGCCTTTAATATTACTGGAGTCTTATTTTCTTTAAGATGAAAGTGCAGGTGTTCTGAGTCCCCCTGAACACATGCTAACATGGCTTATTTGATTGTTTCCTTCCCTGTGGTCTGTGGGGCTCTGCCCATCTGTGGTCTCTTGCTCTGTTGTTAGCTCCTTGGGGCAGGAACCGTACGCAGCACATTCAGATCCATGACCGGACAAAATCGCTATGATAATTGAGTAATAACAACAAAAAGTCATGGAAAGTAAGACAACATTCAATCAGTATTTCAACTTTCTATTTCTTCAGTGAAGAAAGTCAGCTTTTGTCTACAGTCCCGCCTTTCATTTGAGACTGTGCTGTTAGGGAATCTGAGTCTGCTCAATACATGGTCGTGGATGAGACCGCTCTCTGGATGAGCATGAAGTTGTAGGAGGTGTTGGTTTAGGTGCATCTCCGTGAGAAGCAGATACTTGTGATGACAAGTACTATATCTTGATAACTAGGGAAGAAATGAAGGAGAGAGGAGGCAGGTATATCTGGGTACTTTCTGGTCCGGTCAAGGTGTCGAGAGCATTGGGGCCACAGAGGTCCAGTAGTGTCATGTTTAAAAGCAGGCTGGTGGAATACGCTGGGGTGATAATCACATTTCTTCCAGCCCTCATACCCTCCTCTGCTCCCCTTTGTGCCACCCACTCATCTAAGGAAAGGTGGCATCTTTATTCTGGTAGAATTAACTAATCAAAATATGCTGTTGGTGACTTCAATTATGAATGTTTCCTCCCATTCTTAAAATGTTTCCACTTGTTTTCTTGGCAGGACCTTGAGGATCTCTCCTGAGAGGTCCTTTCACATAGATACGCACAGAATGAATAGTTTATTTCCAGCTCCCGCTGACTTTCATTAATAATTTGATGTAAAAACCTAAGTTGGACTTCTGCTGTGTTGGATAACTTGGGAGTACCAGCTTCTAATATTCCAGCCACAGAACAAAACACTTTTTAGTTTTAGAGGTCCAAGTGGCCTTTCTGGCTTCCACTCACCCACAACCTTTCTTGGAAATTTCCAGTACCTTACCATTCCCTGCTTTAACTACCTGGCTGCTTCAGGCATCCCAAAAAATGAGAGAGGCTCTATGGCTTCCAGCTGGCAGACCTTCTCTTGTGAATGACAGCTGTTTCCTTAAACAAGAAGATTTGGTGGGACATAAGACCATGTTTTTTACTGTTTCTTGTTTAATTGCCCAGGTCTATGTCAGAAAATACGGTGGTCACTCCTGAAGGTGAGCAGCTTGTTTTACAGGGTGCGTTCATCTGCCCAGTCTCACTGAAGACAAATGGAATTGCCTATCTGAGTAATGTCACACATGTCCCTAAATGATTGCAAGAGACTGAAAGGAATTGGAAGTAGAAATAATAGCACTACTTCATCTCTCACAGAGCAGCGCCAACAAAATAATGAAGCCATGTGAATAAAGAACCAACCTAACAATCAAGCTCTAACCATTTTTTGAAAATTAGCACTTCTTCCAAAACAGTAATGGCTGCTGGGAAAATGGTACAAAATATTAACTGTCAGGTTAAGCACACCTTAATCAACATGTGCCAAGTCCCACTGATGTGTCCTCAAACCTGTTACTTAAGTACTTGTTAAGGCCAATTAAATAAACAAAATTTTAAAGCCTAATAGCATAAACCACATAAATAACATAAGAGCCATAATGGTTGAATGGGTGGGTGTTTGGCCCTTCTTGATTTAAGACAGTGAAGTGAAAAATGTTGGAGCCCTTGAAGGTGATTTTGAAGACGAGGAAGTGACTGTGCTACACAAACAGCAATCAGAGACAATTAAGAGAACTGGGACAAGTGCCTCATTCTCTCTGCAGACTGCATGGGAAATTGCGCTTTACATTTCAGTCATGTTGCATTTCAAATAAGGCCCCCAGCTATGTCATTTTTCAAGTCCAACTCAAATCAAAAGATATTGCTTAAAATCTTTCTATTACTCCAGAGTGAAAGGAATGATTGTCTATGCTGATGAGCCTGGAAGATTGTCTTGAAAAGAATTTGACAGTTTTGTTTTGCAGTCCCATTATAATGTTATTACTGCCCCTGAAGAAGACTGACAGAGCCTGAACAACAGCTTAAGTATGAGGGTAGTTTAGGATGGCACTCTGCTGCAGATTTCATGTTGTTTCTCTGCACAGTAGAGAAACTGTGCACTATACTATGCATATGTTTTCATTTAAAGCTTAATCTGATGAAGAATCTCAGAGAGCCTCTATAGTAATAAAAGAACAGAAAATACAAGCAAGCTAAAAAAATCCCAAACCCCATCAAAATGGAAAGAATCAAAACAGGAAAATTTGGAAATAATTATCCATGTCTAATTATAACCCTATCCCTATACAGAATGCACAGCCCCTGGGTGATACTTCTTTCAAGAACTTTCTGGTAAGTATGGAAATGTTTCAGTATGCGATTCAGAAATTTCCTGACATGCTGAAGGGGTCTCAATTTTGTGGCCGCCTTCGCAAAGACAGGAATACAATGAGCTTTCAGAGCTCTTGTAGCTGTTTTGGTTTGGCATAATATGCCTAGAAACAAGCACCTTAGTTTTTAAATTTGCTTGAATACTGATTTAAGTAACTAAGTTTCCCCTGGTGCAAATGCTTATCTACATGTCATTTGTGTAATACAGTAACTTTTGCTGGTGTTCATCCTCTTGGTTATAGATAAAAAGTAATGGGGAAGTTAAGATGAAGAAAACAAATTAAGTCCCTTACTGGAATATCAGTGCTTTTTTATGCATAAGCAAGACAGTTTACTTCAAAAAAAAAAAAAAAAAAAAAAAATCCCAAGCACAAACCAGAGGGGTGGGATGAGGTGTTGAGAGCAGGGACAAGTGCTAGAGGTGCTGCCAGGTTGTGCCATGCTCAGCTGGATGCCTGTGGCTGTGTTTCCTCTGAACCCTGAGGAAGCCCAGCGCCACTCGCTGCCCAGCCTTCACCTCCGGCTGCCTGCCAGGGAGAGAGCGGCGGCTCAGCATCGGAGTGCTGAGCGACACGGAGACCGGGGGCTCCAGCTGCCTGCCCGCGAGGTGCCCAGCGACCCTTCCCTCAGCCAGCCCTGACTGCTCTGCTCACTGCTCTGAAAACCGGGAAGATGGAGGGGCTGTGCTGCATACATAGAAGTGATGCAAGACGCAAGCTTTGCCTGGCAGCAGTTTTCCCAAGGAAGTATCAATTTCATCTTCCTGTCGTCTTTGCATAAGGCACTGTTTTTTCTTTTAAAGAGGCTTGTTTGGTGGTTTTTTAATGAAAAAGGCTCTAAATGTAAATGTTCAATTATAATGCTAATTAATAGAAAGTTAGTATAAGATCTCTGCCCAGATATAATCAGTTCTGCATAAACCGGGTCATTTGAGAAAACAAGAGTCTAAATCAATTATTTCTAGATTAAACTTTTATGTTTTGCTATATAACAATTGACAGATAAATTACAGTTACAATAACGACCTTGTACTTGCTGTCTTCAACCCAGTACACAAGCTACCCAGATCTCTGGGGAAAAAAAAAAGGCAATGCTTGTTGATTTGTGAGAGCAAATATGCCCACTGAAATGAAGAGGAATTTGTAATGGAAATGGGCAGCTTCTGAGCCACGGACTGTAGAAGTTATTTATAAATGTGATGACCTGAACAAGAAGCCTTTCCTAGTGTGGTGTCAGAAAGCAAGTTCGGTGAGGTCATTCACATATGGAACAACACAAGAGAGAAAAATGCTGCAAGACTACACTCACTGCTCTCAGAACCTTAACCCAGTACCCAGAATTGTGACGGACAACGTCTCCAGCAGAAATCTTAAAATTTCAGTGGGACTTCCTTGGCGCATGGCACTACTCTACTAATGATTGCAAAGCTGGGTCCTAACCTGCTTGTTTTAAAACAGTTCTAGCAAATTTACATTTGGGGGCAAATTCTTGTCACGAGAAGCCCAATGGGAGCTTTGTGACTTCGTTTCTGTATTATACAACAGTTAAATTTTCCTTATGTTTTCTTGTACCTCAAATATGTAACTCCTAACTGGAAGGAACATATTTATGTACAGAAAAATGATGTATATAAACCCACAATGTTTATTATTTTGTGTTCACTAGTAACTCTATGGCTCTGCATTAATATCACTCTGTTGTTTTCTGAAAGAGCCAAAAGGCCAATGGGAGTGAAATACCAACCTGAGAAAGCAGTCTAGCAAGGAAAGCAATGCTGTCACTGCAGAGGGACTTCTAGCAGAAGCAGTGACACTTGCAGTTACTGAGACTGTCAGTCCAAATCCGTGTTGCTTTTGTACCCCGGATAAAGATCAGGCCAACTTAAGAGCTGGCGACATGCCACGCAGACAGATGGACAGATTGGGGAGCAACACATAGACTGTGCAGGAGCATCAAGTGTGGATTCTGAAGGCAGCATTCCCAACTGGAAGGTTCCAAAGAGCTGGCCAGCCTGAGTTTTAAAAACAGTTTCTGGTTTAGGAAATGCCACAATTTTGTTCTAGAAGACCTGACATACTGAACAAATCAGTAGGAAGGGGTATTGTAATGTTGGTAAAGTTGGCTTGAGCTGCGCAGAAAGGAGAAATTGAATAAGGGATGTTCCCTCTGAGCCCCAGAAAGAGTGAAGATGAGAACTGGTGAAAGAGTTTCCCCGTGTTTCTCTGCAGCAGGGCAAAACAGTCATACACTGCTAAGCAGCGCAGCAGAGGAATTGCCAAAGCTGCTTGTTAGAGATGGGGAGGAGAAATCTCACCTTGGATTCGGAAGCTGGAATGAATCACAAACTCACACTTCAGCCTTCCTCTTCAGAGAGAATCAGCATCAGGGTAGGGACACTACGGGACGACTCCTTTCCTGGGACAAGGGTAGCATTTACTAGACAGGATAAAATTGGACTTTTACTATTAAGCTGGAAAACTGAAACCCAAAGGTGGAAATCTGATGCCAGTGCATTTTGTTTTTGAAGAAAATAGTTTAGAAGAATCTATGTGAATTTAAATATTTATCTTCAAGCAGTTTATTTCCTAGCACACCAAACTTTAAATGGTTAAATTAAATGATTCAACTCTTAAGTAAAAACGGGGCTGCTATATAGGAATTTGAATGATTGGTCCTCGTGTGCATCAGCATCCCTTTGATACCCTTACAATATATCACCCCTTCCATTTGCAAAATGGACAGGGTTTTCCTGGGCGGATACTCTATCCAGACTGTAATATATTCTGTCTTCTAATAATCAGTCCAAACTGCATTTCAAATGCCACTTCTACTCCATTTTCTGTAATTCATTCATTACTTCTTTCAGATTCCTGGGTTGCGCCATGTATTTTGCCGGTGTTGACGCCTATTGGGCAGTCAGGTCTAGAGTCATTCCGGGCTGCTCTTGTTTGTGTTACTCTTGTTGTGAACTCAGTTTATATTTAACCTGGGAATATGAGTCATAAAAGGCCAACACACACACAAAAAGAGGAGACAATATCCAGTGCAGTCAATATCATGTCCAGTCACAAACTGGGTTAGAAAGGGACAGGATGAGTGAAGGGACCGATAAAGGGCACAAGTTTCTAGTTTTTTGAACTGCTTTAGATTTGCTAAATCAGAAAACTATTACAAATTGAGAGCACCGGTTTATTGCTGGGCTCATCTCTTTGGGTGCACTGCGATGATAACAGAAGTCACACCAACAGACACCCCCATTGTTGCTCTTTGCAGAAGAAAGGAGTATATTATTTATCTGAAACTTTTGTTCTCATGCATGCATGTGACTAATGTTGTGGGATCTGAGTGGGGCTGCACATGTGGCAATTACAAAATAACATACTGGGAGTGTATTTTGATGTCAAAGAAAAACTTTAAAGCAGCACCTTTAATGGATACTAGTATATTACATAACTTTTTAAAGTTCATGGAAGAAGAAACACCTTTCCATTAATGCACTTGCCTAAGACCTTTGTTCTTCTATCAGAGACAACCAGTTCCCATTAATTTGGCATTGAGATGGGCATGCAGCTGCACTTTTTGGGCTTCTACAGATTACATTTACAAGCTTAGTAATAATTTTATGCCTACAGTACATGAAATAAAAGAAATACATTAAGGGAACATGAAGGGTATGAGTATGCCAGCAGAACAATTGAATTGTTTATACTTTAGGGTGAAATCCTAATCTGAGGACTTCTAATGGGATGTATATCAAAACCAGCTGATCCATGAAGGCTTCTAGTGCCATCTCAGGACAAGACTTTGGAACACTACTCCATTTTCCACAGCCACTGTACTTCCCACATGAAGGTAATACCCACAAAGGCTAGATGGTGGTTGTGTTATATTCAGGAGGGCTCTGATTTGCACCATCAGAGGCCCAAGACCACAACTGTCAGTGTAGACATTATCTCACTGTTGGCCCTATCTTGGCTTGCAAAGGTCAAGCACAGAACGTTGTGCACCACCAGCGGAGCAAATAAAACCATTACCATGACCCCAGCTCTAACTCAGTGATGTTACAAAGGGGTGATTCTGGATTTAAATCTGCATCGGCATTTTTAAGGTCACCGATTCTCTCTAAAGAAACAAAACAACACACAGACTTGTGTGCACACAAACACACACACATACAATAATTAAAAGAATTAACAGGGGACTTAAGTTTGTGTTGCAAACCAAGGTTCTTGTTAAGTGGAAATTTGCCATATGCTCTCCAACACTAGACACAAAGAAGAGCCATTTTACTAACTTAAACCTCCTACAGTTTTGCTGTAGGATTGGAATGCCCATTGCTGTCGATTGGCTTGTTTCATTTAGAGCACTAATGTTTATTTGGAGACTGTATATCAAGGTGACTCGGAATAAGTTGTTTTGGGAAACTTTTTCTCTCAGGCTGCTGAGCCCATAGTTTGAAGAGAAAGTAACAAATAATAAAATGCAGAGGTGCCAGTGGGCTTATTGTTACAAATACTTGGAGGTTTCTATGTCTTCCTTCTTTTTTTTTTTTTTTCTTTAACAGTCCAATTATGTACCACATAGCAGCAACTGGGCTAACAACAGCCATATGATGGAATAGCTTGTAATCCGGTTGTGGGTCTAGCTCCATGAGACAGACTCCAAGTAGATGAGTTTTAAATCTCCTTAGAATTAAGAAGGGTTTGGCAACCAAATTAATTGTTTTGGAAAAATCCTGCTTTATGGATCATGAAGAGGATAAAAAGGGAAAAAACATGTCATCTGTAGTGGTTAGTCAGATGTTCTTTTAGAGTTACAACGATTTCCTCTCTAATTCTTCTTGTTGACATTCCCGTTAAAAGAATAATGAGTACTAGATTCGTTGCCTTAGTGCTACTCATCCCTGTGTACATTACGAAATCTTTGCATTAAGCTACCCAAATGGATTGAATGATACTGTAAGGCAGACATTACAAACAATTGCACTCAACTGTAAGCATGCATAAAAGCAAAGTATAAACTGATATGCTAAGATACAAGTGATATTAATCGCTGGTAACCTGTATAGTAGTTTGTTTCAAAGAAGTGGTGGGGTCCAGACAACCGAGAGCATGCATCAATCTGGTTTAGCAAGACTGAATTATTTTAGCCTTTGGATTTTTAATATTTATGTAGTTCCCCTTTTACCAGTGAGGTTGTGATGCTTTGGAAAAATATGTTATATGTATTATTAATGCCATGTTTAAATAATGGGAGACAATTAAACAATCACTGGGTACTAGTTTCCCAGGTGTATTTCTGGTTTATGTATTTTGCAGATATATAATGTATTCTCACAAAGGCTACGTTACTTAATTACCCAATGCTTTTAAAGTATTTTGGTAAAAATAGGTGTGCAAAAAAAAGGTATTATTATTTCACAGGTGGCATAAAAGCAGCTTCATTAAGGAGGCTGGTACTGATAGTCCTTTCATACAGAAAGCCAGGAGATGGTTCTTCACATGGTACATTAAACAGTGAAATATGCCAATTTTGACTTGATTTCTATGCTGCTAAACTACCCCACATTCATTTGCTTCAGCTTTAAGCCCTTCCATTCTAGTATTCTCTAGCCCCAGTTACAGAATTGCAGCTTGCTTTTCACCTATCTTCTAACAGTTTAACATAGATGTCTGGGTCCAGTCCATTGTTCCAATTGTATATAGTTTAAAAAGCTCTGCAGTATTTTACTCTTTCCATTATATCTTGGCTTCCCTGAGCGCTCTGCTCACTGCATTTTGCTTGTACTGGCTCTGTTTTCTAAACCCATTTATGGCTTTTTTTCTGTACACACTTGTTCATTGGGGAGCTTAAATTGACTTCTCTCTATTCTGTTTCCTTAACTAAAACCGCACCATTAAGGTTGATTGAAGTCTTTTGAAAACACTTCATAAAAAATGAAAGGCCATAAGAAATTAGGCTACCAGTGTTTGCAAATACCTGTTTTCAGCCAAATTGATGGGAAGGAATAAGAACTGAAATTTAAAAATGCTACTGATATATATTTGTTTGCTCCCTATTTTAATAAGACTAGAAAAAGCATATGTAAAACATGTCTAGGAATAAAATACTGCGACATTAACAAAATATGCCATGCAGTAGCTTTTTGCTGCAGAAAGCCTTTTCCCCAGAAAACATCAAGCACAGCTCTGAAGAGAGAAAATGACAGAATGAACAGAAGTATCTGGATCAGTTATTTTCATGATTTTGTTTTTTAAAAAATATTTTTTTATTCTCAAATGTCTCTCTTCAACGAATACTGAAAACTACTTCTTTTTAAGAGTAACACTTGAACTATGGAATAACATATTTATCAGGAATAGGAGAAGTTCTTAATAAATTGCTTTACAAAGGAAAGATGCTTTACAAATGGGAGAAAAAGAAAGGTTAATTAAATCAGTGAAACTTTGAGTGTCCTTTCAGCACAAAAACATCTGTGCAGTGGTTGAGGATATTAAGTATGTTTTACATTATGTACATGTATACTTAATAAACAAAGCAGCCTCATTTCACAAATCACCCGACAGGAACAAGGGAAGTCATCTGAACAGCATGCTGAATTGTCAGGGAAACTTCTATGGACATATGGAAATGCATCTGCTTTAAAAAGAGAAATATCAAGAGGGATTTGCACAAAGTTAAAAGCAAAGCAAGTGCTTTAGAATCAAAAGTGATTACATTGAAAATGGCAGCTTCCTTGTCAGAGCAGCTGAGACAGCTCCTCACCGAACAAAATACTAATTGTTCCAGCTGTTTCCAGGCACTCCTAATACTGCTGCTTATTAAAAAATATATACTTAAGAAATGTGGAAAGCTCTATAAAACCAAAATAAAATAGTTTTTCTTCTTTTTAGATGATTTTTCAGACAACCAAACATATTGTATTTACAAGATATGGCTTTTTCTCTTTTCAGAAATACAGATATCTATTCTGACAGTCATCTCACTAAGTGGAGACATCTTAAATGCAGGAGACTTCCACTGTAAGACTTCTGTTACAGAACAGTTGCAAAAAATCTGCATACTGTGAATTTTACAGTTTTAACAGACTTTTTCCAACAACAAAAAATCTTAATATGGAAAAACCCCAACCCTACCTAACCCCAAGATCAAACTCACGTTTGAATTCGAGATCAAACCTGTAAATGAAAGCTGTTCCCAGACTTTGCCTTCAATAATGTGATCCATTTAAGATTTTGTTCCTTTTTATTTTAGAAAAGCCATAGAATAAGCCTGTCAGACCTCAACTGCGGTAGTATTTGATGGTGTACGTGGTGAACACAAATTGTAGCATACTGTATCACTTCCTTTAAGAATTCTCCCGTTAATGGAGGAAAAGAGCAGCGAGATCAACAAGAAAAGTAGCTAAGTACAAGGAGGTCATGCAGCAGCGATGAGTTCTGTAGCAGAGGTACAAGGAAACCCTGTCAGTTTCCATCCCATTAAACGAGCTATGAGCTATGTGTTGGACTCACTGGGATTACCAGCAAACCCCTTCCAAGCTGTGTGCTAGCTCTTGCTCACATCCTCTATCAATTATTCAGCTCCTTTTATGCAAATAACCTTTCAAAGAAGCAATGGAGATCCATAATGGGAAGAAGAGTAACATCCATTTAGAGGAATTAAATGGTAGATGGAAAGTGTGACACTTTGCAGGCAAAAGCTATTGAAATGGTGTGGTACTAGTACTTTTAAAATGTCTGCATGCATGCACAGACGGGGAGATTCAAAGTTTTGTTTGCTTTTTTTTTGATGATCAACTTTATACAAAATTAAATAAGAAGGCAATAGACAAAGACTCCTGCATTCACAGTTCAGCCCAGGGGACAGTTGCAGAAGTGAGGCCTGTGTAGCAGATCTGTGTTCTTCAGGCTCTAAGCTTTCGTTTTGTATTTTACAGGGGATGTATGCAACAAGCCTGGATACAAATGGTGTTTATGCTAAACAGAGGCCTCACTGTTCTTTAGAGTCAGGAGTTACAAAGAAACTAAGGGCCACTCCTGCATCCTTTTATCAGGCAAAACATCCCATTGATCTCAATGCATGTATGGGATCAAAACTACTCTGCTGCAGTACCACGACAGGTCACTGGGCCAAATTCAAAAATGGTGTATGCAGAGGCAACTCCATTCCTGTCAGTGGAAGTAAGCCTGCTGAGTGAGAGTCAGTGAAGACACTCCAGGAAGGCTTCTCCCCACAGAAGAGTTGGGTAAGTACATGCAGACAATCCTGGGTGCATCCAGGCAAAGAACTGATCATGTCTCTGTTGTGAGCCTTTAAATCCTTGTCTGGGATTTTACTTGAAGGTTTATCCCTTTTCTTGTTAGTAAACTCATTATAGTCTTCCTGCTGAACTGTCTGTGGGCTGTTTGACCACTTATGTCTGGGTTTGCACCAGCAACTTTGGGCGTGGCGATACCCCACTAATGCCTCTCCTCTGCCAAGGCTGTGGTGGAGCTGCCTGTCATGAAAGGAAACAGATCAGCGTGGGTAAGAAGACGCGCACCATCCTGTGCACTCCAACATCAATTAGAGAACCTCATAATAACCTTGAATTTCATATCAGAAAGCCAGTGTTTAATAAGGCAGAAGCATAGAAACAGGACCACAACCTCACGGCTTCTGCCTCTGTCCTGCTGCAGCTCCTTCACTACACTTTGCTTGTGTGACTCTGTGTGCAAGCACACGAACAATCAAAAGTAAACAAAATGTTATTAAAGCATAGAATCCTGGAATCATTTTGGCTGGAAAAGACTTTTAAGATCATTGAATCAACCATTATCCTAGCGCTGTCGAGTCCACGACTAAACCATGTCCCTTTCTTTCAGTCTTTCAGCTTAATTTTGGGAGACAACACCTAAATGCTAGGAAACTTCCCATGTTTGAATCTGTATTTCCTGGAACTCACATACGCTCCAGTTTTGCAACTATGTCTTCTAGACATGAAGACATCTCTTCTAATAGCTTTGTAATGTGAGTGCCCTGTATATTTATGGTGCTTCTGCATTTAACTATCTTTAAGTATACTGTTATTTGCAAAGGAAGTTTTTTGCTAAATCAGGAGAGACTGAAAGTGTGTTTAAATGGAGGGCAGCTAGCCCCCCAAACAGAAATACATTTCTATTATAAACTTCTACACTGAAAAACGCCCTGGCAATAGGCAAAGGTGGAATTTAAAACCCTTGAAAGAGTATTATGCACAAGCATAGGTAAGTCCAGAAAATTAAAAAGAAGCAAAGCTATAGGGGGTGCACACGTATTTCTGATTTCAGGTTCACCACATTGTGCTTTCACAGCCTACAGAAATTAAAGCTGTTTACCTGTAACAGGCTGGCACAACAACGCTTTGCATCTCAGATGGAGGTAGCATGCCACAGAAACACCAAGACCTTTAGGAAACTGGCTGCTATAGGGCACAGAGTATTTCTCCTCAGGATTATATAAGGGGCTTTCTGTAGTGCTCAAAATTACATGGAGAGCACAAGAGCAAAACGCTGCAGTGAGCAATCTCTGCAGAGGACTATCTGAGCTCACTCTCATCTCTTTCCTCTCTCCTTATTCCCAGTTAGGGCCAATTGTTAAGTCTTGCCTTAAATTTCTGTTGTTACCTGGGAGGGGGGCTGGGACTGACCTTGTATAGAGATGAATAACACAAGGCCATGATACCACATGAGCAGTTCCGCTCTTCTTTTTCCTCCACACAGTACTTTTACAACCGGTTCGCTCATAAGGGTCTATCTTCTGTTTTGTGTTGTTCCTCTGCTTACGTCAGTTACACATGTGCTTTTCTCTCCTTCAGGCTCACCTTAGAGGTATAAACTGTTTTCCCTGACACTACTATGTCCTTGTTCAGGTCCCTCTATCGCTCCTGAATGAACAAACCTGACTGCTAGCAGGGGACAGCCAGGCAGCGACCTTTAGATACAATGTGATCCAACTCATCTGTACAAAAACGACACCAGTCACACTCAGACTCATTTCCCAAAGACGTCAGGGCTCCAAGTTAATCAGAAACAAAAAGAATCTGACACAAAGGCAGTGCTGCTCTCACAGACCCTGCTCAGCTCTGCAAGTGGTCTTTCCTTGCCTTGAAATTTCAAGAATGGGATCTAAAATTGTGATTTATTCTGGTGCCAATCTGCCATAACCCGGCTGAAGCAAGGGGAGAGTCCCTGTTACCCAATGCACTCTTAGCATGTCTTAGTAGCCCTGATGTAGAAAATCAGCAGTACAACAAAGACATCTCGTGGCTGTCCTGCAAACCGCAAGTGAAACAAAGAGAACTTACCAGACAGAAAGGGGATCTGGCCACGACATGAACGTCTGTGGTGTGGTAACAATCTTTGCACTTGCTACCTGCCGTCTACTTGTAAGTATAATTAATACTAACCCCTCTTTCAAATCGCCTAGGAGAAACAAAAAATAGTATGTATGAGTAGAAGAATATCTTAACTGTAAAAATAAAATCATGTCATTCATAGACATTTACTGATGGCTTCCAAATTAAACACAGAAACTCAAATTATTAAATTAAAAAGCCCTCAATAATTCTAGTAGTAATTTAATTTGACCTGATAAATTTTTCATAGCATTTAATTCATGTATCAAGCCTGCGAGTAAGATCTTATATTAGAGATAGTACTCTAAAGTCTTCTAAGAACTTTAATTTCAAAGTAATATGCTAAATAATCAACATTTACTTTTAAAATACTTAAAGAGTTTTATTATAAAGCAGCAGATAGATAATATGTTTATATAGTTTTTAATATTGGTGTATTTTTTTAAACCATATATAATCTTATACAGTATACCCCAAGGCCTATATTTTTTAAAAAAATATGAAAAGTGAAATGTATTTTTTTAAAACTAGACAGAATAATAAAGTCAATAATTACATTCAGATGTAGTTTCATTGGTATTCCTCGCATCAGTTCATACACACATGTATGTGAGAAAGGCTCTATAGATACAGTAAGCACATTATAGCAAAGCAGCAATTTTTGTGATTATCTAAACTGTATTTTTGAACAGCAAAATAAAATCTTGCACAGAAAATTTACCAGCATAAAACCTTGATCTGATACATACTAGTGTTCTTCTTCCTTCCTCACCTTTGGATGAGAATTTATTATACCATAAACCATGACATTTTTCCAGCTGAGTAAAAATGAAGAGTAATTAAGTCAGATCATGAAGGTCTTGGAAAAAAGACCAACCCACTCTGTAGTAAAGGTGGAGAGAGCAGACTCTGCCCTCCAGTTTCCCAGTGCAAATCTGAAGAAATCATACTGAATTCAGGCTTATTGTCAACTAAATTCTGAGATTGTATTGCTGATTTATCCAGTGAAAACGAAAAAAATCAAAGGGATCTCGTTTGAGTGCTACAGGATCCAGATGCTCTGCATGTGCATAAATGGTTGCTCCGCTGAATTAAATAAGTCCGTTACATAACTGATATTTCATATTCATTATACATTCACAGTCAGCATATTAAAATGAAAGTATAAGTGGCCAAAATCTTCCTTTGGTAACACCGCTTAAATCTGCGGAGCAATCCTCAGGAAGATTTCTTCCCCCAGGATTTCTCTCATTTTCACAGTTCTTTTGACTTTTATGGTTGATTTAGTGTGGGGAACCTAGAAACAATTCCGCATCAAATGACAGAGACTTTGTTTTAAAAGCTATGCATTTAATTTATAGAAGTAATAACAATACATATTTAATACATTAATAACATGATATTCAGTCCTATCATGCACTCTCATGACAATAACTTTATTATGTACCCTTCACAGATGAAATCACCACTTTGCTTAATTAACTCAGAGATCTACTGCTAATACAGAGAAGCCAAGATTTTACCATGTACTTCAGGACATCCGTCTACAAGCATTTTTAGAACTTTTTTTGTTTTATGAAGAAGAGATTATTTACAAAGAAGATGAAATACTGAATTCCCGTAGGATCAGATTTGTAAACATACCTCAGTATTGCTCTGTTAACCCCATGAGACCTAAATACCGTACTAGTTTTAATCCTACTGAAAATCACCTATCATATTCCCCATACGAACAGGTGATTCACAAATGACAAGCAGAGGAATATGCCATTAATGGTTCATAAACATCCTGTTGCATCTTTTAACTCTGATCTAACTTGTTGCTTTCCCTGGATAAGGAAAAAGCTGTTAGCCCCGTTCCAATTGTAACATGAAAACACTATCGACCTTATACTAGGGAGCATGCATCCCAGAATGTGACCTGAAAGAACCTGTAAGATAATAATGTATTATCTTATTATCACTCTCATCTACAAGCAGCTGATGGGTGGAGTGACCACCTACTGCTTTGTGCCATCAAAGGATGAAGAGGCAACACTCTTAAAACATGGGTATTTCCTTTTGAGTCCAAATTACCTTTTTTTAATCAACTATTTTGGTAGAATTTGCCTTCTATCAAAATACGATTTATAACTAGTATTTAAAGCTGAACAAGATGAAGCCTGGAACATCTCAATATTCAGAAAGGCAAACAAATGTGATGTTCTGTTTTAAGCAGGGAACTGTAGTGGAGACTCCAGTGGTAAAGGAAAGTTGTTCTGCACGTTAAACAAGTATCCAAACTCCTCCTCTTGTATATTAAACAGCACATTACCAGCTCTCTAAATAGAATGGGAAAATCAAAGCAAATCCATTTGTTACTTTTTGAAAAAAAAAGAGGTGAAACACTACCTTTTAGGAGCTTTGCCTTCTTGGGTGAGTTGTTTCTCCCCCTGATCATAACAAAGGAAAAATACATATGCTTTAAACTTTTGCTGCCCAGGAAGGTTATGGAGTCTCCTTCTTTAGAGATATTCAAAAGCTGTCTAGACATGGTCTTGGGCAACTGGCTCTAGGTGGCCCTGTGGTAGCAGGAGGGTTGGACCAGATGGCCTCCAGAGGTCCCTTCCAACCTCAACTATTCTGTGATTACATATGCACTGCACCTGAAAAATTAGTTGGCAGTAAATTTACGTTATTAATAAAAATCATACACAAGTGTTACGATTAACCATGTCACACAGAAACCTAGGATAAAAGTTCAGTTAACTCCAAAGGGTAATTGTCTTAATATGCGCCTACCAACCATGCACCCTGTGGCCTCCACTGCTAATTTTCGTACATTTCCACATGTTGTAGTGGCTCACTAACATAGAATTGTGAAGTGAATGTTAGTTGTCCTAAGAAATGTCATGGCTGTATGCTACCTTGAATATCAGTGGAGAAAAGGACAGTGGGCTGACTCTGGGCGTTGAAAAAGCATTGTCAAAAGATCTGAAGCAACCTTAAAACCTTACAACTTTTTGGACTCAAGAAAGTAGGATCTTCCTTCCTACATAAATACACAGTTAAACTTGAATTTATGTTACCATACAAACTAATTCCTTGAGTACCAAAGATTAGGGTTCACACATTTTCTGGTGATGGAATGCAGCTATAAATTTAACTTAAATGATTACTGTAGTCTTCCTGATTTGATCCTGATTAAGGAAGTGAATCTTCCTTAAAGTTCAAAAAATAAGTACAGATCCTGTAAGCAGAAATAATGAAAAGTATCGCATAACATAATTCTTTTCTTTACTTTAAGGTTGTGTGCAGAATTTATTGTTATACATAACATTAAAATAGAAATTAGTAAGTAAACATAAGTAACAATGGCAAAATGCTAAGAGATGCTACAAATATTATCTAAATTAAGAAGCTTAGGGAAGAGAATACTTCAAAGAAATCTGACCACAGTAAGGCAAGAATTGGGCTCTTAAGACACCTGAATAGCTTTAACTCTGCCTGAAGAGATGCCATGAGGGAAAAGGTTAAAAAAAGCCTGATGTGTCCTAAAACATCACTTCATCTAATCTGGGATGATAAAATTAGCGTTGCTTAATCAGAGGCAAACCTTTTTTTAATTTTTTTACTATCTGGGTGCCTTTGCAGTGTTCTAATTTTAGCATGTTGGATTTAATAAAAAGTAAGACTAAACTGGAAACACAGACAATACGCATAGTTTTGCACTATTACAACAGGCTGAAACTGGAAAGATCAAAGAACAAGTGGCATGTGAGGAACTGCAAATATAGCTACTGATAGAGGAACTGCAAACATAGCTACTGGTAGAGGATGCTTTCTACAGCATCTCATCTACATTATTTAAAAATAAGTGGTGTCCATGTGTTGGTCTTTTAATGTGTGAGGATCAATCTATAACATGGGGAAGAAGTCATACATGCTGCTTTAAGCCAGAAAAGCCCACTTTTGAAGTAAAAGAGAAGTACCTGTAAAAAGATCCTGGGCAGTATGCAGTTAAGGTCGAATCCAGTCCTGTGAGGAGGCCAGCTTAGATCAAGGCTAGGGGAAATTTAGTTCTGTGTAAAGCAGTCATGCTGAGTAATGTCACCTCCTTTGACCTCTGCTTTCTCATCTGTAACATCTGAATCAGCAGGGCACTACTTGGTTTAAATAAGGTTTAAAATGTTTCCCCTCTACAGGTTTGGTGATACCAGCCACCAAAAATACATGCTCCTTTGGAAACTACTCCTATCACCTCTGTGCATTAGTATAGACCAACTGAAGATGGCTGTGGAGAAACATCTTTGGGAACAAACCCTTAATTAGCTCTCTATTCATTGACAAATATAGCCTACAGCTTTTAAACACATCTTTCTAGCAAAGAAAAATTATAGCTTATACCATGGTATATAGGTATGATAATATACAAAATACGCCTAAGAAAAATGCTTATTTGGGACTAATCTTACATGAAAAGCAACTATGCACAATAATTCCAGAATCGCTTCACTGACTTACACAACTGATTTTGAAGGAATCTCTTTAGGTAGTAAGTATTAGTAATCAAGATGGAAATGGAAAAGTCCCAGTGCCAGACCTGTTGTTCACTCGCTTGTAGTGGAGAAATGTTTGATACATTAAGAAATGTTGGTGTAACATTCAATCACATGCTGGCTTGTTCCAGCTGCCGGCAGTCAGTAATAGCAAGGTGCTGCTGTTTGTATCACAATTATTATTTAACTACAGTAACAGCTCTACCCTTGCATTTCTGCTTCCATACTTAATATCTTTAATTACTAAGCAAAAATAGACTTTATGCAACAGAAAACCAACCAACCAACCAACCAGAAAGTCTTGAGTTAGTGACAGTACAGGATTAAGCATGGATTTGGGAGGTAGCAGCTTCTGTTAAACAGCTGGCTCCATTTTACAGTATAGTCATTGTTCTGACTGTAAAATTTTAAATTGTTTTCTAGGTATTTTCTTAGATGCATTGCAAGTCTTATCAGAGGAAAGAGAATAAACACATTTTTGGTGGATCTGGAAACTGAAGTAAAGAAAATATGGCAGCATTTAGAGAAAGAAAAGTAATGTCTGAAAAGTGCTTTAAGGCTGTATTCTCCCCCTCCCTGTCCCTAAAAAAGGAAAGAAGCAGCAGCAGTGTTTAAGGCTGGTAAGAGCCTCACCTGCCTACATTTTCTGTGTTGCCCTGATGCAGTTGGCTGGTTTGAGATGTAGCACTGTGATGCACCAAATGGTTTAGCACATTAGTTGGTGCTCCTTTGACTTGCCTAAGAGCTCTTTCTGCATGGATGCTTCAAAGATTTTTTGTTGTAATTCTTGGGTTCTTAAGACTTATCTGCAACACAAAATGCACACAGATATTCTCCCTGCACAGCCTCACACCCACAGCCAATCATCAAGTACTGTACTCCTTAATTTTCCTCACCAGAACAATGTTACATCATTTCCCTTCAGTTTCTAGCACAGTTTAAAACTTTAGTTTACAGGCTGAAATTCATTAATAAATTAAAATAAACAAACAGAGCTTTCAAAAGCACTGAAAGGCTAATTCTTCATTAATGATTCAGACTGAATCTGAAGATCCATCCTAGGGTGAGGAACTGACAAAGATACATATTCCTCCAGAAAACACATTTCCCATCTATGGAAGGGTTGTGAGAAACTTATAAACTTGCAAGATATTCAGGAAAGAAAAAAAAGGCCTTGTTAAAAATGCTTTATATGGCCATATAATATGTAGCATGAAGGAGTATAACTATGTTAAATACTCAGGAGTAATAATCCTGTTTGTTCATGCTAACTTTCATTTGATGCATTCAGTAGAGGCTCTTCAAGTTCATGACCCAATATAAGACCAGAGCCAAATAAATGGTTAATGTTTTCATTCAGATTCCTGTTTGTAATTCTGAGAGGATTATGTCTCTGTAAAGTTTGCTGGCAGTGCAGGAAATCCAGAGTCCTCTGGAGAGTTTGCAACCAGAAAACCCTTCACAAGAAAAGGAAAGACAAAACCAAACGTAACAGATCTTGGTCTTTATGACAGAAATGTCATTTTGGTTTTGCAGCGATATAAACAGTAATGATAAACTTTTTGTGAGTAAAGAGATGTAGGATCAGTTCTTCAGATTACTGCTGTGAGCTTAAGATTTTACTATTACACTTTCTAGATAAGCTGTCAAACACAGAAGCTGCACAAGTTGTGTACATTAAATAGCACCAGTAGCTACAAAACTCAAATGCTTGAAACAAACTTTTAATCACTTCAAGAACAAAGCTATTATAATGCACTGAAGCTGTTTTTACTGCGAAAGATGAAACCCAATAAACGTTCGAAATGTAAACCCATTACAGCAGATGGCTGGCAGGGGATTGATAAAAATTCAGCTTTGGAAAGATCTTTAGAATATTATTTGAAACTCAGTAGTTCATCAGTCTCACTTTGTGCCCACCACTTGTTGTAGCGACTGATTTAAAGCTGTGTGCCAGTCTGTCCAGATTTGTTAATTTTGTTGGAACTGGCTACAGTACAATGACAACAGTGACTGATTGTCTCCTGCAAATCATCTCTATTTCAGCAGTGACATTAGAAGAGATTTCATCAAAAGCATGAAAAAGAAAATATTATCATGTACAGAGTGTTCTGGTGTTTACCTAAACCAGTACTAAATAAAGTGCTAGCCTTTCTGCTGGGAAAATCTCTTTTGAAGCTTGGGATCAAAAGCACTTTTTAAGCTTAAACAACACCATAAGGTTTCAATTCTTGCTTTCTAACAAGCACTTTAAAAAGCACAACTAAAATGCAACTGACAAACTTGAAAAATCTTTTGTGTTGTTCCACTTGAATGATCTAATGAGAAAATGGCTCAGTTCTGTTGTAGCTAATGAAGTATAACATCTTCACTGAACCTGAATATAAACCAGAAATTTCTCTAAAGATACAGTCTTAACATGCTTCTATTGCTTCACTCATTCTGCCATGTTTTTATTTAAGTGATGTCCAATGAATAAAAGCACAGGTCAGTTTTGAAATAGAACATTTACACATGAAATTACTCAATCCAAAAGTGCTTTGAACTCTGTATACAAGTATTGTGGCTTCAAGTGGGAAAATGTGTTTCAGTAACTTACGAAGGTCCTGAGTCTGCAAACAGAGGTATTAATGTAGTTAGACAGAGATCTGTGATAACGCATTTTTGACAGATGAAGTTCTGAGACAGAACCCAAGTGTACATGGATTTTAACCTACCTGGTTTCAGCAGTGACCTGTGACCTTCTATCAATGTAAAGACCGAGATTTGGCAAAACAGTGAAGATAACCCTAATAACACTATCAAATAACAGCACTTATTTTGTAGCACCTGGAAGCTAATATCCTGCTAAAGGGCTTTATTTATACAAGAGAATATTTATGCCAAGAAATTTCTACAAAGATACAGTAAGGCCATAAGTATGGGAAGTATAACAGCAAAGGGACTAGATTCAGCACATCAAGTAGTATTTGCAGCCCAGCGCAGGTTTAGATGTGGTTGGGCATGGTGACAGCATCATGGCAGTAAAGAATTAAGGAGAACTGGAGTAGAGTAACCTTGTCTACCAGTCTACTGTTAGTGCTTTGTATCTGTAAAGCAAAGAGGTTTGAGGAAAAGCTGGACAAGTTGTTGATGGGAGAATAAAACCAATTGCTTCTCATCATCCTTCGTACTTATGTTTCAGATGTGTAAAAGAAGTGTTTCTGTGCCCCACAACTATGAAACTGAGACATGAAGAGAGAACTGTCTTGCACAACACGGAATGGGAACAGACTCTAGATCTCCTTATTACTCTATTGATCATTCCTGGGAAACTGATGGTTAAAATGCATACTGTAGCCTTCTGAGCTGGAAGGAAAGAACTCTGTTCATCAAACAAATCTCCAGACAAGTTTCATGCTGTGATACAGAAAACACAGGTCTGCTGTGGGACAACAAACTCTTTCAGTGAGTGGGGTCTTGGTGATAAACAGAAGTACAGAGACAATGAAACTTCTGTTTGTAGGAGACACGTGCTGGGCTAGCCTCCTCTCTGACTCCTTGTTGTTGTTACTGTTATTCTTGTATTTAGGAAACCTAACAGTGAATCCTACTAAAAATCTCTGTTCCAGTGAATTTATACTGTCAAATGAGATGACGCACACCCAATGAATGCAGACAGACTGACAGATGGGTGAGCACAAGAAAATAATGAGCAATAAAATTGGTCAGTGTGACAGACAATGGTCACAGCAGATGCCCAACTGTTGTGAAGCTTTCTTTTGGTTTTATAGTCAGTGAGAATTTCAGGGCAAGGTCTGGAGGAAAACAACAACATTGCTTGTCCAGGAAGCCCCTTGACAACAGAAGGAGTAGCAAAGGTAGAAATATGGCAGTGAAAAGGGGGTGCTGATGACCAGTAACAGTAGTCAGCTCATGGTATGCAATTGCATCTCAAGACATTAGGAGATGACCTCACTCAACAAGAAGCATGGGGACAGGCAAGACTGAACCACAGGCGATGGAGACAAGTACTTCAATGAGGACGGACAGTGAGAGCTAACACAAAGCAACAGGCTTACGGGCAAAGCAATAAATGAAGACTGTTATCTGTGTTAAAGTATTTCCAATGGATACAGATGGGGCAAGATAAGTATCTTTTAAGACAAGACAATATGATACTGCATTGCCAAATTATAGTTGAAAATATTATGTAGGTAACTATCAGCAAGAAGAGAAATTGGAATCAGGTGTGCCAAGAATCCCATTTACTGAGAAAAGATGGACAGAAGTTACAATGGTGAATACTGCACTTTGAAATTACAGTTTAAAACAGCGATGCAGCATTGCTGTGATACTGCATTATGTAGTAACATTATGAAAGTAAGAGAATTAGGTTCCTCTGAAACTTTTATGAAAAATTATCAGACACAGATACCCTGTGGAAGTACAGTTACTTCTGTTCCTTCTGTTCTTGTCGGCATGGACACACTTTCATGACACTGGTAGTGCATCTGCCTAAGCTACACATGAGGATTTGGTGTTTTGAATGTGCACCTGCAAATTTAATTCCTCCCCATGAACTCATTCTACCTGTAGTCTAGGATGGCCAAAAGCTGTGTAAGTGCACAGAAGTATGAACTGAGGGTAGACCTTGCTGGAAAAAATGAGTGGATTTGCTGCAGCATGGCACTTCAAGGTAAGTGTAAGTTACTACTAGGGATAAATTTCACATTTCTGAACAATAAAATCGATGGTGTCATCTATATCTACAGATAGGTGAGCCTGAGACTCTAACGGGTCTTTATTAGTTTTAAAGTGTTTGGTTTGTATTAAAATTGCCTATCACAGGCACCTCAATGAAGGCATCACAACAGCCAAATAGTAGTCATCTTCCTGGCAGGATGATACAAAGAACCTGTTATAGGTTCTCACACTCATTAAATTCTGTGATGAAGAAAAGGAACAGATGGTATATGTCTTCTATTTTTCCTGACTTTACAAAATCTGAGATTGCTTTAGAGAGTCTACCTGGAAGGAAAAAACATCTGGTTTAATGCTATGATAACCACATTAGGCACCCATCACAGGTGACATGAATATCATCCCTGGAATCTGAATAACATTTACTTTACTTGTTTCAGGGTCTGGTAGTCAGCTCTCATCCTTTCTTCTGCATTTACTGGCAGTCAAAACACAACCAATGAATACTAGTTCTTCTGGAGAGAACCATGTGCAAAGAAAATACAAATTAACCTGGAAATGGGATCCTTGACCAAGAAGTCGTCTGACAGTATCTCAGCTACACCAATAAATGTCTGAAACAAACATTACACCACTGCTACTCTCTTAGAAACAGAATCCAAACTGTGCATAAATGACTATATAACTTGGAGCAAAATTTTTCAGCTTTAAGTGCCTATGAATAACTGACACTTTGTATTGACAAAATGGCGTATGTTGGGCAAATTCATACATTCCTTGAGTTAGCCCGGACCACAGCAGCTTCTCATAGCCCTCAGCACATATGAAGATTTGAGTGCACTGTGCACCCTGCAGAGATGTGACTGGGAAACAGCCTTACCAAAGGCCAAGTGTTGCAGGTTGTGCTGCAGACAGGAAAGGCTAGCAATATTTCCCTATTTTAATATACAATGTTATTGAAAATGACAGGTGCTAAGTTATCTGAAGGGTGGACCATAATGGGTGGGACTGTGAGATGCACCACCTTCAGCCCTTTCAGGAGAAAGTCTAGGCCTGACATTCTGAAGAAGGAAACGCTGGAATAGAAATTTCCCAAGTGGAAATCTGTCTTTTTTCCTCGTAAAGAATATGACTGTTCTTGCCATTACTGGGTAAATTCAGTTTGCTTGACATTCTCCTGCCATTTCATCATCCATTTCATCAGCCCCATTTCGTTTCCCACTCTGTATAACCCCTTGAAAGCTGGTGTAAAAAATGTCGTAAGTGCAAAAATACTCTTTTCTGTCAACCACTGAAAACAGAGTGCATGACTGCACCATATGTACTAGGGCTCCAACATGCCCCTGGCTGCTTCTTTGCTGTGTTTCCAGCTCTTGCTTTAGACCAGAAACTGCTAGTTTATGGCAAAAGGAAGTTAAGGAGCATTTAGAACTTACACTTTCCACCTAATCGTCAAGGGAATATTTATGAAAACATACTGTATGTACTCTGTTTTCAACTGAAATTTAGAAAGCCACATTTTTTTAAAAAAACTAACAACAAAAAAAATGTTTGTTTTCATTTACGTTTGATGCTACTTTGAAGCTCACCAATGCTAAGATACTTAAATACACGAAGCTGAGATCCTACAAACTTCGTTCAAACACTGGGCCCCACTGAGTTCAACTTGTCCTTTTATAGTTACCAGGAAAGCCTTTTCTACTGTGTGAAAGAGTTAGCTGTCTTCTGCCCCGTAGCTATGTATTCGTAAAATCAGAAAGGCTAGAGTCTTCTTTACCGTGTTCTAAGACTTTGCTTCCAGGGATAAAAAAGGTAAACCAACAGTACTATGCTGAAAAACAGAAGCATGTCTGGAAAAAAAGAAATCTGAAATTTCCCTTTGGGACTTTTTCAAGGAGTGATGAGCAGAACAACAAAAAAATCGCTACTGAGCCATTTTAAAAATGAAATCCAGTATTTCAGAAATCTTTTAACATTCTTTGATCTTTCTTCACAGATCTGACCTGCTTTGGAATATTGAAAGGACAGCCCATCACTGCAACATAGTCACGCAAACATCTACATTTTAAATTTATCTTGCATCACTATGAAGAACCGTATGCTGAAGAATGAGTGCCTGCTGATCACAGTATGGCACTGAGACAGGCACAGTGAGGCAATGTGATCATCACGCATAGTATGGAGCTTTCAGCCTTGAAACAATAATAGCAGATACTTAGGAATGCCCTGGTTATGGAGAAATTATTAATAGGTTTAATGATTTAAAAAAGTAAATATTCAGTGTATAAAATGAAATACACATCTAGTTTGTTTGACAATGCAAACGAATATACTGACTGGATTTCCATGTTTGAGAGCACCTTTAGACTGGGAATAACTTCAAGTTTTTCTAGTTCAGATGATTCCTGTCCGAAAGTTAAAAAACGTGCCATATGTCAGGAGTTCTCAAAAACCTTGCAACTGTTATATATATTTTGGGGAAAATACTGGTAATTTTACACAGTCCAATCCATAGAAGAAAATGGGAATTTTGTCTGAAAACAGTCCGCCTCATTTAGCCCACAGAATCTACACAGAATTAACAAAAATACACTGTACTTGAATCCTGTTGAAGTCCAGAAAGAGTCTAATTTTAGCAAAGACTGTAAACTGTTCAGCCCTCATAATTGGTTTTGCTCCAGATGAAGAATCAGAAGACCAGTCTGTCTAGCAAGGAAACCTTGTGAAATCATTTTAATGCGGTTATGGTCCAATACCAACTCCTGCAGAAACTGGAGACCTTCAAGTCCTTCATTTTGGCTCATGTACTTTCCTAATACAGCAAAAGTACATGGAATCATCTTTAATGGATTTGGATTCCTTTCCAGCAAAAAATTATCTTAAGCAAAAGCAGTTCATAAACTTTCTGAATTACCTGTGTGCTGGTTTGGGCCACTTCAGTCATAGTGGAAGACAGCATGTTTGATTTCATCTATCTATCCACTGTCTCTAAAGGCAATTATCTTCCTAAACAAAATCAGGGCATCTTGAAGAGCAAGATGTAGGTCAAATGTAGGTTATTGCTAACTATAAGCAATAACCAATTATTGTTGGTATAGTTAGGAGGAAATTTCCTCAGTGTGGAACCTGCTGCTGGCCATCAGCTGAAAAATGCATCTTCCACATGCTGGATACCCTGCTCTGCCCCTTGAAGAGACGAGTGAGGCACAGAATTTCACTGTTCAATACCTGAAGGATCTTGGACCCAGGGCAAGAATTAAAGCTAAGGTATCATTCTTATTTGGGTCAAGACCAGAGAAGACTGTCCCCCACAAATCCAAAACACAGTGAAGACTGAACATAATGAAAGTAACTGTAAAATGCTTGAGTGCATGTACAGAAAAGCTGCTACCACCTACCCTGCAAAACTAGAAGTTTCAAGTTTTCTGTCCTGCTAAGCTATATATGGGCCATGTTACTAAGTCCATTATAGCCCAGATGAAAATCTTCCAAACTCTGCATTATGAGGGGCAGGTTTTCTCCAAATTCTGCATCCCTAAACCAATAAAGCACACAAGATGATGCCACTATCTTCCTTGGACAAAAGAACTTCAGCACTTCCCACTCCCCCAAAAAATATAATTATGAAGAGTATATGCAGATGACTGCAATCTCACTAATCACTGGTACAGGTTTCATAGGAATTAGATCTGTATATGATAAAAAAAAACCTGATGAAAAATGAAACAAATCTACTTGGATGTGGTAATACTACATATATACACTTCCACTATGTGGAAGCTAGGTCAAGTTTTCTGGATCCAGACCAGGAAAATCAAACAAATAAATAAACCCCCTCCTCTGCTCACAGAAGTCTGAGGACATGAAAACAGCTATAAACAGTTGTTTAATTAAGTAAAATACTTATGGCAACCTTTGTGTGTATTCCCACAACAGCTGAATGACAAACAGGCAAAATAAAACAACATGTACTGTTCTACTAATTTGCTTCTCAAAGCTTCATTTTTGTTACATCTGACCTGTAATTTGGTAGCATGAACTAACAGATTAAGAAAGAGAAGGGAAAAATGAGTTCTAATTTTAGCTTTGCCTCTTCCTTATGACCCAGCTAATGAAACAACATGCTTAGCAACCTCAATTTCCAAAAACCCACTGAATATTGGTGATTGCTGAGCAGGTAGTGGACTTGATTACACTCATACATCACAAACAAAACAATATCCAAACTGTATGTTAATATGTACTATTAATTTGTTAAGAGGTGTAAATGTGTACTATGTATATCTTATTCTTTACACAAGCTTACTTCACCAGGCTACAAAAATTAAGAGCTAATTCAACTTCCGGAGAAAGTGCTAAGAGGATCTGGGGAAGGTTTAAGACCATTTTTGTTCCTAAAATATCTCACAATTGAAAAAGAAGGCAGCAGTCATTGAGAAGACAGTATCTATTTAGTGGGAAATTAAAAGCAGCTGTAATAAATGGAAAAATAATGAAACTGACAGTTAGAAGTAAAAACTTCCAAAAAACTGATTAAAAGAGCACATGCATGTAAGGGGACAGTGAGAAACAGTTTGAAAGTATATCAATAGCAAAAGTAATCTTGACAATGGTACTGGATCATTACTAACTGAAAATGGTAGAATTATCAATAAAACTGAAATGAAGCATAGTTGTTTATTAAATACTTTTGCACTGCACTTGTGGGGGGAAAAAAGGGTCAATGTTATTCACATCATACAGTAATAATAATTTCCATTCCAGTGTTGACTTAAAGGTTGTTAAGTAGCAGCTACTGAGCTAGAATCTGACATGTTTAAGTCAGTGACTCTAAGTAAGTCACATTAAGAGCTGGCTGAGAAACATCATGGAATTTTTATGTTGATTTGCACTAACTTTGGAAACATCAGCCAAGTTTCACTGGCCTGCAAGAAAGCTAAAATTTGTCATTATTTAAAAAGGGAAAGAGGAGGAAGCTCGAAGGCATTAGTGTAAAAAAAAATAAAAATCCCTCCCATCAACAAGAGGGCCATTCCTACAGCTACTGAACAATTATTTCAAGTCCTTTTTGAGCCCCTAGTCTGTGTAAAGAATGTCTATCTCTCATGAGGAAGTAGATAACCAAAATGAGCACAGAAATGGAAGCCCAGACAGCTCATATCCATGTGTGCTTCTGACAATGTCCCTTTCCCCCAGAAAATCTGAAAACAAATTCATATTTTTCCCACACTCCAGATGCTGAGCGTATGCAAAGAATGAAGACAAGAAGAGCTGGGTGAAGTCTTGAGAAGTAGGCACGCAACTAGGTTTTGCAGGATTCTCTGATGCTCTGTCACTGTTACTTTTATAAAACTTGACTAATGTATAGTGGGAATTCTGCACAGTGACTTTGCAAGACTTGTCTGATATGATAAAACTTAATTTGACTATAAATGCTGCCTCATATGTGCAGGAATAAGCAAATTAATCCTGACAGGTCATGGAAGTTTCAGTCCTGAAAGAGTGCACAGATGAGAAATGCATACTGAAAGGTAATTTGAAGATGCTCTTTAGGACACAGGCTGATCTAATGTTGACGGCAAAAGGAAGAAGGAAGTATGACAGTCTCCTTCAGAGGATGCTGAAAAGAGTATCACTTACGAGATGAGCAAAGGAGAGGAGATTTAATGGCAGGATAAATGACTGCTTAGACTACACACAACACTGCAGAAGAACTTTGGATGTATACACAAAAGCCTTCTTTACACTCATCAAAGGTACTGTAGTCTGAACTGGCTGAACTCATTGATTCTAACAAGGGGTTGTGATTGCCATCAGAAAATCATACAGTGTTAGGCAGCCGAATTGTCACAGGAGGGATTGAAATACTATCTCAATATATTCCTCACTATATGAATATATTCCTGAAATTTTGTAGTGTAATGTACAAATCTAAGTAAAGAAGGCAAACAGAGCATCAATGATCAATCTGATCAGAGATACACGTACACACTCTCAGAGATTAAACAGGCAGCCAGAGAGAGGCAGGTTTACTTAACCTTACTCAAAATGAAATCCTTTGTAGGAAGGTGAAAAAACTTCAATGTATGCCTAAGTACTTATGCAACAGGATCCAAAGAGCAGACAACAGCAGCCTGGTATGGTTAGTTTGATGAAGAAGTGGCCTACAAGTTGTTCACAAAGAATTTAGGAAAGAAAAGCCAACCAGATCATGCCAAACATACTATATAGTGTGCAAAATGAACAAACAAACAAAACTGATGTACTGGGTTTCTTCAAGCTAGGAGGAGAAAAAAACCAGGGAGATCCAGAGCTACTGACACCAAAGGGTCCTCTTCCTCCTCAGTGGAGTAAAGGGAAGATAAAAATGTTTTTTGAAAGCTGATGGCCCTTGTTTCCTTCAGCAAGTCCTTGCTCCATCGCCACAAAAGGCCACCCTTCAGTACAGCTGCTGCCTATTTGTTACCTGACTCAGAAGCTTTTGCCCAGGCAGTATTGATTCAATGTGACTGTAGTTTAGGCACAATATATGTATAAAGGAAACGTAAATAATCAAACAGAATGTTCCTCTGCTAACACATTAGCAAAACTGCCAATTACATTTTTCTGATTCAGAAATTTGATTTTTAGAAAGATGATTGGGCAGTTTAAAGTGCTTAAAAAAGTTCAGGGCAATTCATTGATTTTGGATCAGATTACTGCAATAATACTGTAAAATTGAAACAGTGGTTGCAATCAGCTTTGTGATGATTGATACTGTTATCAAAAAAATCTACAAGCAACAGGGTATTAAAGGAGATTAAAGACCATTTTCAATCAAAGGAAATCAGTTTATCATTAATATTATTATGGAAAACAGAAAAGACTGTGTCATGAACCCACCTTATCATTAGGAATGAAGATTAAACCACTGAAAGACATGAGATCGTTGTTTTGTAAATTCATGCTGCAGACATTTCTAAACTAGTCTGCTAGCACCAGCTCTACAACTCTAAATTAAGTAAAAAAAGACAAATATGGATTGAGAATACAAGCAACATGGAAAAATAAGATGGAAATGAAGTATGTAGCATGCGCAGATCCATAGCATGCTGGCTTGGGGCAAAAAAATGCAACATGCTTCTATGAAAGGAGCACCCTAATGAAAATCTCACAACAAATTTGCAGTTCTTTTTTCAGTAGTAAACAATTTATTTGATTCTGACACCAAAGGCAAGGGCTTTCAACAATCTGCTCTGTTTACTTCTATATCCCATTGCTGAAATTCCGGTTCCCCAGCTCTTAGGCTGTTTTCATTGCTTTCCACCAGCACTAGAACTGCAATTGCTCAGGTTCCAGAATTGCTCAGAATGGAGTATTCCATTCTCCACTTACCCTGGGGTCTGCCAAAACACCACACAGACTGTGATAGCGTACCTCAGCTCCATCAAAGTCTGCTTGCAAGGTAGTTCTTATTACTTAATAGTAGAAGTAGGATACTCCATTGGTCAGAGAGACATTCCTCAAGTAATTTTTAGGAATTTGTAACTGCTATTGATATATCTTCAAGAAATTCTAGGCTTGCAATTGTAATACCTTAAAAGGCACATAGCATTACAGTATTGCTCTACAACCTTTTACAACAAAGCCTACAAGGAATGAATACCCTTGCAGAAAATATTCCTGACGAGAATGTTTAAATACTTGTACCTGTCCTCACATCTTAAAACAGTTTCTTGAAACCAACAGTCAAACTAAAAGGAGTTATGATTTCTTTATAAGCCAGATCTACTCAATCCTACGAGAGCACTGACACAAATATTCCTGGCATACTGTTGCTGAAGGCCTTCTAGGCTATTTTAGATCAAGAGATGTAGATCATGGACTGTGCCGTGAAAATTGTCTTCAGATGTTACATCAGGTAGAGACTTTCACTGACAGATGCGGGATACTGGGAAATAATAAAATAGAAATATGTCTCTAAGAAGACAAATACATGCATACAACCCATAGAAATACATAGATTAATATTAGGGGTGATGTTTGCAAAAAAGCATGAGTAGTGCTGCTAAATATGCTAAATGCTGCCAAAATACATTTGTTGCAGAACAGTGACTGTCCCGCTGGGTGCACATACTAGTATTCAGTTAAGGATGCATTTAACGCAACCAATTGCAGGTTGCTCATTCTTGCTCTAAATTCCGGTAGATCTACAATGGACAAGGCAGCTTTTTCAGAAATCAGAAGATTTCAGAAGCAGCACTGAACATACATACATATCTGTTCTCACTTTGACTGAACTTGTTCTGAAAGGGTTTTGATCAAATAAAATCTCTCTTCTAGATATACTTGGTCTGGAGCCAGTACGCTATCTCTCCTAGACATTTTTTGTCCAACTGTGTGCATGCACCACTCCCTAAATGAAAAATGGAAGCATCTAGAGAAAGAGTATTTCCTCAATGAAACTGTGGAAAATAATCCTTTGGGATGAAAAGTTACACTTATTTTATGGATCAGCCAAGGGAATGTGTCCTACAAATGCTAGGGAATTAGCAGGCATATTTGCTAAATACAGATTCTAGCTTTAGATTTTCACATTCTATCCCACAGTATTAGATGTTATTTTTAATAAATAACACAATTCTGAAAATCACTGCACCCGATACTAGAAGCTGTCCAATTTAATGCTTGCATTTCTATGAATTCTGTGTGTCTATCTGCAATCATGTCAGAGGTGAGTTTGCCTCCAAATGAACCTTTTGCACTTTCTCCTTCTATTGGTTCCTGTTAAATACATTTGAAACGATGTTAGCTATATAAATGCAGATCTAGAACTATCATAGTAATACAGGCAAGAAACATTTTACAATTCAATGAACTAAAAATGTTTTAAATCAAAGTGACTTAAGAAGTGTTATTTTGTCTTTATAAGAGCAGACCTGGATACTGTTTTCTTATGGAACAGATTAGTGGAGATACTCTGTGTACTCTCAGTTAGATTACAATATAGATTTGTCAGCAATGTCCACTAATTATATAAGTGTTGGAAATTATTAAGCTCCAAAATTACAGTTAAAGCCTCAGGAACCCTAGCAATGGCCAGGACACTATTGTGCTAGGTATATAGTCAGTAGTGATCTTGTTTCCAGACTATTCATTTTTTACTCATGTCCAAAACTATCAGATTAGTTAAACCCTAAGTAGAAAAAAGCACGGATTTATTAATATAACTTTTAAACAACCACATATAGGTGCATTCAGATTACTTTGTTTTCAGCTCCTTCTTCAGCCTTCATCTGCATGACTGAAAACTGAGAAATCACTTGAAGTCCAGATATCTTCATTTAGATTAACAGTACTTTTCAACACTCAAGCCACAAAGAAAGCCCTTACAGTGAGTGCCTTAAAAGCATTTGTGCTCTCACACAGTTTTACAGTCTGAACATAAATAAGAATCAGGACCTCAGCCTCCAATTAGTGTGTGAATCCAGCCAGCAAAGTTATAATATATACATTAGCATGCCAGGTAAGCTAAAAAGAAATAGAATGACTGCAGGTTATAGTTGTTTGTTATTTGACATGAGTTGCAGAATTATTCCATGGATTGTAAACTTTGATTTAGCCTACCTGGTATATGTGATGTTTATCTCTGCAGAACATTTTGAGCCCAATCCACCTGGAGAGTTCAATATGTCCTTTTCTCAGGAGTGAGTATCAATCCAAAAATGTTAGACTGGCGTTCTCATCAGCTCAGATTCCACTGTAACGCTGGATGAAAGCATCACCCACAGGCTGAACCTCCAGTTATGTTTAAGTAATAGCTTCCTCTATACTTGAACAAGTGGGGAAACGCTGTATTTCTAATGTAATGAAAAACAAATTGCTTTTGAAATAGTAAATATTTACCTTTAAATGATGTATCTCTTGGTTGTTATAAACAAAGTTATTACTTATGTATAGCTCTATTAGGAAGTAAGTTTTCTTTAAACCAACAAAAGATGTGATTCTGCTGTTCTCAATGAAAACATAATGAGGATAAGACAGATTTTTAAACACATGTCTTTGGAGGCTGATAAGATGGTTATTATTTAGACTACTTCTTGGAAGTTTGGTAAGCCTTGAAATTTCTGGAAAAATAAATGAGATGCACTTAGTATAAAGTGAACTGTAATAGAAAAAGATGGCTGATACAGAAGATAAAACAAGTAACAAGTGCCACACTTTGTGTTACTGGGTTCAACTGTAACTAGATCGGTGATTATTAGATCAATTAGATCATTAAGCATAGATAAATATGCACATTTTAATAAGAAATACTTATTTTGCTGGAACATAACTGTTCTGCCTCACTCCCTTTCTTCAGTTCTGCTAAAGATACACTCAGATTTTTTTAACATTTGAAAACTTACTCTGTTAGTAGTGATTAAAAAATCACCCTCCATAATATTTCATTATAAAGAAACATTTGTACTGTGTTCCAGCGTAACAGCCTGTATTATCACTACTATAATAAAGACAGTACCATCTAGTGTTGAAATGTAGTCTTCATCTAAAGTGAGTTCTTTCAGGTTAAGACAAGACCATCCCTTCTATTTGTGTGAGATATTTGCTAAATGATGCACATCTTAAATGTTTCGATTTTTCTAAGTTGGATTTGAAGAGTGTTAGTCATCCAGATTTAAGACCATGATCTGTAATAAAACTCAGTACTAGAACTGAAAGAAACCAACTAGTAAATTAATCTGTAAACTAATTCCACCTATTTACTCTGTGCTCAGTTTCTATGTGTACATTTCCTACTAATACCAATGATGACTCCTTGGATGCAGGATGTGGTATTTCCCTATTATGCAACAGAGCTACTCATTTTTAATAAATTTCACAAATATTCAGCTTCTCCTCCAAAAGCAAGAGCTCTGCAACGTAAGTATGCCAGCACCCAAATATACCTTTGCAGTTGAAGCTATCTGAACATAGACATTTCTTTCTTGTCTGCATTAGATCTTAGATAGTTCTGTGCAATTTAAATCCTTTTGCAACGCATGATTATTTGATTGACTAGTCTGCTTTACACATCCTCATTCTGCAACAGGACTTCAATGGAAACAGGATTTCAGCCTAACACCAAGGCTGGATATTTAGTCTAGAAGAGGCTGAGTGCAAAGTCAGAGCAGAATTTATTCTGACTCGATAGTTCTTCATGCTTTTTATATACAAACTAAGTACTCTTTTTTTTCTATATCATAAATAAAAAAATTAGTAATTTTCTTGTTTGAAATATTCTTGGACAGAACCAAATAAATGTTGTTAGCAAACATGTATTTTGTTCCTCAGGTTGTGAAATGGCTTTCTTACACAGGATCTGACTTTAGACACCTGGCAGCAAGCTTCCTGTAAAAACAAAATTGTCAGTGATCCTATCTATAATCTGTTTCTATGGCTATGACTCCCCCTTTCCCAGAATACTATACTATGTTAGCCAATCATTATACAGTGGAGAAAATAAAAGATCAAAGTCCCAATAAAAAAATTCAAAATGCATTGTAGGGGCCCAAAATATCCAGTATTGTATCTAGGTTGTAACTAAGACAAATATATCACTTAAATATTCGGTACCATTGGATTGACTTTGGTGATGACTAAAGAACATTTTTGGGCTGTATTATTTTATTTTCCCAAGTATTTATCATACTCTTTATGAATCCTTTCTCTCTGGTGTCACAAAACATATATGACATATGCTAAATCATTAATTTTCCTGGCTATTTTTCTAAACACAAATTCCCTAATGCACACAGAATGAAACGCTATGCTTATCAGCAGAAATGTGTTTTCCTCTAGCTATTCTGTGTTCTAATAACAAATTGAACTGACAGAGGAGCTTTTAACCTTTCATACTGGGTAGATGAACACAATTTCAGCTGATGGATCAGAACAGGTTAGGATGACCTTGGATCTTCCTCTGCTGACTCTTGTGGCTTTTTGCTCATTCAGTTTCCTAAGGAAACAAGGCTAATGTGATTGTGCTATCTGTACATCCATCTGCCAGTCTTACCACTAATTTTTAAGGGTATTGGTGACTTTAGGCCCAATTTGTCAGACAAGCACTACTAAACTTCCTACAAATTCCATGAAAATGAGTAGTTGAATTAAGAGTTATAAACTGATGATCTCAGTGAAGAAAAGGCTGCAACATTCACTCAGCTACAATGTCCAACACTAGAGAATCCAGGAGAGACCTGTTCTGAATGATCTGAGAAATTCTGAGACTCACACCTGATTAAGACCTCGATAACACAAAGACAAGGCTCCTTCTTAAGGCAAACTAATTTCCTTCAGTTTTGCTGCTCATCAAGTGACTGCTTAATTAGTTTGTAATTTTAGCTAGCCTTTCAAGGTGAGAGATAACGTTCATAGGGTTATTCTCAATGTTTGCTGGTTTGAAATTAGCCCTACGATCTCTTTTCTTGCAATCTGTTTTTCCTATTGGTATTTAGTGGAACTCTGAAATTTTAATCCTGCCTGATCACAAGAAATGGATTAGTATAGAGAGTTCAATATGCACGTGGCAAAGCTCATTTGACATTAGACACGAAATATGCCTAAATCTCTAAATTCCAGAACAGGGCATATTTGAAGGGTCAGTATTAGAAAATTCTGTTGCTATATGCATTAGAGAATTTATGTTACAGAATTTGCTAGGAGAACTAATGTTTCAACATTATGCTTTTGTGACATCTGAAAAAGGTTGGGTTCAAAATTGGTAGAATAAATAAGTTAAGCATAGCTACTGAATTTTCTAATGAAAAATTCTCAGGGCCAATCTCTACTGATAAGGGAGAAAATGCAAAGAGGCTGGCTGCAACCTCCTAGATCAGTCTGGTTCTGTCATTATCCTTGCCACCAGTGTCCTTGCTCTTTAAAAGATTGCTCAGCATTCTTCACTGACACTTCACTGACACTCTCCTTTGAAATAGTTCCAGACCACTCGGAATCCCTGGAATCCTTAAATGAAGCAAGTAGATTAAGGACTTAGGAGGCAATTCTTCAAAAAACACAAGCAAATGTATCTCATAAGCACGTGCTTTATATAGTTTTCGGTGTTTTAACAAGGGCAATTTTCATATGCTGAAAGCACTTACGAGCAAAACTAGTGACACAAAAACTTAAGCTAAAAAATATGAAGGCTAGTTAGGAGAGGTTTAAAGATGCAGAAGGTTAAACACTAAACACTTCATCATTACGCACTTTTTCATTTACAGATAAATAAATCTTTACCCTTTTAAGTTTACAGACTAAATCAAATATTCATGAGCCCTACTGAACCAGGCCATGGCCCTTTTATTCCACTACAGCAGAAATGATTGAAAAATAGGAAAAATAATAGCAGTAAGAATAAAACAAATGTTAGAAACATGGATTACTGAAAATGAAGCTAAAAATGTTAATGAAAATTTGATGGCTAATACAATCAGAGATCATGATCAGGACCTAATGAAATTCAAGCAATGCTATAGGCTTGATCCTATCTAAGGATTTTAGAATAGTCAATCAGAATACAGAAGAGAAAGATAGTTTCAAGGTTATTTTTCTTTGCCTTTTGGAAGAACCATGAGAAGATGTTCATAATTTACATGGATTAAAAAATACTTTGTATTTTGTTAATAACTAAAAATAATCTAAACCTGGAACTATTCATGTTAACATTTTTAAAGCAGGCATTTTTCAATCAAGGACATAAATGAACCAGCTGAAGAACTTTCTGAGCCACCCATCAATTAATTTTATACAAATGATATTATGCTTGGGAAGTTCTGGAAGGTTATCAACAAATTGAAGTTATAATAGTATTGAGGATAAACAGGATGACCAGGATAGGTCAATTAGCTCGGTATCATCTTTAGGTATCACAGAATGGCTGATACACAACACAGTAAACAATTACAAGGACATAACTTCTGTCTTCACAAAAAAAAAAAAAAGAGAAAATGAAATGTTTTAAAAAAAAAACAGGTACAGAACTATTCCTAAAGCTTTCCTTTTCCATAGAACTTGCTGTAAGCTACAACAAAACACAACATCAAACCTGGGTCATCTTTGATCCTGCAATATATTGTAATGTTTCTGCAAGGTCTTAATTAGAAATCAGAACTCCATCTGGGTTAGTGAGAGCCTTCAACTGGCCAATGACAGAGCTGAAGTGAGGTTGGCTTGAAGAAAGATTTTTTTTAAAAAATTGCCAACATAGTTTACATACAAGAAAGAGGCTTGCATTTCCTTTCTGTTTAGTGTACTGTCATCTCATGGATGTCAAGAGCTAGAGCTCTGCTATGATCATCAACAGAGCCACTGTGTCATCCCTGCTTACAGTTTGCCAGAAATGCATGAGACAAGGTACCTTTGGGCCAGTTTTGATTGTCCTGATTTTATGTGACATTGATGGTAATAAACTGCTCTGGAGTCACATGGGCCAACTCAGAACTTCACTAATCTTACAAAGCTCACTAATATATAAGGTGTATTAGCATTTGCTTTTACATCTAGGAGTTTCATTTGACCTAGAAATACTACAAAAAACAAAGAAAGCTTCATAGAACATGTGAGAAATGTTTAAAGGATTTAAAGAGGTGTCACCAAAACCTCAAGACAACACCACAGACCTATCCTGTACATACAGAATATATTAGACTGCCTAATAGTTTAAAATATAATATATGAAATACACACTTCTCACATGACGAACACTAACATCTTTGTGAACAGAATATAGATATATTTTGACAGCCAAACATGGCAAATGCCATCACTTACATAGATGGCAGAATACCCTCTGAGAGGCAGCAAGGATTTTCTGCTTTGCTCTGAACTGAACTAACTAGACATCGTGGCTGGATGCCTAAGAAACTCTGGGGAGGCACAGGTTTAGTGGTGTGTAATACCCAAGAGTCAGCATGTTGACACACAGAGCTGATGGCAAAGAACACAGCAAAATTAAAAATGTAATCTGATAAAACCCCAAGTAACAACAACAAAGAACCAGAGACTGGAACTGGTAGCTCTTACTATTTCTTTTTATATCTTAGCATGTACTGAGAAGATTCATTGAAGCTTAATTGATAGGCCAAACAAACAAGGTTTCCCATGTTGGCTTGTTGTTCACATTATTTAAGAGAGATATTCTGTTGAGATAATATCCGTTTGCCTGACTTTGACTTGTACCAAATATTACATTTAGTGTTAAATGATCATTAAAAAAGCTTTTTCAAGAGTCTTTCAATGCCTCAAATTTGTAAGGTTTAACTCTGCTGATTCTGACTGAGCTCTTTAAATAATGTTAAAATGTGCTGATTCAAAGGGAATAAAGAAGAGAGAGAAACATTTGTTCCAGAAGCTGTTTGGGCAATAGGAATGAATGAGAGGCAGTAAAAGGGCTGAGTATTGGCTCTCTCACCAAAGCTGCAGCCAGTGCAGCTGTGCTGCTGCAGACGGATACATGCAGACTAACAGTGTATATGCACATCACCAAGGCTAGGAACTGCCTCTGCTCCCACCCCTTGTTCAGTGCAGCTGAGACACCAAAATTAAAGCCAGGGCTTGGTTTCTGATATCTGGCACAAGCCATCAATAAATTTGATTCTTATGGGAAGCAAAAAAGAAAGGAATTATGCCTCAGAGATGTCTCTAAGCAAAAATGCCACAGAGCTTATTCACTTGGTTAGGCTGTGACTACAAAAAGAAGTGAAGGCCCTATGAGAACAAAGATGCCGTAACAAGATCATAAGGCTTCCTACATTGCAAGGCCCTTAAAATTAATAAAGTGCAGGACCAGATTTTAAGCCTTTATAACTGTGGTCATGGTTAGGGTGCTTTTACAGGAATTTCAAGTGCTGATACGTACTTTATGGTTGTGTGTAATGACAAGACTGACTATACTGGGACTGTGTTTATGTAAGATGTTTGTATCTTACCTGGACTTTTTCAGCAGATTCCAGCTCAGATTGAACTGCAGTTTGCTTAAGCCTCTAATGCCCTCAAAATCACATCGCTACGGCTCACATCAAAATATTCTCGGCTGGTCGGCAACACAATGCAGGTTTGAAAATAGTTGTATGGCCAAAAGTGTTCCAAAAGAAACTGGTTAACGAGACACATTTAATATTTAAACAGATTTAATTGCATCCAGTGGCTGGGACTCCGCTTGCTCAGTCACTTGGTTTATTGAGGGAGAGCTAGTGTGCTCAAGATAATTTACTCTATTTGTTAAAATGAAAAGACCATTATAAAGGTCAGATGGGTGATTAAAGTGATACCACTGTAATACTGTGATTCAAACTGGAGATAATATCAACAGGCACCAAAACTGTGGGCTGCTAATAATACTCACAGTATTCGTGATCCTAGTTTAGTCCCCCATTCTGTTCCCCTGTGTGCATCCTGGCCCAATCCTGTCTTGTAAGCACACCTCAAAATGCAAGAACATTCATGCTAGTAAATGTTCCTTGAAAAAAAAGAATTGGAACTTAATTTCTCACCAGGTTATAAATATTTAAGGAAGTATATTTATTAAAGCTGATGATAAGCTTTTGAAGGGTTTTTAAGTCTAGAGATGTCCTGCAGTGTGTTCAGGCTGTTCCCATTCAATTTCAAAACCTAGGTCAAACGTAGATCAGAAATAACAATTTTAGGGGACTTGCAGCCAAAATCTGTAGTACTCCATAGCTGCCTTTAAAATGAAAAAGTGTGTGAGATGGCGAGTGAGACAGTCAATCCACAGAGAAGGGAACAGATGCTGCTGATGCTAAGGAACTGGCAACTCTTCCATTATGAAAGAGCAGTATGGGAAGAGTGGAGCCAAGCAAAGAAAGACAGGCAACAAATCCTCAGAAAAAGGCAAAGTGAGACGAGAATTGCTAGTATCTCATTGCAAACACATGTCCTGGTTTCAGCTGGGATAAATTTCTTAGTAGCTGGTGTAGTGCTGTGTTTTGGATTTGGTATGAGATCAATGTTGATAAGACACTGATGTTTTTAGCTATTGATGTGTAATGTTTATACTAAGTCAAGGACTTTTTGTATTTTTGGGCCCTGCCAAGCGAGAGGGCTGGGGGGGGCACAGGACATTGGGAGGGGACACAGCTGGGACAGCTGACCCAAGCTAGCCATAGAGGTATTCCATAACATATGGCGTCATGCCCAGTGTATAAACTGGGGGAAGAACGAGGAAGGTGGGGACATCTGGCATTATGGCGTTTGTCTTCCCGAGTAACCGTTATGTGTGATGGAGCCCTGCGCTCCTGGGGATAACTGAACACCTGCCTGCTGATGGACAGAGTGAATGAATTCCTTGTTTTGCTTTACTTGTGTGCGTGGCTTTTGCTTTAACAATTGTTCTTACCTCAACCCTCGGGTTTTACATTCCTTTCTGATTCTCCTGTCAGTCCATCTGAGTGAGAGGGGAGTGAGCAAGCGGCTGCGTGGGTCTTGGCTGCCAGCTGGGGTTAAACCACAAGAACACAGATCACTGGGAAGGTGGTGCTGTGGTAAAATAAGAGAACTGTTATTGTCCCCTTTCTTAACATTGCCTCTAAATAAGCTTGAGGAAAAAAAAGTTTATTTGAAACTCTAATGTATACCATCAAGTAGAAGAAGTAACAGCATCTCACAAACTAGAGTTAAAAACAGGACAGTTCAGAATCAGTTTCATGTATCAGATATTTAGCAGAGCTACTTCATCAGAAAATGGGGCTAGTGAAGGTGTCACACAGTAGTTATCCATATGAATGCAATGCCAGAATTACGCATATTAATGTCCACCTGAAGAAGTGTTTTTTCTGTGCAGCTATTATAACATGTATTTCTAAAGCTAAAATCTGTAGCCTGCTACAGTTTTGATGTGGTTTTTTTTTTCCCCCAGGCTACATTCTTGTGATGTCAAATCTGACAAATAAAACATCTTTTCAAGAACAACTGGCATAATGGCATGGAGTCATGTATTTCATAAAATTCAAAGGAAAGGCTGATAGTTTAGGTCATGTCCTGTTCTCAGATGCATTCTTCTTAAACTGTTTTTCATTGAAGCAGTGTCTTTTAAACAATAGGAAATGCAATTAGGATTCAGCCCAATTATTGTAATTCACATTGCATAATAACTGATAGGAAGAGGAACACAAGTTCCAGTGATGTTAAGTAATGTGATCAACATTTCAGAATCAAGCCCAAATGGCAACCTTAGTTTTCAACTTTTGTGTTTGGTTTAGGTCATGAGTCAACCTGAATAACAAAGTAACAATTACACAATACATTTATTTTACTGAAAATTTGACAGCAATACTTCACCTGTACCTGAATAAATATGGGCCTTAGCTACTGAAAATACTGAGGTTTTTTCATTTAAGCAAGTAATATGAGGCCTGACCTTTACTGTCAGTTCCATGTTCAGAACTTCATCATCATGTTGCAAATCATGAGACAGAATAAATCTTTCTGTGCCTCTCTTTCCCTCTTCAACAATTACATTGCATATAGAAAACAGACACTGGTCTTTGAGCTATATAAAATAAAAGGCATTTGAAAATCATAAACTTTCTAATTTTTAATTAATGAGTGTAAAATTTGAGAGAAGTTTGATTAGGAAATTAATAGCAATCAAGTCAGGAAATAATCTTTCTGTAATGCAGATCTACTAGAAACTGGGTTTAATTGCCTCATAATCAAAGCACTGCATAACATTTTTGCTTGTATGGGTTGTTGTGTACCATGCAGAACTCTGGCTAGAGTCAGAAGAATACACCTGTGCACTGAAATTCCCAAAGTCCAAGAATCACAGTAGAGCAGCCTAACACTGGACCATGGGACCAGGCAGACCTGACTCATCAGTTTATTTGACTGGCTCCCTCCTTTCCTCAGAGCTGAACACCCCACTTCCCCATACTTTCTTGTTTCTAACAGAGTAACTTCGAGTCTGAAATGAGTCCTTCTACCCTGGCAGCAAGTTATGAAGTTAGATGAGTGAAACAGCCGCATGCTTGTAAAAATTAACAGAACAAAACAAGGAAAAAACTTGTTCAGAATACCAGCTGAGAATAAAATAATTTTCTTTTTTTCAAAACTGCACATCTCACAATTTAAGTTAAACAACTAAAGATCATTTATTC
Source organism: Falco biarmicus (assembly GCF_023638135.1). Taxonomy (NCBI): domain Eukaryota; kingdom Metazoa; phylum Chordata; class Aves; order Falconiformes; family Falconidae; genus Falco; species Falco biarmicus. The sequence continues at coordinate 41,248,067 of NC_079294.1, read as the reverse complement.
CTCTAAGACCCCATGAAAAAAAGATCCTTTGCATAGGCAATACTGTAAGTTTTACCTTGCATGGTACCTCAGAGAAAGTAGTTCTTAGTGAGAGAGGACCTAGTTTTCAGCTGCAGTTCACTTAATCTGTTGAAATTTAAGAGGACCTTTGCTTTCATTGTTATGCTTTCACAAGCACAAAGTAAGAGCCTCAGCCAAATCTCACTACAATGAGTGGGAAGTTTCTTACTGACTTCCACAGAAGTTTTATCTGGCTCTGACAGAATGGACAGAAAGAGAATCAACCTTAAACCTGAGCTTGTTAGGTCATGTTAGCAGAACAGAATTTAGTTTTACCTACATTTATTACTTCTCTTGATATGTGAAATCCAAAGCTTGTCTTCTAGTATTGTAGTAGGAAAAACAAAGTTCACAACAGTGTCATGTACTCAAACTCAGCAACGTATTCTGTCAGGACTAGTTCATGGTCAAACACAAACCACTTGCAATGGCCAATGGCTGCAGTCACAATTCCTCCATTCCAAGGAAGCTCACATTTCTAAAGTGGACAAAACAAGGTAAATATATTATTGGGTTTTTAGCTAAGTTTGCTAACAATCTCAGAATATTAATGTCAAAGGTATCTCCTTCCATGAAGATGCATCAGTTTTATTCCTTTCTACCATTAGACTTTCTTTGCCCTACAGACCCACACAGGCTAGTAAAGGAGTTTAACTTGGCTCTCTAATAGCCTATGTAGAACAAGCAACTGTCAGATTCCAGCATGAAGATCATAGCCTGTCAAAGACTAGTCTAGTTCCTTGAAGCCTGGACAGCTCTCCTGCAGTGCTTTCATTGCTGCAATGCCCAAAAGTTCTCCATCATATTATAGTGTGATCACCTTCCAAATTAGCTGTCATTTCTTCCCTTCTAAGAAACCAGAAACAATCCCAGTTCCTTTACAAAGAGACAGATGTTGCTCCCAGCTAGCATTTGAAAGTTTGGAGGGTGTATCAGAGCTAACAGGTAAAACTATTACTCAATTCCCATTCTGTTCTTTTGCAAAAAATGGGGTAAAGCAGAATCTATCATACAGAGATTTAATGTGGTTACTTATAACAGTGTATTTCTCAGCAGTACTGATTTTTATTTTGCTTAAAGATGAAGTTTGTGGATTTTAAGGGTGAAGATTTCCTCTGTGGTATATGCATATTGCCCTTTGCAACACTCACTCAATCCCACTGTACAAAGAGTAGGTGTGAAACTGCATGAAACAAGCTATTTTTAGTGTGGACTAATGGCTAAATAGCAGTGTGGCACAGATAACTTTCACTCTGTGACCTAAACAAGCACAAATATTTATTCAAAGAGGAATCTTCTTGCTTGTTATTGTCTTTGAAAAAATGCACTTCAGCTGAGCAGAGACTGTGTTCTGAGGAATGAAAGCTCTTGACATAACCCACAGTCAAAGATGAGTTTAGAATAAAAATATTAATTTAACTTTATGCTAACAAGTGCCTAAAAATACATACCATTGCCAGAGGTAGATGCATCACTTTCTAGGCATTTCCATGGCCTGAATACTGAATTAGATTCTGGATAGTTGACCTGATAGATAGGATTCATTGCGCAAGCTGGAGCACTGTGGCCAAGGAAAACTTTTGCAATTATCACTTTCCCTAAGTGAGGGAGAAAAGACAATTAATGCTTCTAATTCTAGCTTGGGGGTGCAGACAGGGTAATACAGCAGTGATGCTTAATGTAACAACAGGCAGACTACATCTTGGGCTGGCAAATGAATGCTCGAATATGTATTTAATATTATTAATAAAAATATGTATTTTAAAATATTATGATTCTGTTTCTATGGGGTTTATGAAACAAGTCTACTTTGCCAAAAAAGATTACACTATAAAATCTAACATTTAGAGCTGGCTAATATTTAAAGCCAGTGAAATCCTAAATACAAGTAATTTCATAATGACAATTAATATATAATTAATACAATTAAATTCATAAGCAGTGGAACCTGTGAGGCCAGGTATCCTTTGACCTTTGTGTCTTTCAACCTCTTCTACACTGCAGCAAACTCAGCTTCCCCAAACTCCTTATGACACCAAGGGCCAGTAAGAGGTAGTATGTGCAGTGCCTAGGCTCAATCTATGCATATGCTGACAAACTTGCCAGAAGTCCATGCTGACTGCCCTGGTGGATAGAGTGAACCTTAGAAAAGCTGAGAAATACCTTTTTTCTTTGTAGGGAGGAGAAGAGGGAGATGTCTTAAATTTATGTTATGCCACATTTCTATAAAAATCATAAATACTTAATTACCTTTAAGACTTCTGTATGTTTTTCAGATTTGGTTGGAATTATAATTCCTATGCCACTGCAATGACAGTTGCAGAACATGACTGGTGTTTTTCCCTTCCATGCCCTGTCCTGGACTGGGATCAATTGACTCAATGTATTTGTGTCTTTCCTCAAGAAGAGATCAGACATGCATAATTATTTCTCCCATGAGGACAACTCTCATAGACTCTTTAAACTCCTGTCTGGGAATTATTCCCAGTAGCCGAAGCCCTTTGTGGAGCTTCCTAATATACAGAAATGCCGCTGGGACAGATTTCAGCAGTTTCAGAGCTCTTTCAAGGCTGCATATGCCACCTCATGGCTATCTACAGTACTTGCAAGATGTCCTTTCTGTAACAGCAATTATACACGCCATACAGCACATACTTTACAAGACCTTTCCAAACTTTGAATTTCCATGCTTGAGTGACTTCTCAGGATCACTGCTCACTTTGCCTTCTGCCTTAGCTTACTGTTTCAGGCACCTTGTTCTGGGAAATTCACATATGCTTAGACTGTTACAGAGAAGAAAAGCTTTTTTTTTTATTCCCTTCGACTGCTGCAAAGATTAAAGCAAAGGCCAAGTATCTTTATTTGGCCAAGATTATCCCTTAAAAATGTAAACAAATTTAAGCGGTAGTAAAATATAGCTATGAATTATGATAAGGGATGTCAGGCAAGGAAAGCAAAGAATAATTAATAAGAAAATAGTTTATGGTGTCATTATTCCAACAGAATGAGAGAAGAAAATCAGACTGTTAGCTCTGTGGAACAGGGCCCATTGTCCTGTATGTTTATAAAGCATTTAACACCACGAAAAGGAACCTCAGTGAGGCCTCTCCAAACTAGCATTATATAAACAGTAAAAAAGGCAAACCAGGACAGTACTGCATTTGAAGATACAATCTTGCCACTCAAAAATCTGATCTCTTCTCAGAGTAAAAAGAGAAAGGCAGGTGTGCAAAAGGTTGGAAAGAAGAAAAGGAAAGCAATGGGGACTAGAGAAGAGTTGCCCTGAATTAATTTTCCTACTTTCTATCCTTTTCCTTCATAAGTCAGAATGAAAAGTCCCTTACCTGAAGTAACTCCATTCTTGGAGATATGCAAAAGCTGTCTGGACATGGTCCTGCGCAGCCTGCGGTTAGGTGACCCTGCTTGATCAGGTGGGCTGGGCAAAGTGACCTCCAGAAGCCCCTTCCAACCTCAACGATCTGTGGGTCTGTGAAAATACTTCTTCTATTCATAATTTCTTACTCAGCATGAAATAATATATTCCATCTGCCTGGCTGTTTTACAATCCAGAGATGAAAGGGGTCACTGGGACATAACCTTTCTAGGGTTATGACTGGTCTGATGCCTAGGATCCATGCCAGAGGGACCCTACATTTTAGGATATACCAGAGATAAATGGGCTAGGATTAAATTTAAGATTAAAGAGAAAGAAGGGAATGATTTAGAGTTATGATGAGGCTTGCAAGCCAGGACATTGGATGCTATATTACTAGAACAGAGACTGAAAGAACTGAAACCCCATGCTATGCTTTGTGCTAGCACTTACAGGAAGAATAAAATAATAGCAAAATATTATGTTCAAACAAATACAAATGAAAATTATAAAATAGATGGCTGAAGAAACCACTGAGCCAATCTGTTCCACAGGCAGTAAATACAGATGCTGTTTCTGTGGAGGCTTCCAAACCGGTACTGCAGCAGTCCCCACAAACTCTAGTGGCGGGCACTGATGAGGTGTGGTGAGTGAGAAGAGAAAATTTTCAACAAAGAGAAAGGGCAAGGAAAGGACAAGAAGATCATGAGAAAAACTGGAAAGCACTAGTCATGCCTTTGCCAGATACCAAAGTATGAGAACAGAGGAAGAAAACAGGAAAAAGATGAATAGAAAAATGATGAAAGGAGGGAGGAAAAGACAGCAGCACTTTTCCACTTGCTCTCTTCTGTGCTATCCTTTACTAAACGACAGCATTCTTCTGTCCACAATGCAGCACATCGTATACACTTCCAGACCCTGGAAACTATCCTCCAGCATTTGTAGCATCTGCTTCTCCTCAACTGGCAATTCAGGGTTGCATATATAAGAGAAAAATTCATAAGAAACTATAAAGAAATAGGGAAAGACTCCAGGTTTTCATTACGCTGTTGCAAAAGCAGGCAAAAGACAAGAATAGACATTCTGACCATATAAAGTCAAATGTGAAAAAGAGGAGACAGTCCACTGGCCAGCCAGAAACCTGGGGGCAGAAGTTCACCTGTTCCCTGTGGTACAGGAGTCAAATAACTTTAAAATATGTGGCCATTTTCTTTGTGTCTGACTAAGAAGACAACAAACTCCCATACTTCCACCTGGTACTGTAAGATTCCTTAAAGATTACTGGGTAACCATATACCTTAGAAAGGGAACCAACCTAGAAATGCAGTAGGTTCCCCAGTTTTTCAGTCAATGGAAAGTTTTCTTAAAAAAGAAGATAACAGTGCAAATCATAAATACAACTAATAAAAATATTGCTCCTTCTCAAAAAGATTCTGTGCTAAGATTACTTATCCAAAACCCTTTGTTTCCCTACAAGAGTAATTTAGTAATTTCTCCTTGACAAAACAGAAAGATCCTTGGCTTGAGAAAGTGGTATTAAAAGTAAGCAGAATGCTATTTATAAACAACCTCAAATGGAAACTGTAAGTACAGGACTACCTGCAGCTCTAACAAACATCCCTGAACACAAAAAGAAGGCATACCTGAGGTGGACAAGCTTAGAGTACTCAAGCAGAAAACAGTCCTTGAAATACTGCCAGTCTAAATTTGAATCTCCCCTCAACTGAGCATCAAGGTTATTCATACAGAGATTATGTAAGCAACTTCTAATGTTTCTTTACAAGTAAAGCTGTGTAGGAACTTAGAATAATCATTATCATTGTCGTCAAAAAGCAACTGGACAACTTGCTTATTCTTTTATCTTCCTTTTTTTAAATCAAGGCCTTCATAAATAGGCAATAAAAAAATAAAGGCAGAAAAAATCCCCAGGCTTCGGGGGCTCAAAGCTTCAGCTTAGTACACCACCAAGAGAAGGAGGGGGTAGAGAGTGTTTCCTTTCTTGTCAGCTATATGCACAAGGAGTCTGTGGAGCACTGATACTTTAAAACACTCCAGAGCCTTGTAATCAATTTGTTTTGTTAAAAGTTATTAACCTGGAATCATAATAAACTGGTAGGCTCTAGTTCGAAGTATCTTTAAAAGTTTACCATGGATTATTTGATAAACCTTCTTAAAAGTGAAGTTTCCCACTGTTTCCAAAAACATCAACAAGAATTGCACTACTAAATCAAAACTTGTCTTCATTTTCACTTGGAAATCTTTTAAAATTCTGCCTGGAACAACATATCAGGACAAATTAACATAACTTTGATTCTTTTTTTAAACTACAAATTTAGACAAATGAATGATTACAAAATATTATTTTTTTTTTTTTTTATCTGAAAGTGATAGATGTCAGACTACAGCTGTGGATACACTGATCTTAATATATGGATATACTGGTCCTATACTGATCCATAACACCAAGCTTCATCCACTTCACCCTCAGCATTGTTCTGCAATGATTAACTTGAGTTAACAATGAATCACCTCCTCAAGTAAAAGAAAGTCTTAGTTTGCTGTGTAGTAATCCTGATGATGTCAGTTCAAATTGCAGCACTAATGAAACCATGCTGGACTTGGGTGCAGTATGAGGCACTGCCATGAAACCAGTGGCAAGTAACAACAACAAATTTCACAATATGATTAAATTCTCCCACACATCCATCAGTTGTTTCATCCTTCAGATGATGAACAGTCTTTCCCTCTCTTTATTAACGGGCTTGAAAACAGTTCCACTCAAATGCAGAATCTAAATGATTTGATTCTTTTGGGGCTTGATGGCTTAACACCCACCCTCCCCCCCAAAAAAAAACCAACCCTACCAACCAATAACCCCCCCCCAAAAAAAAAAAAAACAACAACCAACAGTCTTTATTCTTGGTCTTAGACACAAAAACAGAGCAATAACTAGCCAGATGAATGTTATGTCTTAGTTGTCCTACAGAAAAACAGAGAACAGACAGCTTTCTACTCATCAGAAAAGAGCCGTCAAATTCCTCCACCATAAAAATTCTGTAGAATGAGCTTCAGACCCATGCTTGCATCCAACACTAAGTCTATGGCATCACTGACATCCTCCACATGCTCTATTTTGAATGATTCTCTGTGTGTAGACTTTGTGCTAGCCATTGATTTCAGAGTGAATTTTACTCATTAAGTCCTAAGCCAGAATCAAGAATGGCAAGAAAAAGAAGCCATTAAAATTACGGGATGGGGAGGGGAGAGAAACGGATGACAACCCAGAAGCAAAAAAACCACAGCACAGCACTTTGCTGGATCTCTACTGTTTAAGGACCCAGAAAACTTTTCTAAGCATTGGTCCAATAGAACTACTCATCCCAGCTATTTTTGTTCAATCCTTTTCCTATTTACTGAGATCACTAGTAATGGGAATGACATCATCTGTCTACTAGAAGCTGGCCTGGATCCAATAATTCAGACCACATAAGAGCTGCCACTTTATTGATATTTGCAATACTTCTAGTTTGGACCTTATAAAAAACAGGTATGAGACAGACTTCAAGTCCTGTCATTAATCTCCCAACCACCAGCCACCACTATAACCAATTATTAATGTCTGAAAATATCAGCACGCTGTTCTTATACAATCCACTAGATACACTCATTCAGTTTTCTGTTCCAGAATGTTATTCTTTCCTCCAGGGCATTTACTTTTTGTAAGAATGCCTTTTCAAGACACGTCTTCTCTGATCTTCATTACCGTGAACTGAATTTTAAGCTTCCAGATTCTTACTCTTTAAGAGATTTATTTCTTGATATTTTACCCAACCTTTTCAGCTTGACAATTCACATTCCAGCTCATAAAAAGACCCCATTAGGATTCAGAAGGAAGCAGTTATGTTAATGTATGGCAGGAAAATAATCATACTTGTTTTTCCTCAAAAGATAATCGCTCTAGATGTGTACTAAAAAGCATAACTGAAAAAAAAAATCAAACCAGAGTATTATTTGAATAAATTCAAACTCTTGATGCCAATAGAAAAAGCTGAATTACTTGTCCAAAGGGACAGCTCTGCTCTAAGCAACTGCACATACTCTTCTGTTGTATACTGGCTCATATCCCAGTCCTATTCATATAAATTAGACCATTGTTTCACTCAGGCAGGACCAATGCCTCAATGTGACTTCATTATGATGCAAGTCTCAGCAATGAAAAGAGTTAGAGGGTACAGTCAAAATGCAAGTGCAGCTTTTCTTCAGACACCTAAGGGCAGGGATCCTTTCTCTTCCCGTTTTTGATCACTGTGTGGCATAGTAATTACTCTCTGTGGAAGCAAAACTCTTTTCGCATTTTTTGAAGTGGTTAATCTTTAGGATCAATCAAGTCACTGCACTGCTGACATTAGGTAAAGCAAGAGAATGAACTACTCATTCCTTTGGAGTAACAAGCAAGGATTTGGCTCCCAAGTATAAAAATTCCATAAAACTCTTCTTAAAGAAAGCAACTTAGCTCACTCTGCCTACACAGCCCAATGTGAACATTATTTAAGATATTCATATATGCACTAACTATAGGCACTTCTGACAAAGAGGTGAGGTGACTGAAGTGTATGTCTGCTTCCTAGACACTACCTGACCTATATACAGCAAGCAAAGGAGGAAGATACGATCATAAAGGCACAAGTCTGCACTGGTAGAGTCCTTGGTCTGAACACCTTTGATCAAAAGAATCTGTTGACTTTTAAGGGGTCCTATTTATGTAATCAGCAATATTTTTTCAGTTATATTTGTACAGACATATGTGCAGAGCTCGCACAAAGTACTTTAAAGACCTACCAGGAATGTTTACAAACTGCTGTACAGAAAATCTGGGACACAGGTCTTTTCATTTTAGAATAACTGCTGTGGCACCGATGCAACTACAGCCTGACTCTGATCCATTATGTTGCTTATACTGTTCTTAAGGGAAGAGGAACAAACAAATCAGTTGGAAATCAGAAAAAAAAACCCCACATAGTAACTTGAGATTTCGGTGAGAAAGAGCTTTCTAATCTCCAAAACACGGACCTTTCAGAAATGTTTAGAGTACCAACTAGAACAGGCAATAATCGTAACAATCTGGAAACTCAGTAGGAAGGTCCTCTGCAAACACCTGTACTAGATGACTAAAAGCAACAACTTAAACTGGGTTTACCACATCAGGTGAGCGTCTTACCTAGTCCACTGTTCTGGACTGGGTATCTAAGGCTTCCTTCCTGGTGCAGTTGCATTTAAGAGCTTGTTGGTCAAAGCACCCACCTAAGGCTTGAGACACCAGGTTCAAATAAGTATGAAACTGGCAGAACTGAAACTGGAAATGGATCCCCTGCAACACATCAAGTGTCCTAGAAACTTGGCTGTTGACTATTCTGAAGAATAATTACCACAAACAGTGACATATGTAATGTATTATTTTCTATTTCCACTGAAAGTGCAGGGATAGCAGTTGGAAGATATTTTTATTACAGGTAAAGATAAATAAGAAAAAATAATAGATTCTGTAGTATCTGCTTAGAAATGCAGTCATTGTTTACATTTCCTTTTATAACTGAAGAGGTTTGATTTAGATTTAATCTAAAAGCCCTTTATACTAAAGGCAGTGAAAATTAAATATATGCAGAAATCCTACTGATATCTATTTCCTGTCTTCTTTGACATGACTACATCAATGGGAAGGAGTTTGGAGTAAACAAAAATGAGCCCTAGGGAGTTTTGACACAGACTTTGGGATGACCGGGGCTGTGGATATTGGATATGACTCTGAACCATGCAAGATGTTAGGAAATCTTTATTAGAATGAAAGATTAAACCATGTACATAAATCCTTGGTAGTAATCAGAATAGTCACGCTAGAAATGCCAGACCGATACCATCCCCCTATTTTTTCTACTAAGTTCCCATTGAGGTTGACCTCTTGCAAATTCTGCAGAGTATGTAAGCCCTGTGAATGTTTTAAACAATACAGTTTTAATCTAATATAGCACTGCAAATGCTGAAGAGCCTGTAGGCTAAGAGGCAGATCATTCACATGTAAAACCAAATTTGACTGGAGTCTAAACAATGTTGGCCTCTGTGGTAAACTATAGCTTTCTTTTGACATGGAAAGAGAGAATGCATTTTGCCAAAAGCGAATTAGCTTGGAAAGCCTCTGTAAATGATACTGCAATGAAAATAAACTTAGTATCCCAGCCTTAGTTTCACAGCTGTGCATGAGAAACCTAACAGATCATGCCTCATGTCATGAGTACTCATTAGCTTTTGGCTGCAGCCCATGTCTTGGCCTTGGGATATCATGAGAACTAAGTCACTGATGTCAATCATCTCTCTCCATGATGACACTGCAGTTCTTTGCAGTGAGATACCGCTAGTGTGCGTAGTGTCCTTGCTAATAAATAATCATTTCTGGAAACACTATACTGCCTTTACACTTGTACTTTGTCAGCTGTAATTTCTGTCTTTCCTGTCATTATGCCCACTTTCAATTTCTTTCTCCTCTTTTTTATAGCTTTGAAGGTTCACAATGATTTGGTCTCATTCATCCCTATGAGCATCTCATTCTGCTCTAACTACTTCTTATCTTGGTATCAGTATCTCCCTGTGCCTTTTTTTCAAGTACTCTCCCAAGGGAAAAGGGAGTGAACTGCAGCAACTAGTCTCCCTGCTAGGGCATAAAGAGTCAAGTAATTCAGAAAGCTACACGGTCTTTTGCTAGAAATGGACATTTACATATTTCTTCTCCCTTTACATGCCAAATTGCTAATTACAGGGCTCTCACTGGCTCTGGGCTAACCCCTAACGCAAAGGTTAGCACAGGGAGAAACTAATTGGTCACAGGAGCCAATTTGATATATGACAGCATAAGAAAAAGCCAACATAAAGCTTCTCCTGAACAGCAGTCAATCTCTCCAAGTTATAAACAAATAAAAATCCCAAACATTGTAATAACAATTACATGGCAAGTCTTTTACATAATATCAAAGCACAGGCAAAAATCTGCAGTTGTAAGAAAACTGTAAACATCTCTTTTTTCATCAAGAATCTCAGAGCTCTTTGAAAATAAGTGATTTACTTAATTCTGCATATGCAGAAAACCTTGACAGCTAATCCATTCCAAATAACGTCTCAGCCTTAATTCTTAGAAATTGAAGTTTTCCTTTCTGTTATTTAATAATTCTACAAGTGAGCCCTACTTTTTAGACACATTTATATACCACACTATTAAAATACCATACATTAAGCAAAAAAGAGAAAAGAAATCATAATGACACCAGACGGCACCTCTATATTCTTGATCAGGTTATTATTCAACTAAAGTAGATTCAGCTTTGTTAGGGATTTCAGATTTTCAGTCCTGGAAATTTCATTGCAATAATGATAAAGCTTTTGCAAATTTACACATTCTTGTAGACCATCTATTTTCTATTTTCTCAGAAGTTTACTTTGCAGCACTGAACAACAAACTCTTTTTTGTCAAGATGCCATTAATTGCACAGAAAATTGTTAGATAGTTCCAAACAATTTGAGACCAAACCCTCTGTACAGAATACTGCTGATTTAGGAAGCTTTTCAATTAAGCCAACAAAGTAGTAGCTAGTACAAGGTTCATGATAAATGATTATGCCTTCTTTCTAACCAGTTTCCTGGGAAAGGTTTCAATGTAATTATTCTGGGTTTAAAAATACTGTTTCCAATGAGAGAGGAAAAAATCCAACAACAGGTTCCAAATTACAAAAATCTGTAATAAGTGACAGATGTAATTTGATCCATATCTAAAATGGGATTTTTGGATACTTAAGTAAAGAAATGCCAGATCCTGACTTTGAATAGTGCCTTCTTCCTTGAACAGACAAAAGGAGTGTTTGTGGAAGAATATACTCACCATTGTAAGGGACTGGAAATTGTGTAAAGTTGCCTAGAAAGAAAACTCATAGTTAACTTACCACTACACAGCATTCAGCAATCCACAACCCTCTGAGCAAGAGGCAGTACCCTTGGTCTAAAATCTTTTGAATACTTCGTCCAACAGGAATGAGAGTAGTTCTATTTGGGAAATATTTCATGCCAACAATTCTGGGATAACCTGAGAAAAACACCTCCAGTGCTGTTGTTTTTAGTCCCTCTTGATCAATGTTCTCTAAGACAATCCATTACATATGTACTGGAAATGAAATACAACTATTATTCTCTTTATGCCCATGCTGTAAAAAATACATTATGCAGTAGAATGTCTTACTGCCATTACAGTCAATTAGAGATAGCTGCTTAACATCAGTTATGTCTTTTAAAACTTCCTCTGCATAAAATGTGTTTGCAGTTTTGGCCATGTTCAGCATACAGCAGTTAAGTAGCTTTCTTCTGCTTGCAAAGCACATTTGCAAAGTATTACAAGAGTGCTTCGTATCACACCTCAGAATGCACCTTCAGTTTAAAACAGAATAGTTTTCAACTATGCTAATTTTAATTAAAATTAAAACCTAGAAATCCATAACTCTATCTATATACATATATATATGTATGAGGATAGATGGTGCGCTTTATCAGTTGTGTAGTTTTCCACTTCTGGAATGGTTGTATCAAGTAAATACAGTAATAAAAGCTTTTGGCTAGGAAAAAAAAAAAAGTTTACATGGAATTCCGTTAACGGTGAGATTCAGTTTGAGATTAAGACACAAAGCAATAGGTACCCACGTGTGCCTCTTCCCTAAGCCCTCGTATTAGTCAAGAGATTTAACCAATATAGCCAAAGGATCTTGGAAAGTCATTCAGATGACCATACAGGAGATGTTTACATTACACTTTATTGACTTATTCCATAGGTTCCCTTGACTATACTGACTAAGGATGGGATGCAGACTATCTGTTGCAATTTCAGAGACCTTAAAGATGCTGCAGCTGTTGTCCCAGTGTGGTGCAGTTTTCTGTACACCCTCCTAGATACGTGCGATGCCTTAGATAACCTGAGGCAAGTAAAATGCCATTGGATAGCTGTATCTGTGCAGCTGAATCCTATCCTTGATTTCCACTGACTGTAATGAGAGCCAAGAAATGAAATGCGTATGTACACAGCTACCTGTAGACACCTAATGAAGGTGTCTTAAACTGAAGTGGAATCCCATTTTAAAGTTCTAACCAGCTCATAATAGACAAAACTTTCACCATCTTAGCTAATTGACCAATTCTGCTCACAGATATCCATTGTCTACAAAAATGCCGGACCGAGTCAAAACTACAAAATTGATTTTGATCAAATTTCTATAACAAGCTGATTTGTTTCTACATACAAATATTTCTGCAAAGCACTTCACAAGAAACAGAGACAAAGCAGGGAATTTTACCTTAGAAGTAAACTACTCTGCAGGTACTCTCTTCAGAGATCCTCATTTCTACATCTTAACTACCAACAGGTTTCCCCCGGTTTTGAAACGTTCAGATCACCACAGTGTCTTACTAAAGCACGAGCTACACCACGGCCGCGGCGGGGAAGACCGCCTCGCTCCGCCCACCGACAGGCTCAGAGCCAACCAGGGACAAATGCTTGAGGCGGTGACCTCTCACGGGCCAGGTGGGGCAGAGCAGCAGCCAATCGAAGGCGGCGGGGGGTGGGACGACAGGGCTTTGGTGGGGCAGCGGCTGCGGGCGTGGCCGTCACTTCAGTGAGGGGCGGCTGAGGGGCGGGGGCGAGTGGCGCGGCCCGGCGGGCTCGGCGCGGCTGGGCCTGGTGAAACGGGCCTGGTGTAACGGGCCTGTAGAAACTGGGCTGTGGCGCCCCTCAGCCCTGCTAGGCCGGCGGTCTGGCAGCAACGCACTGGAGACCTTCCCCATCCATTTGCTGGGCACCTGAGCCACTGCTGGTGATTAATTTAGGCTGCAAATTACTTTTCCTCTTTGGTAGTGTGTGGGCTGGTGGAGTGTTGCTGATAAGCCGGTTTGTGAAACGTCAAAAAAAGAGAGTTAGAGCATTTGGTTCTGGTTTGTGTGTCCCCTCGATCAGGGAGGGTGTCACGTCTGCGCAGCAGTTTTATCTTCAGGGGGCAATGTGAACTCTGCCGAACTGCAGCAGAGAGGCTTATTGTGGCCTAACTTAGAAATGTGAGATAAAATAGGCCATTCTTAAACCAAAAAGACCATGTTCACTGAGCTATTTGCAGTGGATTAGTTTTACAGTTTAATAACAATTATGAATAAATCACTATTAATTTTTTTTATGCAATGAATGTTTTCCAATGGTAGGATTGCTCAGCAGAAAGTTGGATCCCCACTGAAACAAAGGTCATCAAGGGTGTCTGATTTGTGAGTAACGAGGTTATTTTTATTGAAAATAGAAAAAATATCTGTTAAAGTTTTTGTATTAATGTTTCTTAACTTTTTTAATGGAGAGGGAGAAGTGCTTAAGCAGCTTCTGCAGTTCTACCAAGGCACATCAACCTGTCTGTTCCTCATTACTTGCGCTGCTTTTTCATGTCACCAGATGTCACTCCAAGTCCACATAAAGCAGACACCTTCCGTTTATTTCTATTCTGTAAAAGATGTTCTGGCTTGGTCTTAGACGTCCATACGCATGGATGCTACATTTCACTTACCCAAAGACAAAAAAAAGAACCACCCCAAAACCAAAAAGAACCACCAAAAACCCCACTGCTTTTTTTAGGAGATGTTTGTAACAAGGTAAATGTATGAGTCCAAATATGCCTTCCTGAATTTGCATATTATATCAAGTACATAATGGAACAATTTGAAATTTAAAAAGGCATATTAGTTCTCTGAAAACTGTGCACACTTTCTAATTCAAGGAAAAAAACCAAAGCAATCATATACTCTGAGCCTTCTCCAGAGAAATTTTTATGCATTTTTGCTTAAGGGGCGTGTTTCTGTTCTCTTTATACCAGATCCTGCAAGAAAGAGGGTCTGGTTTAGTAGATCAGTCCTTCTTTTTCCTTTTTCATTGACAAAGAACCTTAGGAGCAACCTTCTCAGTAAATTAGTTTAGGCAGCTATGCCAGCTGATACCCTTTTGTGATCTGTTTAATATTTTTTGAACAGTAATTGAATCAATAAGCATTAAAACTGGACATTGCATCCAAATTCAGTTATTCGTTGGAACTATCAGTAGCAAAATGCCACTGCTTTTGTTTCTGAGCATCTAACAGACTGACTGACTGACTCATTGGCCATGAGGAAAGCCAAATGATCTAGTTTGGGCATAGGGTTTTCTGTTCGACTGGAAAGCACTCCTCTCGTACCAGAAGGGCATTATTGTAAAAAATCAGCATTACTGTACAACACTTTTGGTCCTTTCTGGGTGATTGATATCTCTCAGAGCGACCAACTCTGGCAGCCTAAAATCTGTGTGCGTAATATTCCTAATCTCTTAAACTGCAGCAAACATGCAGGGCAGCATTACAATATTAGTCATGAACTCAGCTCATTAAGAGCTAGCTAATGCTACTGCTAGATAATCTTGTGTTGGTTTATAAAGCCATTAAAATGTATATTTGCATGTACAGTATTTAAAAAATGTCTGGCAGCAGTTGCCAAGTTTCTCTTTTAGTGTAAAGGATTTTCAAACCTATTTGAGACTGAATTAACCATTCCCAGTGTTATCTTTCACCTTCTGCTGTGGCACATTCTGCTCTAATTCTGCTAAAGCCTTTTAGTATAATTTGCAATCATTTCATAGCGTAGTTAAAGCAACTGTTCAAGTGCTGATGGTGCTTTGCATGCTGTATGATTTACTTTTGGAATTGTCCTTGCCGTTTTGCTGAATGCTGTAGAAACTTCTGAAACTAATGTTCATCAGATTCTCATGGATCACTGTGCATCATAGCTGTGTGTTTCTGCCTCTGCTTTCTACTGATGTTGGTATTTTTATAGTCTAGTAGATGATTTGGTTTCACTGGCATTGCTAAACAGTTGTCATTGTATTTCTTTGTTGAAGGGTCTCCATCCTTAAAAAAATACTGTATGTAATCTATGTGCAGCTTGTTGTCTGCATCTGCTTTGTTATCACTGGAATATTTCTGACTTCCATGGTAGCATTTATTAATCTTAAGTGCTTCTGGTATCATCTCTGCAAATCACTGCATGTTTAGATGAAATGTCAGATCAAGTGGCAAGAAGCAGTCATAATAGACCTTGTG
The DNA here is from genome assembly GCF_023638135.1 of Falco biarmicus. Classification (NCBI taxonomy): domain Eukaryota; kingdom Metazoa; phylum Chordata; class Aves; order Falconiformes; family Falconidae; genus Falco; species Falco biarmicus. The sequence goes on along the minus strand of NC_079294.1, from coordinate 41,232,455 downwards.
TAAATGTTTAAGAGGGAATACATTTTAGAAACTAGGTGCTTTATGCTTTAGCATTAGTAAAACTGAAAGCACTTTAGCTGGCTTTAAGTATCAGGTAAGATACATGAGTAAGTAAACTGAACAGAAAGATATAGATGAGTATGTATGCAGTATTTTCTCATTGCTTTGGATGACAGGCCATAAAAAACTGGGGAGTGAACTCAGATGGGCACTGGGCGACTACATGAAATTCACTGTGGAACAGGGCAAGCTGCTTCTTACCTATCTGTCAATAACATGTGGGAAGGAAGACTGATACCTTATATGACTGTCATGGGGATAGCTGCTGAAAGTCTCTTGTAAAGAGATAAAAAGACTCAAACCAAACCAGTAAAATGTCATTAGTGCTTCTAAAAACAATAGGAGACATTACTTACAGAATTTTTTATTATTGCAGTAACTTCTTCAGCCAGCTTTGGACCGGATGTCATGCTAACAGACAAAAATGAGCTCAGCATTGATCTATAAATTAGCTGTTGCCTAGTGACTCATGATCTTGGCACGCTGGCTTTATGCAAACAAAAAATAGCACTATGCAGTAATGGTTATATGCCAATTTTTTGTTAGGGTCACTGTCCCAGAGCTTACAGCAATTTTTGACAAATTTTGACAGGGAGAGTAACTTGAAAGTAGAAAATGTCAGTGAAAGCAGACAACTGCTCAGAAACAATCAGCTAGGTGCCTACAAAGGAATGTTACTATAAATACACTGCAAGGGAAAAAAGCCACGCACACAAAATGGCCTGAAATATATGAAAATAAGCAATGTAGTATAAAATAGAATTTGCAGGGCACATACTAAATGGATTAGAAATTGGCTTAAAAGCAGATCTCAAAATGGGGGAAAATCATTTTAATGATATGTAATCACTTTATTGGCCATCCAAATGGTAACATAGGTCTCTGCCAATTAAATCTGCAGATGGCACAGGCTTGTTGAGTAGTAAGTAATGAAGTTACACCTACAAAATTATTTGAATTGCCTAATTAAATGGTGACAGACCAGCAATATGCACTTCAATACAGCTAAAGTCAAGCTGATACGCTGGGGCTATATGGGCTACAACTAAACTATAAGAAAACCTCATCTTCAAATGATTTGACTCAGGAAAGGGATATAGGATCATCCATAGCAAACTACTTCAGTCTGAGTTAATTTTAACTGGGGCACTGTAGTGCCCCAGTTAAATTAACCAAGATGATCTAAGGATTTATCAAGTAGATGAACACAGAGAATAAGACAGAGAAGGTTGGTTGGTTTTTTTTTTATATGCAGCACTGATAAAACAGCTCCTGTAATGATGTGTTCATTTAATATGCTTTCAGTCCAGAGAATGAGGCAACACACTTAGCCATGGACTGGGAATGAAGCCTGATCATACACTGCTAACAGATCCTCACTGATCAAAGGAAGGTTGAGGCTGAACTGAATAGTGGTATATGGATAGCTATGAAAAACTACAGTTGATAGCAGAGGGCTGTTGAGTCTGACAGGGAAAGGTGCCACCATATCCAGCCACTGAAGTTTTAAGTTGAACAGTGTATTGTAACATGCATCTACTGTGTTGCCAGCATTAGTGGGGTAGTGTTGTGTCAATACTGAATTATTCTGTACCATTCTCGATGGGATCCGGGTTAGGTTAGAAATCAGCACCTGTGAAACTTCATCCTGGTATTTTCATGGAAAATCTTGAAAAAGAAGTTGCAAGACTTGCTTTTTATTAATTTCAGTTTTATCCCTCCTTGTAATCTATTGGTAATACCCAACCCATTAAGCTCTTGGAAGTTTATAATCTATATTTTTCAATGCTTATGCATGGTAAAGTAAATAATTTCTCCAAGAGGAGGATCAAATTCTTCATGCTTTCTGAAGAGGATCTGCAGATACAGGAATCTGAATATGCTTCTTGTTTTAGTGGTGAATACTTCCAATTTTTGTAAGAGAACAGACTCTGCTTCTACCAGTACTTTGAAAAAAATCCCTTTTATTTGTCTCCATCTTTTTCTTTTCTCTCTATGCATCAAGGGCCTGAGCAAGCTCCACTAAACAAAGTAAATCTTCTATGGGATGTGATGTCCTTACAGGCTCATGAAGTCACAAGGAAAGTAATTTTGGCTGTAGTCTGCAGTCTCTGTGTACTCCTGTAGCTCTGCTGAATCCTATGGAATGATGCTACTTTTGTGCTGGCTGAAGGCCAGAACTGTTTTATAGTCATATTCTTGTCTGCTGTTGGCTTTATTCTACACACAGGGCATTAAACCCAACCACCAGAGTAGACGTGGAAGAATCATTTCAGTCTAGTAAAGCATCATCATGAATCATCTTTTCTCAGAGCCTAGTTACACTGAGATCAAGACCACTAGTTACAAAGTGGTAGGGAGGAGCAAATAAAAATATTCAATAAACTTCTTGAGCATATGTTGCAGTCCCACTGTAATGTCAGTTATCAGAGGCCTCTGAAACATGAACCTCAAAAAGCACCACAGAAGTAGCATTGGAACATTTTGTCTGATATCTGGGGCAAAAGACTTGCACTTGAAAGCAACAGTGAAACACAGTGAGGAAATTTCACCTGCTTTGCTTTTCTTGCCTTTTTCCATGGTGACTAGCACATCTCTCTGTCTCTGAGGCACAATGGAAATTGAAAACCTGCTGGACTGGAACAAGTACAGTCAGCTTTCGAGGATGAAATGATACCTTAATTGGTCTGTCTGCGTGGCTGAAAAAGAGCCAAGCCCTATCATCCCCATTTGAGAGATATAATGAGAAAAGCATCCTAGATCTGATACTAGCAAGTCTTCCTTGGGCTGTTTGTATCTTTTGATGAAGAGATCTGGTAACATAATTCATGGAAAAAGAATGCTGTAAGACTTATGTATCAAAACATTGCTTTGAACATGTAATGGACTTCTTACATAATCGCCTTAAGGAAACCTTAAAAAGTTTTGGGGTTTTTTTTCTCTTGCCTTTCTTTTTTTTCATCAAACTTTTTTTCCCTGAATTGCAGAAACAAGACTAGTAAGCACCTGGAGAAGTCACCTAATCCGCCCCTTTTCTCCAAGGTAGAATGGACTTTTTCCAAACCTTCCCTGTGTAGTGTGTATATAACCTGTTTTTAAAAGTAATGGAAATTCCAAAACCAAGGACTAATGGCAAATGTTAATCCAATGAGAAGAGAAGGTTAGTGAGTTCAAGAGAAAATAGTGGTATGCTCAATGGCACTTTGATGCTACATTACCTTTTAGATTTTGCTGCAGGAGAGCAAGAACTTGGAAGTGTCAAAGGCTCACCTATGTCAGGAGCTTCCGTCATGTCTCTGAACTGTTTGTACAAGTTTATATTCCTTTATGTTGCATAAGGAATAAATTTCTTGTTCCAATTCCTGAACTGAAGGTTAATAGCAGAAATGGAATGAATATGCTCTTGACTTATTACTGTTATAGAGCAGAAACCCCCTAATATATAGTTTTGAACAGGTTAATGTATCAAAACCCTCCAAAACATAAAGCCATTTTAAAAATCATCTAACAGGGAATCATATTTAGCTGTTACTAGGTGTCCACTGTAAAAATGTTATAACACAGTCTAAAGGACTAAAGTTAACATTCCAAGTTAATATTCTGAATAAATAAGTTAATGAAACATCCTAAAGGCTGCTAAACATTGTTATATTTTGTGCAAAGGAAGACTAAGTAATTATCGACTTAATTACTATAAAACATTTCTGCTTTTCAAAGAAGGATTTAAGGCTCTTTGTATTATAGTTAATTTTTTTAAAAGAAGTGAAGAACAATTCATGTATTTATTTTGAAAAGATGCAGCAAAAATGTGTCTTTAATTCTTCTTGTATTGCCATAGGTAAAAACGTTCTAGGGCAAGAACATTACGTATGAGTTTCTGTTATGGAAGTGACTGCGCTCTGACAGGTTGAGATACTGATATTGCCAAAGCAAAGGAGAATTTCGAGAAGCCCAAGTGACTTGAGTCCATCTGAAATGTTGAATGACTCTGTCAATAGACATGCCAGGCATGTGGAGCCCCTGAGTATCAACACTCCTGACAACTGGCTTCAGTTGCTCTGAGAGGGAAATTACGGTTTCAAAAATGCAGCTTGCAGTCACATTGCTGGAAAATTATTTTAGCAGTATAATACACCAGTCTTTCTGAATGTAATATAGAAACTAGGTATTAGGGCTCAGGACATTCTATTGTTTCATTTTTGGAGTGAGGAATGTGTCTTTCTCTGATGCTTCTGTTAGTTCTGTGACATCTGATGTTGAAAATTTCATGTACACATTCATTTTACCACCTCTCTGATCATCCGTAAGAGTCGCACTTGGAGCTGGATCTCCTTGCTCTTTTAAATGCAACTGGAAATAGAACAGGAAGTAAAGCACCACCCCCCTACCCCAACAAAAAGCAAAACAAAGAAAAAAGCCCACTGAAAAAGCAAAAACCACACATGAGGGCCACGTGGTCTAGTGTCAGTCAACATTATTTCCCAGAGCAAGGTAAATCTTGGGTGTGGGTCTCAGGGAATTGCAAGCCATACAACTGAAAGAATTTCTGTTAGGGGAGGAAACAAACCCCGATAGCATCAGATGCTTTGCTTCTTGCAGAAAAGAGGGAATGTGGCTCCCCAGAATGTTGATGGTAGTACAGCATCGTATTCTTGACCACATCATGGGCCGGTTGCGATTCAGATTATTTCTGTCACTAAACTAAAGTCCTTATAGAAAGCCCACTACAGCAACAGTAGCAAAGGCTGGTTTGCTATCTACAGCAAACATATGCATGGGAGCAGAAAAAGTGCCTTCTGGAATTCAGAGGGAGAGCAGACGTAATGAAGACAGCTGATGAGACTTGTTTCTTGGTTGTGCTTCCCACAGACCAAATTCCAACAGATGAGTAAAAGATGGAAAGACATGCTAATCAGCAGCTTTTTTTACGAACCAGTTCTGTACTTCAGGATCTAATCAGCTTTCTAGATAATGCTTATGTTGTCTGTTTTCTGAGGCAAAGGTGGCAAAGTTTCTGTTTCTCTGGTATGAGGGTTATGTTCGTGCATTTCCAATGCCTGCAGAGAACTGCTTCAGACTGACGAATATTTACTTCTGTAGTCCATATATGCCCTCTAGACGATGAGAGCCCTCTTTCACTACACCTCTGGGGAATTACGCAGCACAATAGATTCTACAAAGGCAGAGAAGGTGAAGGAAGCACAAAGGGTTAAAAATATGGGTAAGAGCATTATACCAGAGTGGTGGAGAGCAGTCATGGTTGTGAGACAATAAACAGAGGGAGAACAGAACAGGGGGAGATTCTGGGGGGAATCACAGTAAGAGGAGAAAACTCAAGAAAAATAGGCAAGATCTTATTGCTTTGTCTGCAGTTTATATGTTGAAGGAAGAAAAGAAAAAATATTTAATGGAAAACAAGGATGGAAGGAAAAGAGGAATCTAGAGAAATACAAAAAAGAACTTAGCTAGTTAGATTAAATTGGCTATGAAGATAAGATAATTTCCTGGGAAATGTATGTGAGTAGTTGTTTGTATCCCAGCTCTGTAAATTTTTGGGAAAAAGATACGTATGATAAATAGTTGTGCTTGAGACCTAATACTCTTCTGTTCACAGCTCAATACACTGAATTTACTGTCATGGCGTGTGTGCTTAAAAAAATTCAAAGCCATGCTGGCAAATAATATCTTCCCAATTTTTATGCTGCAGTTTGTGATCAATTAAGATGTTTGAAAACAATTAGGAAAACCATGAAGAAGGCTGAAATGCTAGTTCAGGGCCAGACTTGTACTAAATTTTGCATCAAGCCTGACTTTAGAAATACTCAGATATTTAGAGATAATGGGATGTTAAAATGTTCACTGACTCATGACATCAATTAATAAAGCCACAGAGGAAGTGTATGATACTGTACTGTAATGGTAGTAGCATGTAGTAAATAAAACCTTAAAGACTGTCTTGGTATGATTGGAAGGCAAGCTCTGAGCCTCAAGACCACAAAAGCAGAGGACAGAGGTTAATTAATTTGTTACTGCTACTTGGCTTTGGTACTGGTCAACCACAAAGGATGCGTTAAAAAGCCCACCCAACACCCCAGCAGCTTCTCTCAGTGTGACAGATCTTGGACTGTGCTGCCACAGAGGTAATAAAGACAGGCTCAAGCAGCAGCTTTCCTCTTCCAAAACTAGCTCACATTTCCAGGGAAATACCGAACAAAATACAGAGGAAAGGATGAGAAAGATGTTAAATTTGGCGATGATAATGAAACTCTGCATACTGAACTAGCATCAGGTTGGACTGATTCTCTCTTGCCAGGCAGATTTGATTGCTTTTTTAACAGAAATGGAAAATGTAATGGATAGAGGGAATTTAAGTGAGGAGGCTGTCACTGTAAGAGTGGTAACACCTGTACAGGATCTTATAATCAAACTGGCTTTCCAATAAATCAAAGAAATCTCAGCTTACTGTTTTGAAGTACTACTGAAAGTATAATGCAGCGCTGCCTCAATCAAATCAGTTACAGAGAGTACAGGACTATGCAGACAAATGCTGCTTCTACTGCAGGGGAAGGAATGGCCATGCTGATTTTCATACCCAGATACATCCTGTGAGGGGAAACATGAAATGCAGCCCACAGTGTCTTGATCAGTTCCACTTAAAGATATGGCAAAATTAATCTGCCTGGATGACATGTCTTTGAGGATTATTTTTGAGATTATGGTGTGACAAATCAGAAACCGGTGATGTGTGGATGGGGAAGCAGCAAACTGTGCAACATGCTCCTAAATTCTGGATCAATGGTTAAAACATTCACTACTCACTGACTGCAGTGAGGTTTGGCACTGGCAGTACTCTTGGCAAAACCAGTTTCTTCTTTCTGTCCCTTTCTAATGCCTCTAGAGTTTCAGTCACCAAAGGAGATACCAGAGGTCCAAGTTGGGTGGAAGCCAGGCAGAAAGCAACTTTTAGCTTCTTTTAGCATTAGTTTACATACTGTTCTTAGTTTCTAGTCTTCTGGGGTTGCAGCTGGACTCAAAAGAGGGTTATGTGGGTTAGATCCTGTTGCCCCTCTGCCTACTGTTTCACGAGAAGAGGAGGAGATGGGCCAAACTTCTGTTAAGACAGTTGTATCAAATACAGGCAGCCTCTCCAGCTGTTGGGATGTGCCTGCAAAGTTGCAAACCCTATGCTCCAGCCTCTCCCACAGGACCAAATTATGACTAGGCAGAATCAGTGAGAGGTGATCTTCACCCTTTTGTGCAAAAGGAGTTTGGTCACTCACCGTGCCACCAGGGAAAAGATTAATGCAGTGAGGCTCAGCTTAGCAGACATGGAGCTGCTTCATGCATGCCTGGATTTAGTGCTCATGTGATGTGTAGCCACATTTGCTGTACATGTGCAGTATGGTCTCTCTGCACAGTGTGCAGTCCATGACATGCCATTCCTTACTATGCAGGAGCAATGGCTGATGTGTATCCAGAGGGGTGTTTCCACTGCTGGGAAGTCAGGGTCTGAAGCAGCCTGATTCCATCATGATCCCTAAAGGGCAGTGTCTCCAAAACCAGAGGACACAAATAGCTAAAATTCTCTCTGTTGCAGCAAAGTGCTGGACACAGATTTAGTGCTGTGAGAAGAATTAGCAAGCTGGCCACGAGGGAGGGGGGTGGGGGGGAGCCTTTGTGAGCTGAGGGGCAGAAGACTGGGGAAAGGAGGCACGGGGGGCATAGTGTTCAATGGATAGATCCTCCTGGTAATATTCAGGAGGGACGTGCTGGAAATGTGCTGCTTGTCATACTCACAAATGATGTGGAAAACAGAGAACAGTGATGTGACAAGGATTATAAATGATATGGAATTAGTCAGGGTAGTAAAAATGAAAGCTGTCTGCAAAGAGTTGCAAAAGGGACCTCATAAAATTTGAGCAACCGGATGGTGAAACAGTAGATGAAACTCCATGGCGATAACTACCAACCGCTGCATGTGAGGAGAAACGGCCATGACTACAGATATGCACCAGTGAGCTCTAAATTAGCTGTCACATCTCAGGAAAAAAGATCTCAGAGTCATTGTGGATAATTAAATGAAAATATCAGTTCCATGTTTGGGAGCAGTGAAAAAAGCAGATGGAAAGTTAGAAAGCACTGAAGGGGAAGACAGTAAAGCATCACTGCAGCAGTAAATCGCCAGTGTACTCATACCTTACTTACATCATACAAACAGCCTGGCCTCTTCACAGTTCCTCCTTCTGAAATTTTAAAAAAAATATTCCTAGAGAATGCTCAGGGAAGAGTACTTAACATGACCAGCAGTATGGAATAATCTCCATGTGAGGAGAGCCTACATAGAAGTGCTCCCCTTGGAAGGCAGATGACTAAATCGCAGATGTACATAATATATATATTTTTTTTTTTACATTAAAAAAATACATATAAAGTATGCCACATAAGTGGCATGAAGATGTAAATAGAGGACAATAGCCATTATTTCTTACTATACAAGCATATCATGAAATTGTCAGGCAGGTTCAGAACAAACAAAAGGAACTATTTCTTCAAGCAGCATATAATCAAATTGTGGAACTCATTGCTACAGGATGCCATGGAAGCTGAAAGCATAAATGAGTTAAAAATGAGATTAGACAAATTTATGGATATACCTCTATCAAAGGCTGTTAAACAGAAGGATGCAGTTTCAGTATCTGGCTTGGGAAATCTTTCAGCAAAGATTGCAGGAAATCTGCAAGGATATGTTGGGGAAGGAGAGCAGAGGATTGTCACTCCTGGTTTCCTGGTGCACATTCTCAAATCAGCTGCAACTGGACCCTGTCAGAGACAGGATCCTGTGCAATACTTCGGCTTGACTCGTTATGGCTTTTTATAAATCTTACTTTATTTCCTTTCCCTTCAGTTTTTATAACCTGTCTTCAGTTTTTATAGCCAAACCATTGGATTAGCTAATACTCTTAGTAGCATAGCTCCTGGCTGACCAGACTTTACAACCCTTTTTGACTAATGGGAGTGTGGGACAGTTTGCCCATGTCTTGTCTTAATGCTCAGCACCTGGCAAAATGGGGAGGATTTTTAATTAGCTCCTGGGTACATGAGCCATAGAGTTTGGTTTCCTTGATGCATCCTGGAAAAGTTTTTGAAGACGCTGCTTGGCAAGTGTGGGCAGTTGTCTGAGGCACACAACAAACCAGAGTTACAGTTCTAATGGGTGGTAGTGTGCTTTGGAATGGCTGTGATAGTGCACAGTGACAAAAGTTAGTGAGTTTTGCTAGGCTGAAAAAAATCTGTATTAGAGCTACTCTTCTTGAATGAATTTCTGTTACCTAAAAGAGCACTTAAAGGCACAATTGATCCAGCTCTGGAGCAGGATGCAGACACCAACTGGGGGAAAAAAAAGAGCAACTAGGAAATGGAATCTGGAAATTAGTTTTAAAAAATGACCTCTCTTTTGTAAACCGATACCTCTGGGAATTACTCTGCCCTTCCTCCTCCTCGTATTCCTATTCTCAATGGGAAGTAAAAATGTTAGTGGGTACATAGAAAAGCAGAGGTTAAGTGAACAGCAACAGGAAAATGAAATTATGGTGGGATATTGAAACAGAAATGGGCATGTTCAATTTGATCTGCATATACAGATGCATTATGTCATGAAGTCTCTTTTGATTTAACCATAGTAAAAGCATGTCTACAACACTGCAGCTAATTTCAGAAGGACTGTTAATAATGAAACCAGAACAAATTGCACAAAATTTAAAACCTGCAGCAAAACGAAAACAGGGAGTGACTTTTGGGAAGCTATGAATACATCAGCAAAGAAAACACCAGGGAGGGGGAAAAGTTGTTTAAGCTAAAGTACACTGTTGGCACAAGAACAAATGGCTGTAAACTGGCCATGAATAAATTTAGGCTGGAAATTAGCAGAATTTGTCAAGCCCTAAGAAGAGTGAACTTTTGGAACAGCTTTCCAGTAGAAATGCAAGGGACAGAACACTCTACCTTATTTTAAAATGACAGTGAACAGTTGATATGGTTTTCTTCCGTGAAATGGAAAAGGACTGTGTCTGGCAAGCCAGAAAGTCCCTTATATTTGTGTATTTTTAGCAATTCTGTATTATAAGATGAAGGTAGATATGAGAACATAAATATTTGAAGGGCAGAGGGAGAAGTACTTTCTTGGGAAACTTCTTGAGAGTGAAGTGGTTATGTAATATTTACTCAAAGGAACTCATGGGTGACTCATCATTTGGGTTGCCTAAAATAGGACTGAATAAAGCAGTAATCCAGGTACTTTCAAGATGTGCCCTGTGGTGGCCAGTGTAATGAACAAGGCAATCTTAATTGGCCTGTCTGCATCGTGAGTCATGTTGCAGGGCATTGAAGGTTCAAACCCTGGAACCCACTGACAAAGACAGGATACACAGGAAGATGGCTTCTCTGAAATTGCTGAAAAGGAGGAAATAGTGACTTAAAGTCATGGTTGTTGGGCTGCAGGCCCCTACCTGCTCGCCTCTGCATCCTAGAGACAAGCCTGCAGGGAGGTATGGATTTCAAAGAGGAGCTTCCAGACCAACATTTCCAGCTACATGGTTCAAAATGTCATGAAAGAACCTCACGTTCTGAGTGCACGTGGCTTCAGGAAGTTCACATTAACTAAGGCAATAACCATGGAAGTCAGTATCTAAAAGATCAGACCTCAGGTACAAGGACTGTCCAGCACAGACTACAAAATTAGCTTCTAATTTCAGTTTTATCAAACAGCTTACCACATCTCTCTGAAAATGCCTTTTCTTTCTTTTTTTTTCTTTTCTTTTTTTTTTTTTTTAATATTAAGCTGCCATCTAATCTTGTGTTTCACTTCAGGGAAAGATGATGTTGGAAATGCTCAACAATCCCCTCTCCTCTTCCTCAGGCACACAGGAGGGACTTCTGTCATCTAGATGACAGACAGCAGTGGGTTTTCTGTTCAGAGCTGCTGGAACATTGTTTTCCAGATCAGTGGTGAAGGTGATGGTATGCAGACTGGAACGTGGAAGATACAGTAGGGTGGAAAAACAGGTCAGAACATTTTCCTCTTACAGCAGGCATTGGTGCTTAGCTTTAGTGCATCTTTGAAATAATAGACTGGATCCTTTGTAGTGTATCACTGTGGCACTAGGCACAATGCATGTTTTAGAGAGTGTCATTATTACACCAACAGGTAATGGCTTCACAGTAGTGTTTTTAGTGAACTAGAACAGACATCTAACAGGAGTAAGATACAAATTCTAACTTCACTGATTGTCTGTTTTAATGGAAAATAAGCCATAGTAAAAGCAGACTTATTTGGGAAATTAAGCTCTCTGAATGAGTTTTCTGATTTTACTTCAAACTAAAGTTTTGATTCTTTACATTTTAAGACTTGTTCCCACGCATATCAGTATGTCATTTCATTGTCCTCAGAGATCTTTTAATCTGCCCCCTTGACATTTGATTCCTTGATTAAATAAATATGCACTGGGAGCATTTAGTATCTGACCATGCCCACTTACACAACAGATGTCAAGCAGCCCTTTTTTCTTAATACACAATCAAATTTCTAAAAGCATGGACATTTTGGGCAGCGTCCAAGACCGATGGATGAATAATTGAAGTAAAAAAGACTTGAAGTTCTCACATTTCTTTTTCATGAACTCACTTGATGTAACTTTCAATACTGAGAATACCAGAGCTGGACAAAACCCTTTCGGCAATACTTTCACCATTAAAAATACAGGTTCAGAATCAGGAATTATCTCCTATTCATTCTGCTGAACTGCTTCAGCTGGAAGATAGAAATGCAAATCCTGAATCCAAACCACTATTTTGAAATAGTGTCATTTAAAACATTTAACTTTCACAGAAGTTATCATGTTAACCAGAACTCTTTCAAAACTTACCTAGAATAGCGAACATTTAAAGATACAGGAAACAAACACATGTATCCACCATTAATGAACACAAAGGCAATTAATCTAGTAGCTTAGTACTGCTGCAAGTAGGAGATGCTAAGAAGGTTCTGAGAAGTCAGAAAGAAACAGAATCACAAATTATTCCTCCCTGTTCCCACAAGGTAAACCTCAAGCAGCCTTATCACGTTTTCTAGGTTTTCAACTCCATATTGAGTCATGGTCACTTACTATGTGTTTAGCTCATTTTGATGTCTCACCACTAGCTGGAGAGTCAGACTTGCCAAGATTCCTCCCTTTTTCAGAAGCCACCTTAGGAGTGTGGCAAAAATTGTGTATGTGACAGGGAGGAAGTAATCAATCCTCACTTCCACGTTAATTTTGTCCAGAACGGTCTTGTGAAGCCTGTTCTACTAGCAGCTGAACGGAGACATTGCTGACCTCAGATGCTTTCTATTGGCATCACAATCCTCCTTCCATTTGGAATTAGCCTTTCTCATGTTGTCCTGGGAGCCCGGTTACCCACCCCAGCACCTATCTCCAGTTTGCTTTGTTGATTGAGGTCCTACACAGCTCACAAAGCTCTTCCTGCCCCGGGGTAGCTGATAGCATTACATGAACATATGGTCTTTCCACCACTTGAAGGCAGGCCGATCGTTAGGAAGGGTTGATAAGATATCCAAGTGTAAAGCACAGAAAATACTCAACTCAGTTCCACTTGCTTGAATTTTTCCTCATAACCCCCCCAAGCTGTAAAAAGGGCAAGAGCTCATTTCCTCTTACAGCATCTTTCATTGGCTCTAATCTACTTCTGTTTTCTTATCTATTTCTCCACCACGTTCAGCTGTAATGAGTTGATAAGAATTCAGATAAGGAATTTACAATGAATGGGACCTTTTTTTTCTTCTTAGGCACAAGGGCAGATTCCTGTATGCCTTACTCTGGGAAACCTTGGCTGTAACGTTGCTTGAGTGGGAAAACCCACTTTGTTGTTACTGGTATGAGTTGTAACCTGTAGTTCTGTTTTCATAAAGATAATGTTGATGGGCAAAAGTTATATGTTGATGTATATTATGAACTTTACAATGCAGCAATTCATCTCAGCGTTTTGAGGAACTTTGAGGAACAGCGTTTTTCTTCACTTTCCAGCAGAGGGCCCTGGATCTGATGTTGCCTTTTTTTTGGCAGATTACTTTGTACAATGGGGCTGTTCCCGGAAAACCAGCAGAGCCCTGTATTCAGTTCAGGTTTTGATTTTTGCAGAAGTTTTAGGTTACATTAAGAGAAAGACATGCCACAAGCTATAAAAACAAGTAATCGGCCTTATTTACTTATCTAGCCACTCTACTGCAAAATGCAGCGACTAAAAATGATGATTTTAGGGGTTATTTATATCAGGGATTAATCCTGCCTGGTTTTGCTTTTTCAGCACTGACATCAGCTAGAGTTTGGGGAATGTAGGCTTGTGTTCATTGCAGACATCTAATTCACAAAATAAAGCCACAGATGAGCAGAGCTGGTAAGAATTTGCAGGTTGTTCTCTCCAATTTGAATAATGCGATATACAGAATGCACTACAAAGTGATTTTGAAATGTAAAGCAATAATGTTCCCTTTGAAGAGTTGATATCAAGTGCTAAATGATATATCAATTAAATGCAAAAACAAATCCCAACCCTGCAAATATTATACAAAAAATAGTTCTTTGAAGTCAATGGGACTAATTACAAATATAAAATAGGGCCTGGTTCTACAGCATTTCTGTTAGCTGGAGTTTAATTTCATGAATTTAATAAAAAATAGTTTAAAGGTCTCAGAACAACTCTAGCTTGGCTTCACACAGGCAAAATGCAAACCCTGCCTGTCTCCGCCATCTGTGGGTCTCTTCTAGCAGCCAAACACCTGAGTTATGTTTAACTTTGCACTGCAGAGCATTGCAGTTCTTATATCATAGATGAAGTGTGTGGGCACCTAATGGCAAAGGGTGATATTCAGTATTATAGCTGAACTATTCAGTAGTATAACACCCAGTATTTAGGCAGGTAGAGCCAGCTCAAAAGGGCAACTAGACACATCTGTTATTTGTTGTCTGTTTTGAGAGAGTAGCTGTGCTCAGGGTTGACTGGGCAACAGGCAACAGCCTCTTGCTCAGATAACTTATTCTCCTAAGAAATATTTAAATGAATAATTAGAAATGGGGAGTTATGAGCCTGATTTTGATTTATGGATTGGCCCAAGTGACTGCTGTAAAGATTATTTTGGTTCTCATTTGTATACAAAGCAAGAAAATTAGGTCTGTGCTATAAAAAATGGAAAAGGCAAGTATGTTGCTCGTTAGGGGAATATAAGTCCCAGCTATCAAGGTTACACTGAGGCAGCTATTGGAATATTCAGTTTTGTCATATGCAGACTTACCTGGCCTCAGACCTTTTACATTAAACTTGACCTCTCAGGTTACCTATTAGCACTGTATCTTTAGATGAGCCAGCGGCATGCAAGTAGATATCCTCATAGCAACCTCATAGCAAAAATTGAAGCATTGCTGATTACCTCCAGGTGACAATTGCTTAGAGGCATCTCTGGGTGCAAAGCATTGTGTGTATCACAAATGTGTTCACTTTCACTGTAGTTTTGCCAATATTTGCATATTGCAGGAGTTCTGGATCTTAAGGTGGATGTTCCTCTCAGTTACACTAAAAGGTGTAATCTCTTGTGTGTTTTAGAAGTGATTGCAGGTCTTTTCTCCACATAGGCTGATTGTTCAATAACCTCTGTGCCATGCCAAATGCTAAATGAAAGTTCGTCAGCCCATTTCTGTTTCTTTCAGCATGCAAGCTGTAATCTTTAGCATCTATAAGTTTCCAGAGATGTGCAAATGGTACATAATTGACAGTCTGATAAATGCATGTACTGTATCAGCATAAATCAGAGAACTCAGATGCTAACCTCTAATGGACTTGCTGGGGAGCTATGCAAGTGCACAGAGCTTAAATACTGCTTAAATACTGCTGAAGTAATGCAAGGGAATGAGAGTTCATAGAAAACCTGTTTCTGCTTCTCTGGCAGCTGGCTGTACCTTTTGGGTACCAACCTAACTATCCTATGATGGAAAAGATTCTGGTTAGACCTTTATCTCACTTTCTTCTGCTTCTCCCAAAAGCAAATTTGCGGATATTTTAATTATAGTTATTTTTTGGTTTGCCTTTGCTGTTTTACCAGTATCAGAACCATTGCCCATATAAACTTCTGGCCACTGTATGATCTGTTCAGGGCTCACATAGACTGTCTTGTCTGATACTTTCTTTTCAGCTGGATCATTAACAGTGAAATTAAATAGCAGCAGACCCATTGGTGTCAGTCAGAACATTTTTCTCAGTGATGACTGCCCTCTGAAACTGCTCTGCCAGGGCTTAAAGAAGGAAGTCCTGTTCCATGCAGCTGGGAATCTCTGACAGGACAAATTCTAATGCTTCTTCTTTTAATAACTCTGGGCTGGGCTCCCAGGATGAGCACTGTAAAAAGAGAAAAAGATTACTGTTCTGAAGATGCTTGTGAACAACACTTGCAATAGCACACAGAGATCCTGCTGCCGCATGGAGGATGTACTTGCAAATAATACCACCAGCTAAGATCATGGGTTCAGGTTCAGACTCCTGGTCCAGTGTCCTCCAGGATAGGGAGCCATTTCAGTAGACATAGATTCTAGAGGTGAGTGCAGAGCCTTTTGGACATAGCACTTGGATGGCAATTCAGCTACCAAGTACTGCTGAAACTAGGCCACTACTGAATGTATCTTGCATGTGCAGAGCTCCCACCTACTCACCTGTCTGCTCTGCTCGGCTGTCCTTCTCTACAAAGGTATTGAAGCAGGGAAGAAGGGGGAAACAGACAGTGTTAGTCAGAGGCCTGGTGGGTATTCTCCTCTCTGACATCTGATACACAGACATACCATGGCTTTGCCTGCTGACGTGGTCAACAGTTTCACTGTTTAAGCCCCTGTCACTGGATTTCCTTGTAAAACTCCCTTTGCAGAGAAACAGAGGTAATCCTCACTGCTTCTAGAGCGGCTGTTGATGTGGAGGGGATGAAGGACAGAGCAGTCAGTCAGGCTTACCCAGGGAAGGCACCACCTTTAATCACATTTCATTACAACTGGAGGGCTAGAGATGCTGAAAGCTTTTGCATGATGTAGGAATTAAAGGGCTAGGCAGGGACTTTATATGCTGCTGTGGTACAGCTATAGCCAGGCAGACCTCAGAGCAGTGAACTGTCCACTAAAGAATGGCTGGAGCTTTGAAAGTGAAGGAAGGTTAAATTGCACAATATGCAGTAAAAATGCTACTATTTGAACTCTGGTATTTTTGAAATTGCCCTTACTAGGCACCCCAGTTGAACTCAGTCTCCCCATTTTACAGCATGTGGTAAGAGATGGTCCTTTCCAGGAGATCATTTTCAGAGCTGTAGTTTTGGACTGAGTACCTGTCTCATCTCTGCAGCTGTTCATTACAAAGGAGAGCACACCCTACACAGCTGGTTTTCTATGAACTCTCATTCCCTTGCATTACTTCAGCAGTATTTAAGCACAGAGTGCTCTGTGCACTTGCATAGCTCCCCAGCAAGTCCATTAGAGTCTCCATGCTTTTTAGGGCAGGCATGTGCCTGATTTACCCCACAGCATCACTCCAGGGGTTTCCACCTTTCTGTGTCTGAACGAGTTCTGATTGCATGCTGTGGAAGGAAATTCATGCATGCTGACCAGGCCAGTGCTGTCATACACTCCCAGAGGTTTGCCTGTTTTAGGGGAGAAAATGTGAGACATGCAGAAATGGGGTGATCTGCAGTGCAGATGTGGTGAACTGAAAACCAGACTGTAGCTGCTACAGTGCCGTAGTGTTTTCTGTGGGGTGGGGTGAGGTTACTTATATTCATTTTCCTATTTATGTCAGAAGCTTCTTTTCTTTTTTTGCTTTTCTTTTTCCTATTGCATTTCATTTATTCTAAAACCTCAAAAATGCTCAAGGAAGAGGAGATGATTTTTTCTATTGCTGAATCAGTTGATATACCCTTCCAGGTCCTATGCTTTTTCTGGTAATGTTACATCTGAGACCACAATTCCCCTCAAGGTTCAAAGTCACTTTGGCCCAGCAGCATACATCAGCCCCAGAACACAAAGGGCTATAATGGAAAGAGAAGCAATTTGTGTATGTAAGTTTTCAGACTTCATGCATTCAGAGACTTATAATTTCCAAAGGGAAGAGTGAGAGAATTAAATACCAATGAGCAGAGAGAGATGAGCCCTGCACAAGTCAGTTTTCAACACAATATAATACAAACTACTGGGAGTTTTTGTAAATTCATTGAAAACAGAAAGAAATCATCTTTGTGCCTTTGTGCCGAGTACTAAACTCACACCTCTCTTAAGCACACATTTGATTAAGTCTTCATCCAGCCTGATCTTCCTGTGGGGATCTTAAAAAAGCCTGTCAAATCTCTAGTGACTTAACCTTATACATGAAAGGCCATGTTGTGCCAAGTGCAAAGTTTTCTGTACAAGCATGCAAAATGGATCGATCAAGCTTTCTGAGTATTGGTGCTATTAATTTTTTTTTTTTTTCATTCATCCAGGCAAACCAGAGCTTTGCTATCAGAAACATATATACCACACCTGTGATGGTCAGTAGAGGCCCAGTATTTGGATCCAAGTTTTGAAATCAGACCTCTAGTTTCCCACCTGATATTACATGGTGATGAGCGGGGCTGATTGTATTGCATGAGACTGTTCCAGGTCACCTGGGGACTGTACAGGAACTGATGAAATAAAGCACTGGGTTGCACTACAATTGGGATCCCTGAAGCAAAACCCACTTTTTTTTGCTTTATTTATATACTTACCTCTGCTTGTCCTCATTTCTCTTCAATAAGAAGAGCACGCAGTCCACACTGTTCCCTCTAAGTCTTCTACTATAATAAGTCTGTCTGAGTTCGTGCCAGTAGCCCTCAGAGCATGGTAACCTTTTAGGTCTGTAGAAATGCATCATTCCTAGGTATGACTTGGTATATCTCGTAGGGGAGAACATGAGTTAGGTAAATTCATCTCCAGTGCTCATAAAGTGAGCTTTAGGTGTGGGATTTGGCAAAAACTGATGATGACTAAAATCGTATGCGACTGAACTGCAGCAAACGCCATCCTACCTTGATGTAAACAAATAAAGAAAATCCAGTGAGCCTGTGTATATAAGGCAGGTTGAGCACACTGGAGAGGCATGTTTTCACCATTGTTCCATGAAGAACATGGATAATGCTTAATTAATAAATGCTTTATGTAGGGGTTACAGGAGAGTCAGAATTCACAAAGAGGGGTTCAGCGGAGCTGCATGGTTCAGGAGCTTTTTCCATAGTGCTACCCTCAATAAAAAAATGGAAGCTGATACATTTTCTATCTCAGGTGTCTTTGGAGTATGGATTATCTAGAAGTAACTCACAAGTAAAGCTGAATTTGATAGACTTTGTTGTGTGACACTTAACTCTGTAATTGTTTTAACAAAGCAGCTAAATAGGAGATGCCCTGATAGTCTTTACCCTCTGGATAGCCATATTTCAGCCAAGTCATTTGGAGCAGTTTTCTTGTTCTAGCCCAGATGGTCTTGCATGCTGTGTTAAAGCATATGTTGCCCTGAAAGTAAAATGACCTATATAGTAATGTTGATCTTGAAATGGGGTGTGAAGCATAGAAAAGGGAGAAGTGGGGTTTAGGTCATTGTTTTTCAGTAATTAATCATACTAGGAAGCTCAAAACAAGAAGGAAGTTATTGTTGGTGAAGTCCATACTATCTGTTGAGACCTGCCTCAAGTACTAACTCACCAACCTATACCATAGGTTTTCAAGCGTAGCTGTCAGGGCAGGCAGAGCCTCAAGAGTCCATGGGACCTTGTGTTTAAAAGTGCAGTAGATGATGGTATGTCATGAATCATGTTTGCAGAAGCTGTCCCGCAAGACAGCAGAGCTTACAGGGCAGACAGAAGACTGTACACTTGGTTTATAGCTACTTCTGAAGTGTTTTTTCATGACAATATAGAAACAGTCATGTGATTTTTCTTTTTAAAGCCAAATCTTGCTGGTCTTAGCCTACAGTATCTCCACAATAGAACTGTACCATGCAACCCCAGCCAGGATAATGTCTTATTCTTTAAAATCACCCTTACTACTTAGAGCTTGAAATAGCAGAGTTTATCTGAATTCACAGCAGTCACTTCACTTCCAGTGTGATTTGGTGAATCTTGAGCATGTTGATCACACTGGCACCTTTGACTGCAGACCTCTAAAAGGACACCCCCTGTCCCTGGTGCACCCCACCGTGCTGAGAAGCCCATCTTTGAAGGGCTGTGGGGAGCTGGAACTGAACAGCATGGACTTCAGCAGCAGCAGGATGGCTCCCAGAAATTGAGCCTGGACTGGAGCAAGGATAAGGGTGGTGATTCCATGAGAAGATAACACACATGGAAATGCTGGAAGCTACTTCTGAGGCTTTTCATCTTGCATTGAGGGCTTACCCTGAATTTCTTCTCCACTTGCCTGGAGAGAGTAGGAACATGTTAAGTTTTCAAAGCCAAGCCATAAGCGTGCTGGAGCTAGAGTGTCCGAGCCATGTCCAGGGGTGCTGTGATCAAAAGATCACAGCTGGAGATCTTTTGCTGCAAAAGGCAAAGAGCCAAATGAGGGTAAAGTCTTCCAGCTGGGGAAATTGCTCTCTACTTTGTAGCTTGACTTGTCACATCACAAAATAAAGGTCCTTCTGCAAGACAGTAGATTCCTCACTTTGACCTGTCAGTGTCAGAGCTCTGTGCAATGCAGGAATGATCCCATACCACCTGACTCTGTTTCCTCATCTAAAAGGATGGCAAGGGTACTGGTTGCCAGTGCACCTGAGAAGTGTCACAGATCCTGCCTGTACTTTCACCTTTGCTGTATCTCATGCCACCTCTGCTCTCACTAACAGCAAGGATCCCTGGCAGTTCACATCGCCTTTGTAAGCATGCATTACCTCCATGAGACAGTGAGCAAGCAAATAACAATGGCACACCAAAAAAACAGGAAAGAAAGAAAGAAAAAAAAAGGCACACAGACACCTGCTGTGAGTTTATTTTGACAAGTGTCATTTAGATGCAATAAGCTGTGATCATCTCTCTGGCATGGCTGCGAACAGAAAGGAGCCAACTGGATAAACAAACCCAAGTGCTGCAGAGCAGAGTGTGGCTTCTTTCGCTGGGTTAGGGGGCTAGCAGAGAGGGGGAGGAATGGGGAGCTTTTAGGATGCGCTTCGCTGGGGGCTGTCTTTCTCCTCTCCATCAAGCCTGGAGGTGCAGGAGGAACCAGTGGCGCGCATAGTGCCCGGTTGCGGCGCGCTGTGGGATCCTCCAGAGGGGAGGGGATGCAGAGGAGGGGGATGCGCGCTGCGTGGGGGGCCGCAGGAGAGGGGAGGGAGGCGTGTGCCTGCCTGGAAGGGGCATTTCTTCCCTTATACACACAAGCTGATGCCTACCCTGCTGAAGCAGTTAAATGGGGGAGAGCAGCAGCCAGGCTGGCAGATTCCTGCCCTGTGATATGCCAGCCACAGGGTGACGCAAGGGCTGGAAGGCTCCAACTAACAAGCCATTTTCACCTGCGTAATAAGCGCTAGTGGAGATACAGCAACAGCAGCAGCAGCGGCTCCGAGTCCCCGCAGCCGGCCAGACTCCAGCACGGCCGCAGCACCGTCCAGCCCTCTGCGGCCACCGCAGCTTTTTCGGTGGCTCCCGCTGCAGCCTGAGAGCCGGAGACCAGCGGCCGCCTTGCAGGCAGCATGTCAGCCCCGCCGGACCCCCAGAACCTGCTGCTGGCGGGCGCTGGGGTGCACTGGGCTGCGGACGGGGCAGACCAGTATGCAGCTGGGGCTCCGCTGCGGGATGGAGATGGGGCTCAGCAGCGGGAACAGCTGGTTTTTGGCTCCGCCAGGGAACACCCGCCCGTTGCCATGGCGACTGCATCCCCAGGTAAAAGGCGAGGGGTACCCAGGGATGCTCAACAAAGGGGCCCTGGCCGCAGCATCTCCTGGTTGTCTCGTTCCTGTCCCTTCCCCGGTTCTTCTCCCAGCCTGACTGCTTGGGAACATTACTAATGAGTTAGTGAGCGCATGTAGGAAAACAGAAAATAACGAGCAATTGCGGCCTTTGCAAATAATAATTTTTGCTGATGTGGGGGAGGGGGGATGCAGGACCCAGCCAAGTTCCCTAAAGCCCTTTGCAGTTTGCTAGACACAGGACATCCAGATTTCAGTCAAATGTTGGAGGGCATTTGATTTCACCTGACTTGATGGGGCTCTGTCCTCATTTGTTGTACACCTGTACACATCTAGAGTGACAGATCTCAAAGGAGTTACTTCAGCTATTCCCCATGCACCTGGAATTCCTGCATGGTCTCATGTTATTTCAACATGGAGCTTTTAATGGTGTGCCTATTCTGAAGTGTTTGTATATTTTCTGCATGCTTTTGAGATATGTCCATTTAATTGTGGACTTTCTGGTTGCAGTTTTCCCCCCCTTTTGCCTTTTTAGGTGTATTTAACTTAAGGTACATTTAGTTTAGCTAAGGTCTGCAGGTTCATTGATTTTCAGTTTACTTTTGGGATGTATTTGATTTTCCTTGGTTTAGGGATCCTTTCTTTAGTGGATGTTTTAATAGCAGGTGTCTATCTATTAATGAACCCCAGAAGGCTTCAGCTTGCAGTAGCTCCTGGTAGAAATATTTTGGAAAAAATTACTCTGTTTCCTTCTTGGTGACACTTCCGTACTTTCCCATTGCTGCCCATCAGAGAACCCAAATAACCAAAGAACCCAGCCTGGGGGAGCTGGTGGATCCCATCTAGATTTCTCTTCACTGGGAAGTAATGTTTCCATTATACAGCCTGACAGCATTAAACTTGTCTTGAGGAAGTTGAGGGTCAGGGCTTGGGATGGGAATCGGTCTCCGTTATGCAATAGCTGCAGGAGCATTAGGAGCTGCGTTTTTGGGCTGAGTCCTTTCTAATCCCCTCCAGTCAATCAGCACAAAGAGTAGCTGGGCAGAAAAAACACAGTCTGCATAACTGCGTGTATTATTCCACTGATACCCATCTGTATGGTTTTTTCGGGGTCTGAGTGTGAATCTGTGCATGTGTATGCTCTCAACATGGATGTTTCCCTGGTGCTTTTCTGACTGCTTGATGCTACGGAGTTCAGTAGTAAAATGGGATCTAATGCCATCGGCTGATGTGGGAAATGTTTTGCTGTTTTGCAGCTTTGGGCAGGCAGCTAATCTGCTAATGTGCTGCTCATTCGCTGATCTGAGTGGTAGGTTGTGAAACGTGACTTTTTACTGGAGAGAGAGAGGCTGATGGCTTGTAATTTAAGGCTGTTCTAGGTGTGGCGTGTGTGTGTATGAAGAGCGGTAGGATTGGGGTCTCCAGGTAAGGGTTGCCTCAACGGTATAATGACATGAAGAAGGGAGAAAGATTGTATTGAGCTTTTGTTGCTCACTGATGGATAAAAATATGGCCATGCTGAATCTTAGCATACAGAACAAAGAGGGGTGGTCTCTTAAATTGTGTAAATCTCCATTAAGTTGAATGATTGTGATACTGCTTACATTTAATGAAGGCTCAGGCTTAACCTGATCTGTAGATTCAGGCTTATAGAATGAAGAATAGAAAGAATGAAAGAAGGAAAAGGAAAAGGAGAAAGAAAAGGAAAAAGAGAAGCAAAGAAATAGTTTTTGGCTTTTGGATTCCTCCGCAAAGGGGCTTTAACATGTTTGTTTGCATGTGTCAAACTGTGGTGAGGTGGAGGCAAAGTAAGCAATACAAACCTTTCTTGGTGTTCGCTAGCTGTGGATTTAGACTGTCAAATTTGCAGTATCATAAGAGTAGTAATGTGTTTTAAACATTTCCCATTTTGTTCTCCCTGTAACAGTAAAGTCACTGTTGTGTGGTTGTGTGTGTGTCTAGCCGACCATGGCAGACAGAGCAGCTTCCCAACCAGTGCAGCCCTGCACACGCAGTCTCCTTTTCTGTTTGTGGCTGCAGCACCTGTATTTCTGTTCCACGTTACCGAGGCAGCTACAGTTCCCACTCTATTCACTAGGTGAAGTAAATAATTTCCCTGTTCTCTCTGTGTGACTAAATATTATTAAGTAGCTGAATATCTAAAACTGTCAAATATTTCAGAATACTCTTTTAATTCTCCTGCTTAGAGGGGGATTCCTGTGTGTTCCTAAGCTGTAGGAATGGACCCAGTGGGAGACTTCAGTAACTTAGAACACTGCCATAAACGTTCAATACTCCCTGTACAATGGGGAACCAGGGGACACTTTAGACAAGGAACAATGCATCCAGACAAGAGTGAACTGTACGTTCTCCAATAGTTTCCCAACACATCCCGTATCTTTCTCCACACCTTTCAGAGCAGTCTCTTTTTGTCAAAAATATGGTTATGCTCTCTGAGGCAAGAGCAGCATTTGGAGACTGAGATTCGCCCAGCATGAAAATAACTGAAAGTAAATGGTGGGAATTTATTACAAGTTGTACAGAAGTTCTCTTATACAACCTAAAAATTTGCAAACTTTCCCTGATCTCGGCTTTTGTTTTAAGTTTGAAAGCCAGCCAGGGATTGTTGAAAGGTTCAGGAATATTTTCAAGCTGGCCATGGGCCCAGCTGTGAGCCAAACTGGCTTTGTGTCAAAACCTTGTGAGTGGTTTCTGAATGATGAAAAGCAATGGGTTTCACTCTCCGTTCTTTGGATCAACCAAAATTAGCAATGATCAGGACTGCAGAAAAAAATTCCCACAAGGAGTGGAGAGCTCAGAGATTTCTTAAGCAAAGATCCCACATCTGCTTCTTCTGCAGAGCTACAAGATCAACTCCAGTAGCTTCTGGGCAGGGACAAAGCAGTTTCTTTTGCTTTTATACTTGGGCCCTGGATTTTAGCAAAAATGTTTCTCCCTCTACTGGGGAGTTCCCTCCTTCCCAAAGATAAATTTGGTTCAGGGTGAGATGAGCTTGCAGGCAGCTCTTGCAAGGACTAGAGACTGAAGCAGTCCTGAAAGGCTGGTGAGCAGTTGCATGTTAGTGAAGAGAGCCCCATGTCACCAAACACACCATCTGGTTACAGATTCTGTTATTTATTTTCGTACATCAACAGTGATTAAAATTATTTGAAAATAATTTTTACTAAAAATATTACACAGGCTACGAGGCCTTCCCCAGCATAAATCACATGGTTTCCTTCAGAGAAATGGCAAAATGTGAGAGTGGGCTGTACCTCCACGATGCAGGTGTGCTTGGGGAAAAAGAGGGGGAAGAGGGCAGGAGCTCATACAAATGGTGATTCCTGCGCCAAGGTCTGGGAAGTTTTATGCAGCCTTGTGCACCAATGGGTGTCTGTGGGGTGATTTACAGCCAGCAGTGGTACACCCCTGTGTCCATGTAGCTGAGATTGAGAGAGCTGCCAGTGAGCCCTGCCTGCTGATGCTCATACCAGGATGCTCTTTGCCTTCAGACTGGCCACAGCAGTCAGGACATCCGTGGCAATCCTGGCCTGTTTCCAGCTGCCTCCAAAAGGCAGATTGCTCGTGGGATGCAGCTGCCCAAAGGAGAGGTGGCCAGTGCCACATGAGGTGGCATTAATAACTGGTACATATCTATGGGGACAGAATGGGATGGCAGATATGGCCTATGGGAACCTTCTGGAACAGCAGCCAGGAGCTGGTTGGGATCCCCTGCAGTGCCTCAGTGGCACCAAAGTCCTACAAATATGGGACTGAGCAGCACTCCTGTGGTATGTGGCAGCAAGGCAAGGTGGGAAGGAGGGACTAGAAGCTGCTTGGATGAGGCAGATGAGTTGAGGAGCAGCCTGTGCCTGCCAAGGAGCCGTGAGATACCAAATCCCAGGAGTGTTTCATACTCTGATGGGTGTAGGTGTAGTGTAGAAGACCATGAGTAGTCCTGGCTCGGGCTGCTCTGTGATGAGGACAAACTCCCTAGGCTCAGTGCTTTTAGTAAAGATTTTTTTAATTCACATGATTTGTAAAGGTCGAGTTTGAAAACATGTGCTGTGTACCCACATGCTCTCACCATGAACTAACCTACCAGCCGCTTGCCAGCAAGGGACTGCAGTGAGGGCTTCTAGCATATAAACCTGTGTTTGTACTGCTAACACTTCACCTGTAAATCTCAGTTTGTTGTTTCTCTCCGGTTACTGGAGAGAGTAAGTTACTCGCAGCTTTACACCTCAACATGAAAGAGGTTTCTGATGAATTTCAGGCAGCTTGAGGGCCCTGTGGTTCATCTGGGTGCAGAGAAGTGGGTCTTAGTATGAACGTCTGCACTGCTTGGGTTTGGCACTGATGCTTTTTGGGGATGTCAGAGCACAGCCAAATGCAGCAGGTTCCTCAAGGCAAACAGCTCAGCTGCCCTTTGTGGCCTTCCTACCCCTTTCCAAGTATTGCTTTAGCAAGCTCTCCCCCTCCCTAAGCATCCATGGCAATGTACTGCTCAAGGCCATGTGCACTGTAAAGGCCAAGATCCAAAACCTGTTTTTTCAAGTTGCAGTAGAAAGAGTCTTGCTAGTGTGGATTCACTGACCTAAGCATATACCACAGGGGAGCCTAAGCAGCTATTTGGAAATACGTCCTCAACTGCCAGGCAATCTTGCTCAGATTTAGCTGAGGCCAGATTTAATCTCACTTTGGAAGAGTATATATTCATGCCAGTTCTCTTATTGACATTTTAGTCCTTCCTGATTTAGATAATTGCATTATTTTTTTTCTCTCTGCTCCCTGGATTAGTCCCTCAAAACCTCTCACATACTGGTTTGAATGAAGGTAATAGAGGTCATTTGGTGGAGGCTATTCCCATTCCCTGGGGTTCTGTGAGTGCAAGCAGATTTTGCAGACAGGGACAGAAACACAGTAGATTTCTCCTTGTATCCTGTTCCTGTAATTCTCGTGAAGCTTGACGAAGTGGCCATTTCATCACAGCCCACAATCAGTCACCTAAATAAAATTCCTGTTGAAATACCATCCTTGATTCCCACTTGGGTAAAGTAGGAGCAACAGCTCCTATTGGGCTTCTCCAGGAAGTTGTCTGCACCTCAGGATGAAAAGTATTATTGGAGGTACATAAAATCTCCTGGTTTAAAATCTGTGTGGCAGTGTAGTTCTCAACTCTATTACAGATTAAAATGCAGCTGTCTTTGCCCTTTTCCCCACAGGGATGCAAGTGGCTCCATCCCTGCTTTGACTTCCATGCTGGTGAATTTTCTTCAGCCTTCAGGGCAGCAAATGGGCTGGGGAAGAGAATGAGGCAGATGAAAGAGTGGAGCAGTACCAGGGAGAGTGACTCACCTGCCTTCTTTAAATCTTCATCACTCTGTAATGAAATGTTTTATTTATAGGCAAGGAACTGAGGAGGAGAGGTTAGGAAGGAGGAGAACAACAAGGATGGGGAGAGGCTTTGGATGTCCCAGTTGAAGCAGGCATTGGGTTTTGCCTGTTACAGTATTTCCTGGGCTGTGAGTCACTACTGGTGTAAGGGTCCTGAGAGGTACATTTGCCTCCTTTTTTTCTGCAGCTCTGGAAATGTCATTTAGCGACATGATTTACATCTTATTTTTCCCCAAAAAACTGTTGTGTGCAGTACATGCACACTCAGTGCGTGGTCTCAGTCTGCCTGGTGACAGTGACCCCAGCAAATGCCTGGGTGCTGCCTCTGGCTCAGTTCTCCTGGAAACGTTTGGGCAGATCCCACAGGTCTGTTTATCATGTCTTGGCAGACTGTCCCACAAAAGGATGCCGGCCCAGCTGTGTGGCCTGGATCGACCCGCAATGCTCAGGACTAATGTTTGGCTCTGCTTTAGGCCCTGAGACCTGGTTTGGCCTGAAGACCTAATTATTTTGTGCATGTGTGTTTTGGCTCAAAGTTCCTGAAATACCCAAGTTGGTGCTGCAGGTCCACATCATCAACAGGGAATGGAGGTTTTTAAATGGATGCGTTCTTGGGAATTTGCCTCATTTTCCCTCCTGAGTAGTCAGTACCTCTAAAATGGGCCAAGTATACACTAAGCCTTTTTACTTTCTAATGTAGCGTTTATGTCCTTGTGTCTGCTTTTCTTGTATTCTCCTACTGCCAGATCATGGCTACTTAGAAAATTCTGAGTTCTTGTTTTTCTTGGGTTGTTTGTTGCTTTTTTCAAAAGAAAAGAAGGCCATCACATTACAAACCATGTTTCAAATAAAAAAACCCCATTATTTGTAATTAGTTTTCTAATTTAAGGAAAGTAAATATATGTGCTGCTGTAGACTTGGCATGATTCAGCACTCGGGAACACACCCTACATTTAGTATTCCTGTTTTTTAAGACACGTCTGATTTATGGTCAGCCTGTTCCTTCCTTTAAGAAACCCTGTATCTTCAAGAGTGAGAATAAATTCTTGGTACTCATCTGCAAGACAACACTCAAAATAGAGGGTACCTTAATCACCTGTTTCAGTCCTCCTTGTTTCAATAAAGTATTTAAGATCCTAATTACATGGAAGATGAGCGCATTCTTAACTGCTTAAAAAAATTAGGATGTTCTTAAGCATATGCATAAAAATGATCATATGTTTTGCTGAATTTAGGGATAAATGAAGTAGAAGATACATCATGGATAAACTGGCTTTATTACCCATTAGACCAAAGTGCTTCAGGTCACTTGTGTGTAAAATGGAGGCACTAGCACTTACTTCTCTCGTTATAGCACTGTGAAAATCAACATTTAAAGACATTGAAAACTTGGCATGAAAATCATTATAATGTTGTTGTTTATTTTGTTCTATTGTGTGTGTCCAGGTGAGACTAAAATGGAAATGACTACAGCCTTTATAAGCCTGTCTCTTTCAGCTATTAAGGTGTTATCTCATAAACATTGGCTTTATACTTTAATATTCCTCAAAATTGAGTTTTTCCATCGTTATTTAAATAGTAGCTGTTAAAAGAGTTCTTTGAGAGTATTTCTTTCACTGCTGTAATGAGATGTCTGCTCTTGATACAGCCTCTAATTATCACAAGATCTAGTATCAGAAAAGGTAGCCAGTTCTTTAGAGATTACTTTGACACAACTGCCATTAACAGCTGCAGCATTCCCAACATCTCTTTTGCGTAGCAGTGACTCCCTTACTGGATGTGGTGCTGCAGCAGGGTGTTTGCTTGGGTACAGGTGAGGATGGAGCACTGGAGGATGCTCACTGAAGGATGCTTTCTGCATCAGGGTGGCTGCAGACCTGCACAGTTATGTCAGCTCGAGGCTTTACTGTGCCATTCAGGACATGAATTATGTCTTATTCTTCACAGTGCTGAATTTATTAACTGCAGCTGATTTATTGTTGGTAGCTTTAAAGACATTGAAGGGCTTGTTAACTGCAGCCAGTAAAAAGTGAATGTATGGGGCAGCCTTGTCCATGCTCCCAGTCCCTGGGGATCATTGTGCTTCTCTTGTCTTTCAGGGGTTTTTCTGTGCAAATACCAGTGTTTGTCTCGGACACACATGTGGGCATCCCTGGGTGAGCCCCTTGCCCAGGGAGGGGGAACTGTGGCACCAGGGCTCAGCCTCTGGCCATGGGACCAGCCAGGAGCCTCTTGCTGCCAGTGCTGGCAGTGCTCTGTCACCCAAATACAGCCCAGGGTGACTGTCCCTTACCCCAGCGAAACACACTTCATTAGGCGCATTGCAAAGCTCCAAATGTAGAAGTTACAGATCTGGATGATATCCCCAGCCTTTCCCTGCCTGCACTGCATTAGTCACTGGCTGTATGACCAAACAGCCTAAAAATCCTCACCCTGGGCAGGCTCTGCAGCACAGCAGTGCAGAGGGGGGCTGCAGACAGCCCAAGCTGTCAGAGTGTGTACTGATTTTCTTCTGCTGAGCCTGGCCCCTTACACACTGCTCCCAAAAGCACTTGGGGGCACCTGTAAAGGAATTGCTGGAGAGACAGGCTGTGTTTATGGCTTGCCATCAGCAAGGGAGTTTTACTATTTATAGGCCTAATCCTGTCCCACAACTTGGAGGTAGTAAGCCTGGTGCAGGGAGGATGCCTACACCCACAAAAGACAGCATTTTGCATGCCAAGGAGGTGGGGAGTCCCTCACCCCATATAGGTCTGACAGACACACATAGCCAGCAGAACAGCTCTGTTTGGAAATACTTCCAATCCCAAACTCACTGGCAGGCCAACGGGCTAGATCCTGAGAAAAGCCTAAAAGTTGCTTTAAGTCTGCACCGCTGCACAAGCGTTCACCGGTATTTGGGTCAGCTGCATCCCCCTCCATGTGCGAGGAATATGCACCGAGGCCACAGCTGGGGCAGGAGGTAAAAGCCCACAGCAGCAGGCAGACCTCGGGAGTACAGTGTGTCATCTCTGATCTACGGAGCAGCATACCCATGGGCTTTGTACGAGAGTGCAATGAGGTTTCACAGGTACCATCTCCACTGTCTAGTGATGTATGGAGGGGTCTGAATTCCAGTAAGTCTTAATTAGGTCTTTCCCTTGATGTCCTTAATTTAGAGGCAAAAGAGTTTCACTTGCTGCTCATGTGCGTAGGAAATGTTTCGCATTTCAGGGTATTTTAATTCCTGTTGACTTCAGCAATGAAGCGCAATGCAACACGCTGGAAATTAAATGTGTACTTCAGCTGAACTTGAGGCTTAACTGCACTGTGTGCAGGTGTAACTGCATGATATAAACAGTAATCATACAGTGTTTGCAGACTGATTGAAGTGAAAAGGGAAATGCCTTCTTTTGCCTCTTATAAAAGTTATAAAAATGTGTATCCCAATTTTGCTCACCATTTTTTCATCTTCTGGTTAGTGCTCATCTCTGTCTTAGGGTGTACTGTCTGCCAGTTTGCTGTGTTTTTTTCCTTTTTTATTACAAAGTTTTGTATCTTTGGTAAAGATCATTGACCAAATAGGTTGCTCTAAACTGCAGTATTGCTGTGCACTAAACTTTAATTGAGACAGTTGCCTTTGATGTGGGGCTGACCTAAAGCTGAGGCTGACTGCTCCCTTTTGCAGTTTTTGCAGTTCTTTAAAAAGTCATAATGCAGCATTCATGTTGTTACTGTTTTCTCCACTGCTGTAGCAAAAGTATCGCTATGGTTGAATATAGAATTGATTTCTGAGAACCTCCTGGTTGTCCTGAAAGTCCGTGTGTATAATCTGTGATTCTCAGACAGTAATTAGTTTGTAGGAAATTGTGTTGGGCCCAAAGGCGCAGCTCCAGGATGATGTGTGAGACTCCAGAAGTCCCAGAGGAGTCAACCTCCTCTGAACACATTGTTTATGAAAGAAAATAGGGGTTCGCATCCTCTATGCAGTAGCTCTGTTTATCACTTTGACTAAGCAGAAATCCTTATACCAAAATGGCTGGTAAGTGGCATCTTGATTACAGGCGAGATAGGATTTGTACATCACTGAGCAATTTGGAGTTAGAACTTCAGTAGGTGGTATCTAATTCTCTACTTAAAAAGTTTCATGTATGTTTAATGTGGGTATGTTTCATATAGGATTGAAAAGTCAAGCAAGCAAATAACTGGTCACATGCAGATGTGGAGTTACTAAGTAAGAACTGCATTACTTTTATGTGAGTGAATTAGGAACTCTGCCTTTGAAAATGCATACCTATCTCTGCTGATGCCAGGAAAAAGGACCGAATTTCCTGAAATTAAAATTTTTGAGAAACTTGCCATCAGACAAAAACATCTTTTCGCAAGAGATACATGGATTAATATAATACTTAAAAAATAGTGAAATCTTAGAAATCAATGTATATATTTTCAAATGATTTCCATATCAATTCATGCGTTTCACCTGATTTGTCTAGCAGCAGTGTTTAGAAATGTTCCTTGTCTACATTTGGTTTTATAGTAGGACATTTATTCCAAATACACATACATTCCATTTTAAAAGTACTAATTCTGGTCTGCAAAATTAATTCTCTATTCTGTTTTAGAATTGCCATGTCACCCACATTTTTTCTGGTTTTGTTTTGTTTTTTTTTTTTCCCCTCAACCCTAAACAATACCACCGGAGATTACAGTGGATCATCCGAGCAGCTATCATAGTAAAAACAAGTTGCCATTTTGGGATTATTTTTTTTTCTTCAAAGTCTTTCTGACATTAGCCTTTGTAATTCAGTTGCTGTGTGGTAGAAGTTCAGGGAGCTAAGGAGAAAGGCTTGGGGCTTTATGTTGTGTGAAATATATGCAATCTCTTCTCACTTTGAACGTGGTAAACAGACCATGTATAATCCCTGGAATATTTGGTAGATCTGCCAAGCCATGAAGACGGCATTTGTAATATTTGTTTAGCTACATGTATTTTTACATAGTTGTCCATCCCTATGCCATCCCAACTGTATTCAAAAGCAACCTGAGGAGAGAGGACTGAAGAAAGAGTGAGAAGAAAATATATCATTCCCAATAGTTTGGGCATCTCCCCCTACACCCACCCCAGCCCACCCTGCTGTTGCTTTCTAATGAGTCGTTCTTCTAACCTACTTTAAATCAAGCATGTAGAATGCTAGATATTTTGCAGATGAATCATACTGTGCAATGTACTTATGCATATCTGCTGTGCAAGTACATTGTCAGCTTGTATTTGATAACCTATCAGCAAACAAGATTTTTTTTCTGGAAGCTTGGGGTACTAGCATTGTTCTCCAAGTGAGAATAATGCAACCACTGTTAATAAATCAACCTAAGTCAGAGGATGTCTCACCACTCTCACTGCCTCCTTGATTAGCATTATCCTCAGAGGTATAAATTAAAGAAGAAAATATATAATCTGGGAAGCCTTCCAGCATCATCTTTGAAAATGTGAGCTCAGTGCTTTGCTGAGATTTCTTTGGTAGAGGAATGCTAATAGAAGTGCTGAAGATGTGCTCTGATTGCACCGTAAAAAGAGTAGGAAGAAGCACAGAATCACTTAATTTCTTTTTCCTTTGTCATCAAGATAAATTCTAATGTGATCTGCACAGGATGAATCTCAAACTGTTTTTACACAGTTCTGTGAACTGATCCCAGAAGTGCAGCTTCAGTCACTCCCTTTTCTACTACTTGTTCTTTTAGTCTGACATCTGCATAAAATATGTTACATGTTTTCCCATGTCAGCCTGTAGATAATTGCCTGCAGCTGTTAGCAGTGAGTGGACATGGTCCCTCTGCTATATTGGTCAAAGCTTGAGCTTCAGCAGTAAGGATTTCAGGAATTTCTTCTGACTGTTCCTACAAGGTGTCATCACAGCCGGGTGGTAACTCCTGATGCCTCCCTCCCTGCCAAGGGAAGAAAAATGTGCTGCAGAATGTGCTGATTTGCAAAAATAATCACAGGGAGGGTTTGATTTTAGCAAAGTTCCAGCTGTGCTAAATGAGCAGAAAAGGGATTTTTCAGCGTATCAGCAACATCTTAGAAAT
Organism: Falco biarmicus; assembly: GCF_023638135.1. Classification (NCBI taxonomy): domain Eukaryota; kingdom Metazoa; phylum Chordata; class Aves; order Falconiformes; family Falconidae; genus Falco; species Falco biarmicus. The sequence continues at coordinate 41,199,947 of NC_079294.1, read as the reverse complement.
GGAAATGCCACATCCTCCAGCACTTTCTTAAGGAGTCAGTTTTCCCCTTCCCCTGTCCATAACCCACTTGGGACTTTGGTATTTACTGGAACTAGGAGTTTAGCAAGACTGTAGTACTTGGAGCCTTGCTTCATAGAGTCTGTGTTTCTATCTGCTCTCTTGGCCAGCTCCCTGCCAACATTATCCTTTGCTTTCCAAAGAGATGGTGAAAAGCGCAGAATGCAAGACTAAACTGTTGGTCCTCAGGTTGCGTTTTGGGGAGGCATAAGGAAGTAGACACCTTTACTACTATTTTGCTGATGTGACAGCTGATGCACAGTGGCATGAAGGATCTTAAAGATAGTCCCCAGCACTTGCATTTGAACTAGGTCTGGGTCTGTGGAGGCCCAGGTCGTGCCAAGCTGCTCCAAAGGGGACTCGGCTTCATCATCAGTGACTCAGGTTGTGGGGCCTCTCGGGCTGAGACTCCAAAAAGTCATTCCTCTCTCCTAAAGAATGTAGGGCAGCTATTTTTACTTAGGTGCGTGAAGATAGGTTTGGGGTTTTTTTCTGCCTGTTTTTCACTTTTAAATTCATATTAAGGATCCTTAGTTATGTTTTACAAAGGCATTCACCCTTACAGCTGAACAACACAGAGGGAATACTATGCATTATTTGCTGTCTTTACTGACATTGCTAAATTTGCTGAAGTGATGTGTTTCAACATTTCCAAACATTTTTCCTGTGGAGCTTTCTCTTCCATAGAAAGGTTTTCTGTTTCCCCTTGATTTGAGATGAAAAGAAAATTGAAAATAATATGAAATTTTCCCACAGGACAGAATTTCTTTTGCAATAGCTCCACTTCCAGCTAATGTCAGGAAAAACACAAACAACTACAGTCAGTATGCTTAATTTCAACCCTGAGTTTACGACTTACTCTTTGCCATTGCTGTGTGCTTGAAAATACCCATTAAATCCGAGAGCTAGTACACTAACAAGTAGGATTTGTTAGCACCTATTTAATACAGTCAACAGGAGCATGACCTTGGTTCTCTGTCACTGGTGAAAATGAAGTTGCCTCCTGGTCCAGCCCATCTGATTACTGCTAAACTATAATACCAAGCAGGTTCTTCTCTCTTCATGGCAAATAACTTTGCTATCACTGTGGTGAAGAAGGCATGAAGCCAACAGCATTCCCCAACCTAGCAGCTTCCCAGCATCCTTGGATTCAAATAATTACATAGTGTGACTTGCCTATCGGTGCTGAGCAAGGGAAGGAAAGCCAGTGAAGACAGCAGATCTGCCTCTTTCTTCTTGGGTTCTATACAAGATAACTTATTTTCTAACAGCCCTTCCCTTCTCACTTTATGTGAGCAGGAAAGCAATGCAGGCTCCTCCATGAGCAAAAAGTGAAGTCTTCAGAAGCCATCATGTTCCCTTTCCAAACCCTGCACTTTGAGCTTCAGTGACAACTGCTTCCTCAACCTTGCTGTACTGTATATCTTAACGAGCATTTTAGAAAAAACTCAGGGTGTTCCAGAAGTTTTCAACCAGTTTCAGACTCATTTAGCTGGATGGTGGAAACTGCCAGAGCAGGTAGGATCAAAGGCTTCCCAGGAGTCCTCAGCTCCTGCCTGCACCCAGCACCAGGTGCCCCCGGCTTTTGTAGCTTTTAGAAATGAAGCAGCTGGATGTGAGCAAAACACTATGTTGCCTGCAGTGTTGTTCACTCAGGTTTCTGGTCACAACTGCTCTGCTGTGCTAGGTGCAAGCCAGTTTCTGAGAAGAGTTAGAGAAGCTGGTTTCTAACCTGGTTAGACAGAAAGTTGAGAGGGAAATGGGTGTTTGCTCCTGGTGCTTGGGACAAACAACCAGGAGAAACGAGCTACACTAAAAGCCAGTGTAGTGTTCAGGCTGGAGAGGAGAGGAGAGGAAGTCAGGATGGAGGGAAAAACAAATGGTAAGAAAAAGAAATCCAAGCTACTTTCTCAAGTGGTGGATTTCTCAACAGTTTATGATGTGAATTAGGTAGTGTCATGCTTGTAGTGGCAGGGGGTTAAGCTTAGAAACTCAGCAGGTGCCTTCTGGTCCACTTCTGCATTCATGAGCTTTGGAGATGGACTTTCCTAGCAAAACCATCTCCCTCCACCCTTTGTTTAGTTGAAGCTGTTAACATAATTTCTCTTTGAAAAAGTAAAATGCATTCAAAAGCTTTTTTAATTATTTCTTTTACTCAACTGGAAGGGCATAAAATCCCCATTCTTTGAGGCAGAGACAAATTTGTTCAACCTTTCACCATGCAAGTTCTACCTGGAGGAGTGCTGTGCCACAGCAGGCCCTGATGCACTGGCTTTGCTCTCTAGACCCTTGGAGACTGTCTGACCTCTCCTAGCTGCTACATCTCACACTGGGAAACTACAAGGAAGACCATGAAAACTCGGAATGATCTTGGCCATCCATCTAAATGGTCTGAATAAATAGGAATGGGTTCAGCAAGGGCAGGGCATCTCAGCAGGAAGAGCCAGCTTCATAAACACAGGATGGGAAACCACAGATGAGTCCATCAGAGTAGCATTGGGGTGTTGAGGGTCACAAGTCAAATGCAGGCTGCAAAGCTTGTGCTGTTTTACTGTTGCTGGACAGCGGATGCCATGCTGAGATTTGGCAATGTGGGTTTTGTGTGCATGATGCAGCAAATGGCCTGGGGAAGAGTGTGGCGTCCGGTCTGGAGCACAGCACTTAAGGAGCAATGCAGAAAGTCCTGAGGAGAGTAACCAGGGTGATCACATCTCTGGGAAACATGATCTAGGAGGGAAGATTGAAAGACGTAGGTCTGTTTATAATCTGAGGGAGAGAATTGCCGGGGGACAGAATAAGAGCAGTCTTTAAGTACATAAAAGCCCAAGCAAAGAGCCTGAGTTCATCTGATCTGCAGGTCCATGGTGGGCAGGAATGGATGTGGCTTCAGTTGCAACATAAGAGATTCAGATTAGTCATTTGGAAAAAACCTTTTGGAGAATGTAGACATATAGGATACAGAAACCCAGGTTTCAGGAGGGGATTGGTGGCTGCAGCTCCATTGCTGGAGGAGTGTATGGGCAGTGAAGAGGGACATTGCCTGGATGACATAGGAAGTGGCACTGCTGCCTGGGGCCAGCAGTGGAACTAGGTGAAGTCTTCGGGCCTTTCTGGCCCTATTTTTGAAGAGTCTGTAAGCTGGGGTGAGGGATGGCAGCAGGAAATGCACAAATTTCTTCTTTTCCATGTGAGTTTTGGTCCGTGTGCTGTTCAAACAAGCAGCTTCTTCTGTTAGCCTTTGAAAGTGCACACCAACCATGAGTCACAGAAAAGTAAGAATGGTTGATATTTTTGTGTTTCAGCATCTTTTGATTTATTTTTTAAAGAAAAATAGTTTTTTGTTTCGCAGGAAAGCCTTGCTTTCCTTTCAGAAGATGAATTGATTTCTGCAGACAAATGCAAACATAGCATTCAATGGCTTAAGTTGGACAAACAGCAATCTTCATCATAAAAGAGTAACAACAAGGATTTTTAACAAATGCAGGCTTGGCAGGGAGAAATTATAGAAGATGAAGAGTGCAGTGATAGTTGGAGATTAACAGCATAGTGCCTGCATCCAAGGAAGTAGGAAAGGGAAAAAGATACAGCAAGTACAGGCTTTTTAATTTGATCTAATTAGTATTGTTAACATTAAGGTACAAGGAAAATGGGAAAAATGCATCACTGATTTATAAATGTGGAGTGTGAAGACAAACTTGATAGTTTACTTCAGTAAGATACAGTTGTTTTCTGAATGGGTTTCAGTGAGGTATAAAACCACGTACTACGTGGAAGATTTCTGGTTGAGCCGGAGAAGGTGGAGGGCACTACAACTGTAGCATGCCACATGTTACCTGAAGAGCAGACAACTCGTGCTGAAAGGAAAACACTCAGGCAGCATGGGAGCTGCTGCAGGGGCTTCTCAGTCAGTCTTGGGGCCTGTCTTATTAAATGCCTTTGGAAAATGTTTGGTATCAAAAGCCAGAGTGGATTGTGGGAGCATGCTGGGAGTTGGGGAGAGAAGCGGCTGAAGCATCTTACTGGGGAAACTGGTTGAGATGGACAGTTGTAAGCTGTAGAAATACACCCCAACACCCTGCAAGGGTGAAAAGAGATGTGTTTGTTGAAGTGTATCCTCTTTAGAATGAGGCTGTAATGCCTTTGTACAAGTGCTGGTTCAGCTTCTACTTTGACCCTGGGATTGCCACTGTCATTCAGTGCCATGCTTAACTGGACAGGTTATGTACAGAGTCACTGCTGCCCTCTGACAAAATGGTGAAACCAGTAAGAATGACATCAAAGAAAAAAATGAAATGTTAAATACGTGACACTTGGTTTTGACATTTTCCAAAACTAAAATCCAGTGGCTTGGAAACAGTTTTAATTTGACAAAAAACCCCAAACCAAACTAAAAAAACCCAACCAACATGAAAGAAAAGAAGTCCAGTTTTACTGAAATGACTTTTTCCCAGCCAGTTCTTTTAATTAAGATTTGCCATCCTGAAAGGATGAGGAAATAATCCATGAAAGTAGTTTTGAGAAATGTAGCACTTCTTCCCAGCTGTGTTAGTATCAGTGAGCAAACAGCATGTCCTCAGACCAACTCATGAGCCGAATTTGGAAATGATTCCCTTTATATTTGGGCTCTATGAACTGATCCATGAGTATTTGAAATGTGAGCTGTACTGCTTAATTGTAGCCTCTTAGATGAGTCACATGATCATTTAACAAGGATCCTTGACTGGAGGAATGAGCAAACACATCTTTTATACATACTTGATTGTGCCAGTTTCAGTGCTTATTTTCTCTTGATGCTGATACATACACATTTGTCATTGGCGTTGGCAAACATTACTTTGCCAAAAAAATAATTTCTCAAGCACTGACAGAAAATGATACATGGATTTAGCTAATATAAAATCATTTACATGTGTAATAGCCACAGAAAAAATGTTTGAATTGTCCCCTCTGTACCAAAATTAAGAAAATAACATTAAGATTCACTTGTGAGATACATTTGGGTGGCAGCATTGCATGTGTCCTAGCTGTGGAAATTTTACCAGGTGAAGTCAGAACCAGCTTCAGGAAAGGCTGGTTCAGTTGCTTTCTTAGCTCTGCTATAAGTTGGAGGCCTGGAGGGTTTTTTTGCATTTCTTGTACATTTAGGTTTCTCCTTGGCATTAGGGTGGCTGTAATTCTCACCTCAGAACAAGAGTGGGTGTTGCAGCTCCAATATAGCTACTCCAACGCCACATCTGCTGCTGGTCTCTGGGTCTCATACTGCATGCAGCATCTATGGGGAATCACAAGGTCCTCAAAAGATCACTGTGCAAGGAGACTGGCAGTTTTACCGTTTGTGGTACACTTCTTGTTGCAACAATTTTTCATAAAAGTTTGTTTATTAAGCTTGAGGAAAAAATAATTTATCTTTCCTGAAGATCTCATTAAAGCATTCAGCTTCAACAGAGTTCAGAAGAGCCTTCTCTGAAGTATCTTTTAATTAGATTTAAAGCTGTTTCATGAATATAAAACACGACATATGTGATCTTCCTTCTGCTCAGCAGCAAAGGCTGCTGCTGATGTATGACAGTCAGTGAGCTGCCTGGATTGAAAAATAATCTCAATTTTTCACGCTGTAAAGGTCAGTACAGCTGCAACAGTTTAGGATACCAGACCTACTTGATCCCTGAGATTGCAGATATTTTTCATATGGTACAAAGAGTTCATGTGTTTGGAAAGTGACTCCACAGGTACAACACACTCATTTTCTGTCCCAGCAGAGATTCCACCAAATATTGATGAGTATTTCACAGTTCAAGTGAATGTTGTAAATTCATCTTGGTGGCATGGATATTTCCAGAATTCCTTAGTCTGTGTGTTGGTTCAAATTATTAACAAGCTGTCCTTTCAAATACCACTGCCAAGCTAGCCACAACCCCTTAAAGCACAACATAATAAAAGGCAAATTCTTTCCAAAAACACAATACTCTTTGTTGAATAGATTCCAGTCACTGACCGAAGGAATGACAGATTAACTAAGAAATAAGGGAAAAAAATAACAGGTTTGGAAATCTGAAGATGGGCATGGATAAACAAGAAGGGACCATGGCAGTCCTTTGAGTATACAGAAAACACACATTTGGGAAGAAAAAAAATGGGAGAATATTTAGGAAAACATCTGGAAGAAGTGGTGCCAGATGGTTGTTTCCTTTTTGATCGGACTAGTATTTTTCTCATAAAATATGAAGACCCAATTTTGGTGTTTGTCAATATTTACAGATCTCTATGTAAGGAGGAAAATAAGGTCTCAGATAGAGCTCTGTGCCTGCTTAAAATAAGTTTGATATTCTCTGCTTTGCTGACTCAACCTAAATGGCCTGATGTCTTGGAGTGCTGGAAATGCCTAACTCCTTTTCCAGTTGCTAGCATCTGAGAATGCTACACCCCTATTACAGAAAAGATTTTATTTAGGGGAGCAAACTCCAGGCATCCATGATTAGAAAATTTTACCTTTTGTTCCCGCCACAGCAAAATCATGCTGAGCTGGTAGCAGAGTGGCATTGACTCGAACCAGCTTTCTTAGTTTCTGCTTGTTGTTGATTGTGCAGTTGCTGCTTGAGAGTGATTTGTGTCCCTGTCTAGTATTGCAGAGCAGGGAGAAGCTCAAAGAAATAAAAGGAGGTAAAGAAGAGAAAGAGTATATGAAAATTGGCCTGTGCTGAATATTTCATTATTAAACATTTTCAACTGCAAACATACTTTCCCCCAGCAACCACTATGATAAGCTGAGGACAAAATCAATTTTTTTAACAGCTCCCTAGAATTTTGTTATATGGCTTTGGGGTAACACTGTTTTCCATACTTACAAGGGATCATATCCATTTTACATAACCTTGAATAGCTACAATAAGCAGTGAATATGTTTTCTACCAGGTATTTGGGTTTTCTTTCACAAATTAATGGTCTTAAAACTTAGGTTTATAAGACATGCTGTTGAAGTGGTGTTGAACTGTGGGTATTTTTTCATTTCATTGTGTGCAAGATTGAGAAGAATGTCCATCCAGTTTGAAATTCAAATGCTGGGTTTTGAGTGGGATTAACAGTTAATGTCATAATCTCATGGTGCAAAAGCACAGTTTCTGAGGAGTTTGGAGGAAGAGTTCTGCCATTTTCTACCTGGGGCCTTTCCCTGGCGATCTCTGGAGGATATTCCGATTCAGAATCACCAGGTGATGCTCCCATCCAGCTGGACATCATCTTTGCAACACAAGATGCTGCCACATTTCAGGGACCCCCAGGTACAATGCCACTCACCAAGAGACTCATATTTCGGCGAACTGGGGGGGGGTATGTGGCACAATTATGGGTGCATGACACCCAGGAGGGTTCCAGGCTCTGCTGTCTTGTTCTAGCCCTGAGTCACCCTCCCCATCACACACCCGGGTCAGCCCTATGGCATGTCCATGGTGCATGTATCCAGGTGTACCCATGTATCACTGAAAGAAGGGCAAAAATCTATGTTACAGGGTACTGAAAGCAAATCACTTCCTATACAGGGAGTGAATAGTATTAGAATTTTTTAGAGCCAGTCTTAGAATTTTATTGGACTTTATTAATTTAAAATTCATTAGCATTTTGCTAGCATAATCTGAATAATGCATTTATTCACACAAGCATACATGTGTACATTGCAAACACATGGTGCAGTTGTTTTGTCAGAATGATGTGCAAAGGTTGTGGTGTTCTGCTGGTCAGTAAGTTGAACTGGAGTGAGCTGTGTGGGCTGTACTAGCAAGAACAAAGCCAGCGAGTCCAGAGAAGTGATTATTCCCTTTATTCAGCCAAGGGTGGACAGAAGGAAAAAACTGAGCAACCTGAGCTAGCTTTGAAATACCCCCGCTCTGAGCAGAGGTTGGACTGGAGACCTCCAGAGGTCCTGTCCAGCCTGTTTTTTTCAGTGATTGTCTGACTTTTAAGATTGGCTATGTCACCTTTTTCTCTGCTGTGCTTCACCTTTTTCTCTGCTGTGCTTCTACCACTTCCCTGACCGCTTCCACCTGTTTTTGCATTATAAATATAAAGGTAATTAGAGCTATTGTAAAAGTTGGCTGCTGGCCCCCAAAGCACTTCTGCACCAGCAAAGGGCTTGGGTTGTTTCTCAGGCCCAGCTGGGTGTCCTGTTGCTCTAAGTCAGTCACTTCTCTCTTTTTGGTTCACAGACTGAATTAATGAAATAAAAATCTATGTATTTCTGCAGGTCAGCCTGAGACAAGGAATTATCACTTTCCTCAGGAAAATAAAAAACAAACAAAAAGTTGTTTTTATTAAATTCCAGGTGTTCGGTTCTCTCCATGCCAATTCCTTTCACTTCACTTTGGAAACTATTTACTATTTTAATGAAAAGTCAGCTTTGGCAAGAGACACTGTTTGAACATAAACAAATTGCAGTGCAGTTTGCCACAACCACTGTGCAGTAAATGCAAGCCTTTTCAACAAAATCTTTTAGCTAAAATTTGTGGCTGAATTTGGCAGAAACTACCAAACATTGGGGTCGATCAAGGCTGAGCTTTACACCAAATGAGCTGTCAAGCCCCAAAATCTCACCCATTTTCAATTCTGGCAATGCTGCAGGGAGGTCCTGTATCCCATATATGTGCTACAGACTCCATTTTTTAGCAGGGTGAAGCAGAGATTTGCACTGGTGAAGCTGTTTCTGGTTTCAAGGAGGAATAAGCTGGCCTGGAGTGGGTTTTTTTGTTATATAGGAGTGAAAAGTTGGACTGAAGCTAGGGAGAAATGTCACGGTACAGTGATGAGTTTTCTGTGAGGCAATTTGACCGGGCAACTGAAATGGGGACAGCTGCCAGATGCTCCAAGTGCTAACGTGTTCAAGGCCTGTGCACATGTCTTTTTTTCTGTCTTTCTCCCTCTTTTCCCCATCCTCAGAGATGAGTAACAGTTGCCTCTTAGAAGCCGCATTCTTTGCCAGCAGTGTTTTGTGCAAATTGGTGGTGATAACAGAGTAAGAGCAAGGTATTGACAAAAGTGCTGATGTTTGCTCAACTGCTGTGTTATCAGGTCATGGGTGGAAAACTCGATTAACACTTGAGAAATCTTGATTTCTCTAGAGGAAAAGGTGTTTGGCCACAAATCTGCCCTCACTGAGTGTTACTCCAGTTGCAAAGTGGTGGGACCCAGCTCAGACTGGCTGGTTTGGACCAAAGCAAAGGGAGGAGAACAAGTCTCCTGCTGTGGGTTAGTGTGTTTACTTTCTGGTTTAATTTCCGTGAGCCATGTGCAGTTCTCCTGCTGTTCTGCTCGCTGTGGGGCGGTTAAAACATTTTAGCAAGGCAGGAAAGAAAAAAAGAAGCACCATTATCTATCTCGGCTAGTAGCGGCTTGCATGAGGGGAGCCAAGTGGATGTGCTGGACCCCAAAGGTGCTGTGTGTGAGATGGTGTGATGCAGACAGCCCTTTCACCATCAAGTACTGACTTGCATTCCTTCGGCCTTGAATAGCTCAGGAGAAACTCCTTCTGGCAAATGCTGTGATATGACGACAAGGTGCAGAGTGTGACGTGGGATGAGTATTCGCAGGGAGCGTGGCCCCAACAGAAACACTGCAGTGGGGATGCAAGTGTGGTGTGGTGACACAAGCAGGGTCTCCAGTTAGAGAGTGAATAGGGAAGTGGTAAGAGAGATGTTACTGAGATGTAGAAGCAGTTGAGACCAGGCAGTAGCAAGCAGCGGATGAGCCATCTGTCCGTCTGTCCTGGACAGTGCCACGCTGTGATGATGCTGTGTTGGCCTTGTGAGCTGAGCTTCTGCAGTGCTCTGCCTGTCTGGACAAAATAAGCCTCTCAGCAGGACTGAGTAGCTGAGGCTCAGTGCTGCACTGCTGTGGTGATGCAGTGTGTTCTTGGGCAATGCAGATGTGCCCAAGGACAAGCTGGACATTTTCCACCATCCAGTTTGCAAAAGGTGAATGGGTTTCAGAAGACAGTCAGCCTCCAGCTTGTGATGGTAACTGGTCTACAGAAGGCTTGGGAAATAAGAGGACATTCATCAGGAGGTCCTGGTGTGGAGGACTGCATGGAGATTAAGTGCAGGATGGGATTGGCACACAAGGGTTTGTAGGACAGGGGATGGAGGTATTCTTGAAACCTCTACTGTGCTTTGCTGTTGGTTTAGAGAAGCTATGAGGTGTACAGCCCTTCTGTATAACATTTCATTCTTGAGTACAGTTTTCCAGAAGTCAAGCTGTGCTTCTGAGCCTTAATTTTCTAAGTAACTAATACAGTCTGCCCCAAAAATAATCTGCTGTGTCATTTATCTGCATAAAATAGAGTATTTCCTAGTGACAGAAACTCCAGCAACCAAAAATTGGGTGGAGTGGAAGAAAACATGTGTTTGAATCCTGAACAAAATATGAAGCCTATTGTTAAGCCCTAAATGTGTTTTGAAAGGAGGTTTAAATAAAGCAGAGATACTTACCACAGATACTTACCACCGCTTTTTGCACAAGACTGCATCTCTGTTGTTTCCACTAAAAATCGCTGCTGGAGTTTCTCCACTAAGACCATTGACACCCATAACACGGGCTGTGCCTTGCAGTAAGTACCAAGGGTGATGTGTGGGGTGGCAGACCCAGATCTTTGGTCACTGTAAGCCAGAAGAGTTTCACTGAGGTCTCTTCTCTGGTTCTTCGAGTACAAGCGGGCCTTGGATTTACAACGGGCTATTCCAAAAGCCTTCTCTGACCCTAGCCTGTCCTTAGGAAGGTTAAATCTGATCCCTCATAGCTGGCACACTGTTGTCTTTTCCCTACTACATTCCTGAAGAGAGAGCAGCCAAGGAAGAGAGAGGAGGAAGAAGCAGAGCGAGTGAGCGTGCCCTGGATGAGGAGAGACTAGGAGAAGGCAGCAGAGGGACTGGTGTGAAGAGTATCATGGTATGTGATGGTAGAAGAACTTGTTGCAGCTGGCTAGTTTGGAGAGTGCTGCGACACATTCCTATCTGTTTTCCCAAGAAGATATTTGGCAATTGCTTGGAAGGCTTTTGGTCCCCTCTTTCAGTTTTCTTTGGATTGCAGTAATGGAAAACTGTGTGCACAATATGCTGAATACTTTTATTAATTTCACACTCTTTACAAGTTACTCCGTCTCCTGACCTGTCACAGCAGCTGATTAGGCTGGGGTTGACCTTTGTCTAATCTGCAAATTGAGAAATTTGTTGGCTATATCTCTTAGTTATGAAACTCTGGTTATTCCAGCAAGGATAAACTCTGAAGGCCATCAACTGCTCTGGCTGAGCTCCTCACCAGCTGGGAGCAGGAATACATTTCTCCCTACTGTAAAATTAGCTGGGTGCATTGTGGGAGAATGTTCACCATCCCTTTTAAATGCCATGCTTAAGGCCAGGATGTTCTTTGTTTATGTTCTGAGAAGGAAAATAAAGCCCCTGGCACCATGCTCTGTTTACTGTAGGAGTTAATACGTGGTTTTGTATCCAGGCCATTTCCAAGGAGATGTGATGTTTGCAGGTCATTCCTAGCATCTGAGCTTGTCCTACTTGCAAGCAACCTTGCAACTCTGCTTCTGCTGGGGACTGTCATTTCATCAGGCTCATTTTTTCCTCCTTTTCTCTCCTGAGCATCCGCTGGAGATCCCTTCATGTGCTTCTGTAACTCCCCGCATAGGAAACGAGTTGCAGGGTCCCCACCGGTGCCTTCCTGCCGGCTGGTGAAGCCCCAGTGTCAGACAGCCCTCTACTCCACCAGCCCATCACAGCCAGCCCCTTCTGACACCATGACAGCATGTCTGAAATGCCTCCCTCTTCTCTCCTTTCCATCTGTCTCTTGGGGAAAAGCACAAAAGAGCATCATTATCTGCTGTGACAGGCAGGGTTATGCAGAGGAGAGCTCCTCCTTGAAAGCAGATGGGACAAATTGAGAGTGGACGGGAATATGCTCTAAAAAAATCTGGACTGGCCAGTTCATTGAGCAGGTGATAGGGAGGACACATGTGCCGAGGACTGAAAGGTAACCACCATCCACAGGCCCGATTTTCAGGTGTTACAAACCGGTTAAAGCTCCTGTGCAGGTCTGGGAACTTAGGGACATTACTGTATACTTCGTATTTACTGCTATCTCTACTGAATGATAAAGAAACCCCCAGATTGTCCTGCACAATGCCATTTCCCCTATGGGAGTGGCTTCGGCTGAATACATGTGCTGTTGAGTAGGATGTCAGGATTTCCTCTGCGAATGTGAACACAGTTTGTGTGGCTTCTCTGGCCCATCTGGGCAGGTACCTGGGGCTCAAGAAATAATAGATCTGCAAGATAAACTAGGGAAAATAAATGGTCCTTGAGGCCTGCAAGCAAGTTTCAGAAATATTTCTGCTGCTTACACTGGTCTGTTCAAAAGAGGAATTGGCTGCTGTTTCTGTATTTGGAAATAAGTTGTGGAAGGTGCCCCCCCCCAGAAGATACTGAACTGTGCAAGGAGGGCTCATGCTGGGATGCTGAAACTGAGGGCAAACCCCACTCCAGCAGGCAGAGCCGCACTCCTGGAAAAAGGTGATTTTCCTGACCCTCTCCTCTGTCCCTGCTCTTACACAAAGCCAGGGAGAGTCCCAGGTTGATACATGGCAGTGCCTTGTAGCATGCACAGGGTCACTGCCGTGGCAGTCTCCACAGGCATCAAAATGCAGTAAGGAAATATTTTCCCTGTCTGTAATGGGGAAAGCTCCTGGAGGTGTTTGAAAACCACATTATATTTGCCATAACTTTGTGTTGACATTTTCCACAACATTTTTCATGTTGTTTGCTCCCAGAAGCCCAAATCTCCAGGTATTTGTTGCTCAGAAAGTGGAAATCCTTTGATCTAGGGATGTTGAAAGCACACAGAGACACAGTGCAGGACAGGGAGAGGAAAGGGGATTAGAAACCCCTGTCGGGAAGGGTGACAGTCTTCCCAGAACAATTTCCATGTCATGTAAATGCAATTTCTTCATATTTGGAAGGAAAACCAAAAGGCTTTGACCCAGTAAAAACTCCAAAATTCAGCCTGAAAGGGCTTTTTTAAATGTTATTAGGTGCTTGTCTCCATCCCTGTTAGACTGTGAGCACCTGATAACGACCATTATGTGTCTGACTGCCCCTGACATGTCTGACTGCCTCTCCATCACTGCAATGCACAAGCAGGATACTGCAAGCAGACCTCGAAGGTCTGCTGGGGTTCAGGTCTCATTGTCCTGACCTGATCTGGAGCCAAAGGGTTATAGCAGCCTACAGAAACCCCTCAGCCTTCAGTTTTGTATCTCTCTCTATAAATAGCCAGGCATCTTTAAGGCAGACAGGGAAACCCTGCCAGGATGCTGCTATTTTTGCAGTCCTCTGGATCTGAAGCATTTGCTTTGCAGTTCACCTTTTATAGGACAAAAATGCTGATAAGCCTGAAGTAAAGCTGGCCCTTGGTGATCCTCAGGAGCCCTGTCTGGTGTTGATCATGAAAATCTGGCACGAAGGAGTAACGTGGTCCAGGCCTGCTGTTCTCTGTGCAAACGGACCTGGTCCCCTTGCAGAGCCCAGATGTGGGCATAGGTACCTGCCTGTGTAAATGAGCCTGCAGTGTTGGCCACTAACATTTATTCCATGTACTGCGCCTGTTAAGGTTAATGGGAAACTGTTCTTAAGGAATTTTTTAAAATACCTTTTTAAGGGAGCCAATTTTAAATCAACTGTTTTTCATTGTCTTTCAGGCTGGTTTCCTGCCATTCAGTGTAAAGGGATGTAGATAGGAAGGGACTTGTCCCATGGGGTTATAATCCTTCTGACTTTAAAACATGCCCATTGTAGAGTTTTCCAGGAGAGGTGGGAGTTACATGAGACAAGGACCCCATCAAACACAAAATCAGAACAGCTGATTATGAAACAGAGGGAAGAGGATTTTTCCACTCTTCAATTGAAAAAGTTTATTTTCCAGCAGCAGTTCTGCTTCTGGAACTTGCAAGGAGCTGAACAGCTGTAATAAAAAAAAGAACAGTGGAAATAAGTCTTATACTTTTGTTGTGGTTTTGCTCTCATTATGCCTTTTGACTACCATTCCTGTGGTGGGAGTTTCATTGCGGCTCAGGGGACTGCACAGCAGGGCCAGGCTTTACGGTGTGGGCACTGCTTTCCTCCTCCACCCACTTCATTGCATGCTGCATATGTGCAGGTGGCAGACCCCAGCTGCTGACTTCGTGTGGGCTGGGGGTTTGCAGAGAAGCCTGAGATGTTTAACTAGCAGCTTTTCTAGACCACTGAGGATGCCAAGCACTTTGCTCACCTCCCTAGTGGCAAACACCCTCAACTGCTCTCCTGGGGACCAGGAAGGGAAGGCTCGGTGGGTCAAATCTGACAACCCACCACCCTAGCCCAGGTCTGAGAGGACAGGAAATTTCCTGAACTTCTCACAGCCAGTGAGTGGCAGACATAAGCATGAAGGTTTTTGGGCAGTCTGTGCCAAACAGGACACTTTCTGTTGTCAGGAGAGCATCCTGCATGGTCAAGAGTGAGGGGAAGTGAAGCATCCATTTGCCCATCAGGAGAGATCAGCCCAGCAGGCTTGCTTGCCTCAGTGAGACGCAGGGATGACCTCTGCATCTGCAGCTCCTGCAATATTTATGCAGATGATCTGGTAAATGGCATGGGTTTTATTCTTTGTTGGGTGGATGAGTGCCCCTCAGTCCCTCAGCTGTTCCAGCCCAGTCCCTCCAGAGAGCTCTGTGGCTGCCTAAAGAGACATTATGAAGCATAATTTCCTTAGCCCTGTGCATACTAAGTGGCTTGCAGAGAGTTCATAGACAAGTAAGCGCTGGTTTGGGAACACACAGGTTAGCTATGTGGCAGCTTGACAAAACCTGTGGAGGCAAAGAGATACAAGTGTTAGCTGGAACTGTGCAGCAAGCTTGTTTAACTACCGAGGAAGGAGGGATCTGCGGTGAAGAGCTACAGTCCTTCCTTAAAGCAGAGGAAATACCTGAGAAAAGAGGGAAGTATGGCAATGAGGACAGAACCTGAGGCCTTTGCCTCCAAGCCATGATCTGCAGCAGCGCAGCATGGGCTCAAGACTGGGGTTTCCTGCAGGGCGGAGGAGGAGGAGGAAGAAATCTCCGGGGACTTCCCTGCAATGGAGTGGAAGGTGTGGGGAGGCCCTTCTTCAAGGGGATGTCCCCAAAAGGTCTCCTTCACCAATGCAACGTGCCTCTTGTGCTTCCCCTTTACTGTGCCGCACAGAAACCTCAGTTACATGCTAATGCTCAGTCACAGCCTTCTTTCTGCGTCGGCGTTAGCAGGAAATTAATGTCTGCCCTGTGCCAGCTGTGTATGTGTGGGAGAGCCCCAGCCTTCACTCACTGGGCGGGGACTGAACTGCTAATTAGGAATCCAGGCTGAGGCTGTCGGACCACCCTGAAGGGGGATTTGGAGACATGCCTTGCATTAATTCTGGTGCTGTTAAAACTGGTGGAAGTAAATACCTGACACAAGACACCTGTCTGCACCTTAATCTTGGAGTTGGGTGTCTTAGTCTTGCCTCTCCACCTCTCCTGAGATTTCCCTGTGTGCCACTCTAGCATCTTGCAGGCTGCGCCAAGCACATTTAAAGCCAGCTTTCATCCATGGAGAAACTCTTGAGGTTATTTGGTGGTGAGCAAACTGACACACAGACACCATGCTTCTCCCAGTGATGGCTTTAATGGTGCACTTAAGGGAAGTGCAAGGAAGCGTGCTGGACTTTCACTTGTGTTTATTACTCTTCACCCATGGAAAAAAGCAGCTACAGGCCATGAACCAGTTACCTGCGTGTGCATTTTCCCATTTTTTGCAACCCGGTTCCACGTGACAGCTATAGTGCAGGCAATGTTGCTGCAATAACAATTTCTTAGAATGTATTGGATTCCAAACCTGCTTGGTAGTGACTTTCTCTGGCAGAGGGAAGAGCCCCTTGTCAGCAGCGCAAAGAGAAATGATGTTGGAGAGTTTCTGTCCAGCGAGCAGAGCCCTCCGAACCAGAACTCTTACGTAATTATGTGGGGTTTTTTGACTTGAGATCCTAAGAAATTCTCTCTGGAATAGTATGTCTTGCTAGTTTGTTCATCTGTGAATTTCCCTGGCAGGTAGCGTATAAATAGCTCTGAGGCACAAGCGATTCACGAGTTCTTTTCAGAATACAGCATTGAGTCATTTTAAAGCCTCCTACTGTAGCTCTTTTAAAGATGAACTCATTATTTTAAGTGTAAGATTTATGCCTGAGAAAGAATGAGAAAATCATGGCTTAAGTTGTCCTTCCAACAAAGTACCTTGTTTAAAAACCAATAAAGAATAAAATTGCATGTGAGCTGGCCAGTTAAGTGAGCAGATGACATCGTCCCATTCCTGCTAGGGATTAATGCTGTTCGTCACCGAGACGTTATACTGCTTTCTAGAGCCAGAAATAGAAACCAGCGTTCCTTATTCCCAGGAGCCCTTTGCCATGTAGGGCAGAGCAATTCAGCTGGATCCCTCCAGCCATCCTTTCTGCCTGACCCCAGACACCATTCAGCATTCAGTAATTAGGGCAGAATTAGGGCAAGATCCCTGGGGACAGAGGCTGCCAGAGCAGGGCTTGCACAGAGGGCAGAGCTCATCTATATATTGAGCTGAGCCTCCTTTCCCACCTGGAAATTTTGTCCAAAGAGAATTAGGGGATTTGATACACTTGTGCAGGCCTGGCATCCAAGCAGGTTACAGCAACAGCTCTGTCATTGCCCTGGATATCTAGAAATATCAGATGTGTCTATAGTGCATATTCAGATAAACACAGGGTAGCCAAAGCTTCCACCCAGAGAGGCTTCAAGAACAAAGCAAATAGGAAACCAAAAAGAGATTATTTCTCTACTGCCACTGCCTATGGCGTGCAGTGTTAGTTGCCTGCAGAACAATACAATGTGGCTATGGTGCTGACTGCACACATAAGATGATTAATGTATTTCATTCAAACAGTAGGAGACCTCTTAAACAGACCAAAATGTAGTGACCTGCCATGGAAACCACCCAGGATGCTTCTCCCCTTGTGCAAAATGGCACGGCACTGCTCATGCATAGCTAGTTAAGGGCTGTTTCACAGACTGGTTTTTCGTATGTATGTACCCCAGCACAATTTTCAAGGGGTGGGTCAGAATTTAGTCCCCGTTAAGTCAGACCAGTATCCTTTTTGGTTTTTAGGGGGATCAGCACTGAGATTGTAAATCTGAATTGGGATATGTGAGCAGATTAAACCTGTGAAGGGAGTTTTAATAGGATATCTAGGTGGAATTTTCCTTTCTTTTGTCATCAAAACATGCCTGACTGCCCTGCCCAGAGCAGCTATTCCCTTTGCTAGATACATTGTGCATTAGTACTGTGTCTTCCATCCATCTTCCTGCAATGTGGCATCCAAATACTGCCCTGGAACACAGTAGTGGCCTGTCCCTCCTGTGGGGTCAAAGGAACACAGGCAAATCCTGTAAGCCATAAACATCTGTAACTTAAAGGTCAAGGTGAAAACTAAAAAACAGTCATTTGATGCCTGAGGCTTTTGATGCATCTTTAGCATGTGGTTCTGCTGACATGAACTGTGTGAGTCACACATGCTCTGCAGTTTCCCAGTGCACTTTTAGGCGTCCTTCGTGGGGCGCTCCTGTCCCTGCTCTTTCACTGCTGCATCTGCTGCGAGCCAAGGACTGAGCCAGGTGCCACAGAGCAGCAAGATACAAAGGTGATATCCACAGGGATGCAGTTTACTTGAGGCTCTTGGGCTGGGACTTGACACCGTAAGTGGGAATAATCTGCTGAAGATCAGATGCCCTGTGCTGTGTTACAGATGGACAATGACATACTAAAGTCTGTAGTCTTAACGGCTGCTGATTTTATGATAAAGTAAAATACCAAATTAAAAAAATGTTCTTTCTTAAGAACCAAGTGAACAGATTGGAATCCATCTATTATTGAAAACGCAATAAGCAATATGCTGTGCAGAGACACCCTCATGCATTAGTGCATTGCTCTTTGGCTTGGGAGGTTACACAACTCAAACTCATAGTTATCTTCCTGGTGAGTTAAGGTATCCAGGATGGCTGAAAATGCATTGGGAATTGCTGTGCATGTCCACAGGCACTTGGGATACAGCACAGTTGAGGTGGAGGTGCAGGGAGATGAGCACGTGGCCTCCACTCACAGCTTAATGTGAAGAGAGAAAGGTAAGCATCAGTTGCATTTTATGGATGGAGGGTTACTGGTGGAAGGAAATGGTCCTTCATGGATTTAAATCAGAAGAAAACATTACATCATTTAATCTGACATCCTGCAGAACTCATGCTTAAAGATTTCATCTTATGGTGCTATGCAAGGTCAAACTCACTCTGCAAGTAATTACCTTGGAAGTTAGTGTGCGTTTCTGTGAATGTCCACGTTTAAAAGGGATGGGAAATAGAAGAAGCCTTTTCATTTCTTCCTAGCATTTGGTATATTTGAAATAAGCAACTCCCCCTGTTTTTTATGGTTCTTCAACATTTTCATATGAATTGTAATTCACACACGCTGCCTTTTCCCATAGCAGGTGTGGAAGTATCAGGGCCAACTGAATAAACAGATGGAGAAATTAAGTAGGACGCCCAAAGCCACACACCTCTCCCAAAACCAGGCACAGCATGAGAGTTTGCCGCCCTGCATTGTGTGCAGGCTTGCCTGACCCCATCCCTCTCTATACATTGCACGAGAGTGAAAACACGTGGAGACTTTTCTTTATAGAGTTCTCTTCTGCTCTGCAGCTCAAACCTGGAAATGATTTCACAGTCCTTCTTTTAATCTTCTTTAACAACTTCTTTGTTTAAAAGTGAAGTGATTAGGGCAGTGGGATAAAGCAGCACTCTCCCATGTTTGCCTAAGTTCTGATCAAGTGCTAGGTGGATCATCCAGACCACAGTGCACCAATATGAAAGCGATGCTTCTCTTCATTTGCACAGGGCTGTTCCTTGATAATAGGGATATTTGTTATTCATAATCTGCTGCTGGTTATTCTCATCATCAGCTGAAGGAGACGACATAATGTGAGTTAATTGTTTAGTTCCACAGCGGCTAATGAGAAGTGTATATATTCCAAACTATCAATTTGCCATAGCTCCACAGGAGAGAGTATTAAGTGTTTACTGACAACATGGAAATAATGAACATGTTTCTAGAAAGCAGAACTGAGGGACAATAAAAAAGCCCAGGTTTCTGGATAATTTATTCAGAACTAACAGTATGGTAGTAAAGGAGATCCAGATTAAAAACCTTCGTATGCCATTTGGAAACTCAATTCCCAGCTTTTCAAAAGCTCAAGCCTTTTGCAGGTCCTATTGAAAACAGTGGGAGGAGATCGTGAAAGATGTGGCTGTTCAGTGTCTGGTTAAAAGTGATCCAGCCTTTTTGTCTGGCACTGGTGATACTGTTCCCTTCTAAGCAGATTTCTTGGTAACATGTTTTCAACAAGGCAGTGCTTGATTCTTGTGTCCAGCCCTCAGAAAACCATGGATCTTGTGAGCATGCTCAGAAAAATGTCTGTCTTATTATTATCATATCAAGCTTATAACATCAATCAAGGTCACGGCACTATTGAGATTGGTACTCGACGGACATGTAGTAAGAGAGATCCTTCCTCTGAGGTGCATGTAACGGAAATAGTAAATGGTCCCAGTTACACTGACACAGCTTCTTTTGTGTTCTGTGTTTCTCCTTCACTTTCTGCCTCTGTCTTTTCAGATGGTAGCCATTTAGAATAAAACTATCTTCTTTCTTCAGCTTTCAGCATATAAGAGTGTAGGGCACCAGTGGGACTCCTCGGGTTTACTGAAATTCAAATAATTAGTAACAATTGTATGTATCCTAGAGTTAATGGCTTGTGTACTTGTGTGCAAATGGATGTTTTTATAGACTTCAGGTACCATTGCACCAGATGTGCACCAGAGTGGCAGATTACGTTTTTAGGAGTGTTTCTCTTTGGAAGCTATGGCTTGAAAGTCAGGTTTGTCCATTTGACAAAACCTATTTTGAACCTGTTTTGAGTACCCTACACTTATGTATCCTAAGAACAGTATTGTGGGGAGATAGGTGAAGCTTTTACATGCTGTTGGCACTGCATGAGACAATAAATCCACCTGTAATCCACAGTGGCTGAGCACGAGTGGGGAGCAGTTGTATCTCCTTACCTGGATCATCATCAGCAGCACCTCTCCTTTTAGTGAGCACAAAGGAGCCTTTGAAGAGCTCTTGAAATTCCCATGTTGCTTTTTAGGAGACAGGCAAGGCTTTCCAGGATGACTTTTTTAATGGGTATCCCATTGTAATTGTCTGTTACATCTAGATCATTAGGGGTGAGTTTCATTGACCTCTCAGCACAGAGATCAAAGGATGTTGCACACACTTGATGGGAACGATAGCCATTGACTTAAAGTAGAAGGATAAATTAATTAATTGGGTGATTGGTTTCTTTCTTTTAAACACCCAAACCAGAATCAATCCTTATAGTGACAAGGTTTAGTGTGCTAAATTCCCTTGGCATTACTAACTTGATTTTTCTTTCTCTATCCTTAAAAAAACACCCAAGCAGATATAGCTAAATGCTCTGTCTCATCCCACGCACTCATGTTGCTCCTGCAGTCTGTTGCTTTTTCAGATTCACACACATTTGCATTTGCAAGCGCCACTATTGCTTTGCAGTAAACACTGCTCATGCCTTTCTCCTAAGAGGATCCAGCTGTCTGTCTTTCAGGATGGTGCATTTATTTTTTTATTTTTCTGCCCTGCATACGTTGGATGATCTTTGCTTTTGTGTATAACCCTTGGTACTCATCACAGACATTGCATTTTGGGGTGCAGCTGTGATGGGGAGTGAAAGACATTTGTCTTCCAAAAAACAACTTTTATTTTCATTCTCCTGATTCCATTAGGTTCCCACAGACAGGTCTGTGCTGTGAGCACTTTTCCCATACAGCTAACTGCCTCTGTCAGCCATGTGCTCTTTGATTACACATGGTATATGCAGGTATTTGCTGGCCTTTGGAAGCTGAATAAGAAAAAAAATTATTTGTTCAGTAGCCGAAATGAAAAAAGAAAAGAGATAAGACTTTCAGCTTATTATTTTTTTTTTAGCAAAGGAAGGAACAGTCTGGATGAAAGAAGGGGTCAAACCCCTCTTGCTGGGAAAGAAGTGATGAGTGAATCCTGATCACACTGAACAATGGAGGAGTTCCCAGCAAGTGCAATGGTCAGAGTATCATTCTGTGAACTTTTACTGCAAGTTCAGTGAGATCTGGAAAAGGGTGCATGGATTAGTTAATGTGTTTACTCTTCATTCCCCTTCAGCCCAGTCTTTGTGTCATTATTAATACCATCAGAGCTGTTTGACACAGTGTTAACGGTGTTGCACCCATGATGGCCTGAGGGTACCCCAGGCAGAACTGTTAAGGAGAGATAACAACTTCTAAGGGACCAGCTAATATTGGTAGGGAAAACAGACACTCGCTGTCAGCCACAAGTGTTTCCTCGTGTCTCCTGCTTGCCAGGGGCCCATCTCCAGCAGCATGGGCATTCAGAACAAGGATTTGCATCTTCAGGGCACAAAGTTCCTGCTGGCCAGGATAAAGGACCAGCTCCTAAGGTTCAGCTAAGACAGAGAGTGATTGTTGTAAGTGAACAATTCTGTTGTGTTCCTGGGGAGAAACCTTTGGTTTTTTCACATGGTTTCTCAAATCAGGACCCTAATCAGGTTCAGATAGCTATTAGGAGCAGACCCACAAGCAGCCTCTCTTTCCCCTGTTTTGCTGTACTAAATGAAAACAGAGGGATTTTTAGCAATCAGTAGGCTTTTCCTGATCATAGAATCATAGATTCGTTTAGGTTGGAAAAGACCTTTAAGATTATTGAGTCCAACTGTTAACCTAACACTGTCAAGACCACCACTAAACCATGTCCATAAGTGCCACATCTACATGTCTTTTAAATACCTCCAGGGATGATGACATAAATCCTTCCAGGAGAGAGGTGTTGGGACCGTATCTTCCTTAGTCCTGCTTAGTCTTCATGGAGGTCTGGAGTTACCACAGAACAGTGGAAGGTCTAGAAAAGTAGTAAAATCAACAGCATTATAAAAAAACCCAGCTGAGTCGTGGTATTGTGCATCATCTGATGTATACTTGAACAGAGTTATAAATACATGTTTATGAATGTACCAGCATAATGCCTACTAATGAGAGACATGAGTAAGGAGAAGATCAGGCCAAAAGATTCCACACAGTGGAAGCACTCAAGGACAGTTTCACCTGAGCCAACTGCAGAAAGGGGGAGAGAGAAAAAAATATGTCCCTATTACTACATTGTTTGCTACATGTAACTATATACAAGCCTCCAGTGAAAGCTTAGTGGAGCCCTTCGGGTTATATGTGATCCAGTCATTGCATGGGAAAAGGCTTTTTAGCAACCTACCATGTGAATGGAAATGCCTGGTGATACATCCTACTATGTCCTGTGTGCTCTTTGGTCACAGCAGTATCAGAGAAGCATGTCTCACCCCTCCAGTGCTGCTTCTCCTGGCCCTGGCTCCCACACATCTCCGAGCTGGCTGTGGGGTTGGTCGTGCCACTAGCACACCTCCTGCTTGACTTGGACCCTCCATCTTCTCTCTCCATAACTTCTTGCAGGTGGGAAATAATCTATTGGAGTTAGGTATTTTGCTGTATTTTTATAGAGATGGGTGAAGAGGGGAAACAGGAAGGTGATTGGATTTTTGGTGTTCTTTCACCCTTTTGTCTACTTTATAACCTTGACCTGCAGGAGAGGAGTTCTTGTAGGAGGAGACTGGGAGGACTACAATGGTCAATACCGGGCCTTTATCAAGTGGTACTTGATAGATTAGATTATTAGATTGTTAGATTCATACTATGAGTTTTTATTTGGAAAATATTTATTGTCACCATTGAAGGCCAGTGTTTTCCATCCTGCATAGGCAGTGACTCAGCTGGTCTCATGCATGTGGAAGATCAGGGGCTAAATGGGGACTGCATTTAGCATATCTTGCTGTATCAGATGGCAGCTCTTACACATGGTTTCTGTAAGCTCACAGCTTACCAAAACATGTGCCTGGAGCTGGACAGAGGATTCACGTCTGATCTGTCACTAGATTGCTAGTTTGCAAGTGGGAATGCTGTTGAGGCAGTGTGGCTTTGGGTGAAGATTTATAACAGAACAAGTGCCAAAACTACCAAAAAATGGGGAGCTGATGTTTTCAATGCATCACTTGTGGATGAAGCTGCTGACAGCCAAATAGCAGATTCACTGATGCCTTTCACTAAGTCCTGTCATTGCATGGTGAGCCAAAGCAGAGACTTAACCTGCTGTGAATGGCCCTCTCCTACATATGCCCCCTTATTGCATATTGTACCTTAGTGACATACTCTTTCTTAGTGTAGATTCGTATCTTCATGTCTTAAAATATGAAAGCTTTTGCCAGTGCATTTGAAGTGCCAGAGTCAGGGCCCCATCCACCACCCTGAGCTTTCTTTGAACTGGCCCATGCAGAAGAAATTTACCCTGTTTCCCTGCACTAGAGCGTCAGCACTCCCACTCATGCTGTGTTTGGAGGGCAGACTCTGGGTCCCACAGGAAGGACATGGGGATGACAAGTAGCAAGGACAGGGCTCTGGGCTGGTCCAAGTATGCAAAGCCGTGCTGCCTTCCGTACTAACCAGGAGGAGCAGCTCCTCTAATGCCTGAAATGACTGGCTACAAAACTCGCCCTAACAGTTACAGAGCATGGAAGTTTCAAAGCTAAAGTCTGGAAACTTTTTAAAAAAGCATCTTCTTAAGTGGTATTGAGGATTACATTTGGTTACATAATAATTTCCCTCAGCCGGAGCTTTTTGTCAGCTAATTAGTCAGAGATTTGAGGGAAAAGACGTCTGAACTGTTGAATATTTGCTTACTGATCCACAGATGTACTCTGTTTTGTTGTAGCTGTTGTTCTAAAATTTTCTTTTAAAAATTGGAAAAATCATGACGTCATTTTGGGCTTTCATTTTCTGTATCTTTATTCAGTGACCACATGTAGGGAGGGTATGAGAACCTAACATGCGGTTAGCAAGGAGGACACCAGTGCTAGTGCCGATAGGTTACGCAGAGCCCCTTCCACCCAGCCAAAGGAATTCAGGTACTTTCCCTCACTGCAGGTCTCAGACAAAGCACTTCTGTAAACCTTGGTGTGGCTCCAGAGTTGCTCAGGGCTGAGGAGTATGAGAGATCTCCTTCATTCAGTGCCCAAAATCAAAACCATCCGGGTCGTTAACACCAGCCTCTAAGTCATATAACAACCTGCTCCAGCTGGGTCAGCCAGAGCCTTTTAAAGCTGCTGTTTCCTAACAAGCTTTGTAAAACCTTTGCTTCGAGATCTGCAGGTGAACAGTGCAATATAGATGCTTGTTTATATACTAGTGTTTCCCGCCAAAACCCTTATCACAAGGAGAGGAAAAATCACTGGGATTCCTTGGCTCAGAGGGGAAACCCAACTGTGAGCTGAAAACAGAGGATGTGCCCTGATGTTAGAAGTATCTACAGATAGGTCTTTCAAAACATAGCTGCATTTTTTCAGCCCAGTATATACTTTTTGAGATGTTCCTTATCTTTTGGATGATACTGTCACTTCTGTCTCCATCCCTCTCCTTTCTCTGTGCTAAGAAGGGCCATAGAGCATCTTTATTCCTAATACAGATATCGCTGAAGAAACGCTTCCAACTTTACGGGCTTCCCTTCTTATTTTTTGCCTTCAGACACCAGCTCACAGCAGTGTGATGAGTGGGTGCTAATTATGGAGAAGTACATTTCGACAACAGAGCCTTACTGCTGATGAATACAGAAAAATTGCTTATTAGAGCAGCATGGTATTTAGTCAGATTGGCTTCCCTAGATATTAACATTCCGATATTAATGCAGACTGGCAGTGTAATGCTTGAATAAAATGATCTCAAGATGATATAAGCAGAAGGACATTTACAACAGTTGTCCAACCTGCAGGGTTTGCTAGGCATTTCTGCCAGGGCTTCCCACATGCTGTTTCTGCAAGAAGCCTTATCCTTGGATTTCAGTAACTTACATATAATATTTATTGGTGCTTTTTTAAAAAATAAGATGCACCTCACAGGGCATGGTACATCATGCATACGATTTATTTCACTAGAATGCTGTGCTTGATTATTTTCCAAGACATCCAACTTTTAACCAATTGTTTAATATGACTGTGCTGTGTCTATGATGCAGGTGACATGGCTGTCTGCTTGATGGCTCTCTGTGCAGTGAGGTGTATGCAATTTTGAAGCCACCCTGGAAAATGCATTGTTTGTACGTGTTGCTCAGAATAGTATGTTAAAGGAAGCTCAGCAAAAGCTTTTGTTTGAACACAAAAACACTCTGGAAGCTTTAGGTGCCTTGTTTTAATGCAGGGAGGCTGTGGCCTGGCAGAAGACTAGCACCAGGGTTTCGCCATGCAATTCTATAAGCAACAAACACAGACACTGCAGTTTGGGTTCACAATGCTGCAAGCAGAGGTGCCTTTGCTTGGATGTGGCTCCCTGGTCCTCCCTCTGCAGCCACCAGGGCAGCTCCAGCTTGACTTCGCATCGCTGCTCACATCTCTAAAGCCATATGGAGGGAGCCAGCTGGGCACATGGGCTGCTGCCTGTGTTTGTGCAGCTCTGTGAGCTGCTGCAGAAGCCATAGTCACAGGGAATCCCTCAATCCCACATCCTCCCCACTGCCACCTCTGAGTTTACATCAGAAATAGCCACTCCAGTGGGTTAACATGATGTAAACATACACAGAAAAGACATAACTGTTCAACAGACAGCAGTACTCATCCATCCACACAAATTGCCAGTGTTTCCTCTCCTGTAACCCTCTGGGCTCCCCTTTGACTGGAACACCAGCTTTTGCTAATTAGCTCAGTTTTACCTAATTAGCACCCAAATGGATGTGCCTCCTTTTGCTGCCCCTGAGCCTGCAGAGAGCCTAGAGCTAAGGATTTATGCAGAGGAGCAGGGGAGAGCTCTTCTCTGGGGTTTGCATGGTGTGTCCTCTGCTCTGCCTATGGGGAAGGTGCATGAGTGTGTCCTTACACTGTTGTTACTCAGTTGGTTGATACAGAATCTGAGTAGTACCTGTACCAAATACCAAATTGTCACTGTCTCATTGAGCCTTTTCCTTTCCTGTGAGTTTATTGTGTGGTTTGGGTTGGGATTGTTTTTTATTATTTTTTTTTAGTAATGGTCATGGTATTTTGCTGGTGGTTTGCCTTGGGAAATAGAGTGTGTCCTACATCCATAGCTATTTTAAGATTCTCCTCTGTTGCCTGCTACCAGCTGGGGACATGGCTAGAAGGAGCAATGGTTTCATGTTATAAGAGAAAACATTGGATATTTCTAGTGAGACTGTAACTGTAGGATCCTATAGATATTTATAACCTAGAATATTATGCTCTTAGGGATGGTACTCATCTCACCTGACTTTAGTATTTTAAAAGTTGGCATTCTGGTTTAAGTTAATTGAATAAGATCTATTTGCAGACAGTGGAGAATGAGGTACACCTAGAAAGCAAGTTAGTGTGTTTTCAGTATTTGTATTAAGGAGAATATCCTTTTCCTTTACGTTAGTTTTGTTCCAGTTTGCTTGTGTTTTGGGATGCCAGTAGAGATTTACGTTACCTTAATGATAAGAAAAATTCTGTTTGCTTAGTGCAGAGGAGTGAAAAAGAATTGGGATTTACCCCTCTAGATGGTTTAGGTACTCTTTATGACTCTGCCTCTGCAGAAGTCTGCAGAGCCCAACAGAGCAGCGATGTTGCAGGATGCTTATGTTCATGTGTAGCAGATAATGCATCTGTATGGTTTCCTTTTTCACAGTGGCTTGAAACAACAATTTCGTGTGAAGGGGAGACTGAAGTGGGCTCGTTTGTTGCAGTAGGTGATGAATACCTGCAGTACAGTCACGTTAACCCTTATCACATTGTAAGAGTCTGTGTGGGGCTCGTACTTAGAACTGAAACTGCTCAAGTCCTCCTGACTAGTGTAACCAAATGAAGTTGTTTAATGGTGGTGTTGCATACCCATGTTCAGGTAAGTACTCAGTAAAGGTCGCTGTGAGTAGGAACTCATGCAGAGCAAATCAGTCCTGCTCTTACCAAGTCCTTGCAAGACCCAGTCCTTTAGTGACAGAAACTTTTTCAGTGGTCTGTCCAGATTAAAGTAGCTGAGGGTTACATCAGTTTTCTCCAAAACTAAAACAGGCAGACAGAACCACTGTCAGAAAAGCATGAGGATGAATTTCAGCTGGGTGGGAGCAAAGATCTGGGAGCAGGGATACTTACAGATGCCTTTCTTAGCATTCTACATCTTGAGTTCGTGCCTGTGAGGGTATCTTAGCCCACAGCTGTCTGGCTCAAACACTGGATCATTATCATCCTGATTGCTTAGTTGTGTTCTCACATGTGTGGCTTTTTGGGTGGGCTGATTCCATGGTTTTAGCTAAATTCCATTTTAAAAAGGAATATGGGTCAGAACTGGTTCCAGATGGGAGTCCAGGGGTGTGACTCCACCCTACACATGCATTGTCTCCATCCCAGAAAGTTTTGTGCTCTCCTGCTGCCGCTCTGGGTGCAGTCTTAGGTGATGTGCTTCACAAATGCTGCTCTGCTGTAGGCATGGTGCTTGTGCTTACAGATACAACCAGAAAACGTTAAAAAAAAAACCCAATCAAATAGCAATGAAAAAAAGACTCCCCAGAAAACCAACAAAAACTTTATGGCCAGAGACATGTCAAGAGGAATACCAGGGCAAATGCTGTGTGGTGTTTCTGGACTTGGTGGCTTGGTTTTTTTAGTGCTATGGCCTGGGTGCAGAGTGTGATAAGGGCACATAAATGTGACCATATAGCTCAAAGATAAGCTGCTACTTGGTAAACTTGGCATAAGTATATGCTGTTCCACGGTTCAGGGTGGGTTTTCTCTGAAGTGCTTCTCCTCTGTTAAACAAGAGCTGGATGGTCAGTGGGTCAGACCTGATTGTGAGAAACTGCAGTGTGAGATGGCTGCTCCAGTGCCAGGTTTGGAGGTCAAAAATACCACCCCCTCTTTCCTTGCTCCTAGTTCACCTTAATATCTGGCGGCCCCAACAATTTCTGTGCCTGCACTGATGGACAAACTTGTCTTTCTGGATTTAAGCCAATGCACTGGAAATAATGCAGAATGTTCATACTGGATTTAGTGAGCTTGTCTTAGTGAGTAAAGAGAATAGAGGCTAGAGAGGAGTGCTGCAAGTAGTTTTGGACCAGGCAAGGTGACTTGAAGGGGAGACAGCCAATATTTGTATTGGCGTTGTCCTGTGCTGCATCAGGCTGGTGATGAGTTAAAGAAAGTAACACCCCTGTGTCTGCCCAGCGTGTGCTGTTGATGTATTACCAGGTAACACTCAGTGCTCTGAATGATCTTCCACAGTGTTCAGTGATACTTCTGTTTTTCTTCTCTGGGGAGGTCCAACACCACTTGCAAACCTGAAGCTCACCTCTGAAGAGGAGGGAGAACTTTCTCAGTTTGCCATCCACTTTCATCTAATATTTAAGATGCAGCATAAAAGTTGGTTTATGCGGTAGCACTGGGGAGTGAATTTTTTATTGATTTAAAAATTAGTTATTTTAGCTTACTATCTTATGCATCAGAACATGGCCTTAGCTTCAGTAAGAATGCTGTATATTATTAATATACATCATTAATTTATTCTTGGCTTTGGGCTAGTAAAAGCACTTAGTTCATTTCCCTGTCCTTAAAGTTGTACAAGAAAGGTCTTAAAAATGTGATGGGGAGCAAAGCCATTTTGGACTAGAGCTGTGGTCCCACCCTTTTGTTCCTCAAACACCTCTTCCTTTGGGGGTCACTCGCATCTCCAGCTGGGTCAGTGCAACAGTGGTGAGTCTGTAGGTGCTGAACTTGCTGGCTGGAAGGTACAGGTCTGATTTTGGCACCCAGGCCACCTGCACAGATGCTGTGAAACCTAAATAGTTGATAAAGCATCTGTTTTGGGTTAAGGAAAAGGGATGGGATTGGTGTCTCCCCTTGCCTGGTGCCATACCCTTGTGTTCAGGAGGGCTGGGTGCAACCTGCACCCTGGCAGGGTAAGTGCGTGAGCCTGCATGCTGCCAATCGGAGATGAAAAGCGCTAATGCTTCAGGCAGACCTCCAAGGCAAAGGACCGCCGTTTCTGTCTCTATTCATATGCTGGTTTATTTATAAGCTATTAAAGATGTATAAAGTGATTTTTGGAGCAGGCAGTGAGCCTGTGTCTCTCTGTTTCCAAGTGCGTGGTCTGACTGACTGGTTACAGACTCCTGCTTACTTTCCTGCATGCTGTTTTGTGTCAGATCCTCCCATGTTGGACACTGTAGTTGTTCCATTGACATGGAACCTTTGTAGGGTGTAGTTTAGCTAAAGCAATGAGCAACACAACATATATTTTGGTTTTTTGAATCTGCAAGGAAATGCACCCTGTTAAATCACCACCTTCTCTGTGCAGGGTGTCTCACATGACACTTTCCATGGAAACTGCTGGTAGTTTCATGCTGACTGGTGATGGCTTGGTCTCCTCTCCTAGCTTTGTGGGTGAGTGGCACTCACTATTTCAGTGCACTTCTGGTTCAACTCTTCATGGCAAAATAGCAGCAATTTCAGCACTAGATGCATATTTTTCCCCTCTAAAATTATTTTGCTGCTTACAGCCAGCTTGCTTAGGCATCCTGAAAATTAGCTTATTTTTCATTGGTCTGCAAATGCAATTGAAAGGAAAAATGTAAACAGAGGACCTGTCACATCCAAAGAGAGTACTTGTTCTCTGGCAGGAATGTATTTTACCCAAATGTATGATATTGTAGCAAGGCTACCTTAACAAAACAAAAAACCCAAAACCACAAACCCAGACAACCACTTAGTGGGCATCATGATTAATTTGATTTATTTGCTGGGGTCTGTTGTTGCGCAGATACTGAGGTGCGACATCTGAGTTGGACTGATGGTGCTTTCAACTATCATGTCCTTGATGTTAGTTTAAGAAATACAGCAATGTGGCAGAAGGCATTGTTTGAAAGGCTGGGAAAATGTATTGCACAAAATACTGAGCAACTCTGAACCTTAGAAAAGGCATTTTCTAAATTGATCTTTGAAAGTCTCCTTAGTCTGCTGCAGGTTCCTTAGCATCGCTTACAGCTGGACATACACGTCTAGTGCTGCAGATGTGCCATGGGGAACAGCCAACAATAGATCATGTTAAGCTCTTAGATATGTGAGGGTGCACGAGGCAAATAAAGTGTATTACCGTCATGTGGTTTTATTGTTGTAAAAGCAATTGTAGTAAAAGTTATGGTAATCCCTGGTGTTCTGCTCCAAAGCCCCTTGAAGTCTGCATAATGGCTGCATTGAATTTTAGCAGCCTTTGAATCAGGTTTCCCATTGTAGGATGGTACTGATCAAAACCTGGTGCTCTAAGGCTCTCTTTAGAAATCTCTGCTACTGCTCTCTTCCTATTCTCCTGGCAGTTAACAAACACTGACACAGCAGCATTTAGAAAGTTTTCTTAGATCTACTGATGAAAAGGACTGTGTAAGAGCTAGATATTATTATTCTGCCATCATATGTCAGGTTAGTGGGTTACAAAGTCTGTGCCACAGTGAGGAGCTTGCTGCCTTGGATGTTTGCATGAACCCATTTACCTCCATTTTTAAGCTGTGATGATAGAGCTTTCCTTCTGGGAGGGAAAACCTATTACAACCACTCTTTGACCAATCTCAGCAAACCCCTCTCCATTGCTGCTGCTTTGTCTAAATGCAAGAGCAATGCCCTGAAAGAAGTTTTAAAATTTAAAATCTTGCTTTTTTGAAGACCTTGGGTGTGTTCTGAACATAGTGCCGCAATAGATACATGCAAACCCCCAGCAGCATTTGCTCTGTGGCTGTAAGGAGTCCTTCTGCTAAGTACAGCCACTTGCACACATGAGTGAAGGGACACGTGGAAAGCACCCATTTTGTGGGGTGAGCAGTGATTTGAGATGGCCATTTGTTTCCTTGATCTCTCAGTGTGGCTTTGGGCATATCATTTAGATTTTCAATCTCATGGTTTCCCCACCTGTAGAATGGGAAGAGTAACTACTTTTATGGGCTGGTGCTGTGCAGGGTCACTCTCTCCAGCGAGGATGTTCTGCCCAGCTAGTCCAGCACCAGATTGCTGGTGAGGCAGCGGATTGGAGACTCTGCTGTACCTGGAGCGCGTCATGTCTTAGAAAAAGGGGAGCAAACCTGCAGCACTGCCTTGTAGAGTTGCTACTTTCCACAAACCTGGCGGCAGTTCTCTGTACTGTTCAGTTCTTGAGCTGTTTGTGTGCAGCCTGATGGAGTGCATTGCTGTCTATATTTCCTTCACTGAAGAGCAAGCTGTTAGCTTTTTTTTTAACTGACTTTCTTGCTAGCGTTGCCAGTGACTTGGCGACACCTTAAAATGCATTTTCCAATTTAATTGTTCTGACAAACCCTGGGTTTGGCTGAATGGGGAGCTCCCATCCTGTGCTTAGCACAGACACAGCATCGATTCAGTGCAGGTCTTCCTGAGGCTGAATTGAAAGAGCAGTGTGCCTCTGCTCTCAAGCAGCAATTCCTCTCCTTGTTTAATAACGTCTATGGGAAAATTCCCAGCACTGAACAGAGGCTTCCTGACTGCCAGTGCACTGTTTGGATCATCCCAAAGGGCCTTGCAGCTAGAATGTGGGTTTGTACGATTTCTGGGATAATTCCTGTAGAAACTTATTAATTCCTCCCCTGTTCTATTCCTATAGGAGATGGAGGTGACCTGACTAAAAGCTTTAGCTAAGTAGAAACAATTCAGACTGTCTTCATTGAATTTTCAGTGAGATCTCAAATATGTGAATACCTGCAAAAGTGTGATCTCCTTCCTAAAAATCGCTATAGGTAAAATACAGTTCATAGAAGACCTTGGCTCTGTTTGCTGCAGTCATGCAGCTGGGTGTGGAGAGCAGTTTCAGTATATGGGGAGTGGTCCGTGATCAGCTAAATATTGTGCTGAGCTATACCCCTGCAGAGACCCCCAAACCTATAGCATCTGTCTCTTATGTTAGAGACCTGCTGGTTAGGTAGCTCTGCACAAAATATACCCCCAATTTGTCTGCACTGCAAGCAGAGACCATGGGGGCTGCCGCTTCCAGAGGACGGTGCAGATGAGATGATACTGTGACTATTCTTTATTTACAGCTTCTCAGAGCATAGCAGACAGCATGTAATTAGAGCAATTGGTTCTGATGTTAGGGAAAGAGAGGACAACCTTGTCTACCGATGTGTCAGAATGGCAAGACAGTACATGTCTGATGGTCTCTAGAAAGAGGAGGTGATGCTTTCAGAGAGGGAAGCAGGATGTATTTGCATCTTGCTTTCATTATGGATGGAAGAGAAAATACTGCGTTAGTGGCCATTCAGTATCTTTCCATTAACTGAAGCTTTTTAACCTGAAAGAGTTAGGAAGAGGATTGGCCAAAGAGATTTTTGGGGATGGGGAATGCTGAATTTGAACCCACTCTGGAACACAGAAGACAGAAAGGACTGGGAAATAAAGCAAACGTGGTGGTGGTACTTGTGAATAAGGTAAATGAAACAGGATTAGCCTATAGCTCGATGGACAGAGCGCTCTGGCAGCCCACAGGGGAGGTCACAAACTTGCTCTGAATTTTAGCAGGCAGTCCCTCAGTCTTGTCCTTAATCCTGTAGAGAAAGAAGAGCTGGCTGTGGTCTGGGGGCAGTTCTCATGGGTTCACATCCTGATGGCTGTGTTGCTGTGCTTAGTTGGTTTGCAGCTACTGCATTTAACAGGTCTGGTTTTGGCTGGCTGCTTCTGAAGGCTTTTTGCTTAGGATTTGTCAGTGCCAGAGGTGGTGTTGAGCATGAAGACCTGTGGACGCCTTGGAGTGTGAGGTTAGTGGAAAACATTATGTCAGTGGGCTTGGTGATCTCTGGAGCAAGAGGGCAGTGAAAATGGAAAAAAAAATAGTATTTTGAGACCTGCTAGGTGTAGAAATAGAGGGCTGAGATAACCTGAGAGCAAGAAAATTCTTCAGGAGGGCTGGGAACTGGAGAAGAAAGAGCTCAAGTAGGATTGATTTATAGGTAGTAAAGACCTCAGTTTAGCTTGTGCATCACAACTTTTTCTGTTTGCTATGGCTTAGCAAAGCATGGCTTGTATTCTGGCTACTTCTGTGTTAAACATGCAGTTAAGAGGTCTGAGAAAAACCTGTGGGCTCTGCAGAAGTAAGCAAGCTGGTGCAGATCAAATCTGCAGAGGTAGAAACTCCAGCACAAAGGTTGGAAGCAAGAGCAGGGCAACGGAGACTGAGGACTGCAGCCCATATCCACCTGATCTTCCTGTTGGGGGTGCCAGAAAATACTGAAGCTTCCTGCGGTCTGAGCTTAGCACTTAACTGGTCCTGAGCTGAATAATCTTGATGGGGAAAATGGGCTTCAGTTCTATGGTTTGAAGTGCTAAAATCCAGGGATGGTGATAAAATAGGCAGCACCCAGAGGATGAGGGTAGTGGATGAGGGTAGGGTGCTTGCGGTCCCAGAGCTTAGGTGCCCAGCAGAGCTGAGGGCCTGATTTCCAATTGCCTATGTCCTGGATTTTATCAGGGTGCTGAAGGGACTCTGCTGGAGGTGGGCCAGGCTGCTTTAGCACCTTCTGAAGTCTGGGACATGAAAGTTGGCAAGAAACAGCCTGCAGCTTGTTGGTTATGGTAGTGCGCTGGGTGGTGGGAGACACTAGCTAGGTGCTGTTGGTTTGGAGCCGGATATGGGCTGGGGATCTTGTTGTGGGTGCTGGTGAAATACTATCCAGTATGACAGCTTGTCCTGAGATGTATTTAACAAAATGTAGCTGTGAATGTTATACTGATCCCCTTTGTCCACTGATGTAAGTGGCATAGAAGAGAGCAGGGGTGGGGGAGTGTCTACAATCTCAGTGCAGCAGTGGGTGGGCTCCCTTGGATCTCCAGGCATGCAGTGAAGGTGGGAGCAGGTGATGTCCCCTTGGGTTGAATGTCCCCCTCTAAACCCTGCAGAGGTGTGTGGGTGCATGCAGTTTGGCAGGAGGGTTGGGGGCCAGGCAGGCAGCCCCCACTACTGCCTCTGCACTGCACCCTCCTTGCCTGAGAGCTAGCAAAGGCACCTTCTCCTCTGCATGCCTGGGGGTGTGATGCTGGGGTTGCTGGGCCCTTCCCTGCAAATTAGGCTTGTGGTTTTGCCAGAAATGACATCATTTGTTAGGCAGATTTCTTCATTAGGAACCTTTCTAATCTCAGACACAAGCGACACAGAAGCCCTCCCCACCCCCTGAGCACTGAGAAAGCCGAGCTGCATTGCCAGTCTCTGCAGTACGCTTTGCTTATTTATCATTCATGGCATCATGTTTGTTTTATGACAAATGAACTTAATCACGATTTTCACAGTGGAATACACAGGAAAATGCGCAGGATAACCATAGTTGCAGGTATAGAAAACCAAACTTAATTTAGAAGGGACATAGAGGAGCAGGCTAAGCAGTGGAAGAATTGAATTAATCTAATAAAAAGACTCAGCTATATGTAATTCTTCATGCTGGAACAATAGCCCCATGAGATAGGATGTGCTCAGATTCTGCATTAAACTTTTTTCGTGTATGCTTAATGCTGAACCAAATCATTATCATTGTTTATTGCTGAAAAGTGCACTTGGGTGTTGGGAATATCCGCACGCACCCCCCGCAATGTTGCAAAATGGAGGAGGGTAGGAACTGCAGATCATTTATTAATGCTCTGCTCCATTGTGGTCTTAATCTCAAACAGATGGACCAGGATGCTCTGGCTAAAATTCCGTGTGACCATGTGGACTTGCACAGAGCTTTCCATTTCAAGTATGACAATTGCAGAGACTGGGCCACGGCAGTGAGTGTGATGGTCATCCAGGAATGTGATTCCAGCAGTTTTAGAGGCTGAGAGTTAATCACTTCAGCTTGGGAGAGAAGAGGGTATGCCTGTATGTGTGTGTGTGCGCGTATGCATGAGTACCTACGGGTGTGCTTTGGAGTACCTTGGTTTTGATTCTTTGATACAGTGTTTACTGTGTGGCCATGCTTGCCAGGAAAACTGCTTGCTTGACTCTGACAGTGCAGTATACTTCCAATTTCTGCATAATTTCTGACCCTTATCAGTATTTTTCTTCCTCTCATGATACCAGAGCAGAAATGATGTTGGTTGAACCAGGAAGAATAATGCTTCAGAAACTAAACTACTGCTGTCCGTGTATTTTCATGCTAGTCCAGCCAAACAAATAATGGTGTGAATTGTCTGCGCTGCACTAAAATGTGCTTCTCTGTGTAGAAACATCATTAAAGAGTGGCTTAAAGTACATAGCACTAAAGAAGAATTTAGGACAGAAAATAAAAGAAAATTCCCTGAACGTGGCACCAGACATCCTAGACTCTTTATGAGATTTAGTGTCAGGGGTGGAGAGCTTTCCTTAGGAGACCAGAGACAGTAATTTGTTCAGTCTAGCAAAGTGAGAGCTCCAAGGGAATGATTGCTTCCTATAAATATTTTCAAGGGGCAAAAGCCGATGCTGACAGAAGAACTAATGGGTATTGGCTGGTGATGAATAAATTTAGGCTGGAAATTTAGGAGGCTCCTAAATATCAGAGCAGTCATGTCATGGAACAGTTTTCTAATGTGTGTAAGGAGTCAAAAGTCAAATTGCTTTTTAAAGCAGAGGTTGATGTCCTGAAAAGGGGCTTGTGACAGTGTTCAACATCAGGGAAGGGGATGGGTCTACTTAGTAATTACAAAATGCCTCACTTAAGCTTTAAATTTTATTGAAAGCTGGTTCCTTTGCCCATGAAGTGTCTTTAAAATGTGTCGGAATGCAGCAGGCTCCTGTGTGAGTGTGCAGCTTGGTTCCTCCAAAAATCTGACTCCATGGTTTAAAGGTGTTGTAGCTGGAGATAAATAGGATGGCCTTGTCTCATTTGATGACTCCAAGTGCAGCTGAGAAACAAGATCATGGAGATGCAAGTCATGGTGGGGCTGGAGAAGGCAGGATTTTGCCACTTTGCACATCTGGGAGGCTTTTACCCTGCTTGCATTAGCCCCTTTGAACATGGATAACTGGACTCCTGCCAAATGCTGATAGGAAATAGATTTATTTTTGAGGGCTGAAGTGCTGGTGAGCAGAAGGGACCTTCAGCCGTTTCCAAGGTTCGCAGCAAGCCTCAGAGCTATCCAGCTCCTCCTTTACGTGTAGCATCAAGGCAGACTGTATTTGAAAGTCTGCAGCAGCAGGCTCCCTTACATCTCAAACCCTGTACCATAGAAGAAACTGATTCCCATCTGAATGCTTGTGTAGCCTTCACTTTCTGCACGTGCATGACCTGTTGGATTCTCCAGGAACATGTGCTTCTGACCCTCAAGCAGCACTTGTATGTCTTCACAGCTTTTGCTGCTGAGCCACAACCCTGCCTGGAGTTCAGCACTGCTGTTGCTGCATTTCCCACCCAGCTTCACCCTCCTGACATCTCCCTGCATCTCTGGCATGCTCCTCTGGGCACAGGACACAGCTCAACCTGCTAACTTCGCTAAAGCCATCTCTGCTGCAGTCAAGCCCCCTGGGGCTCTGATCCCAGAGACTTTGGGAACGGGCCAGAAATGAGAAACCTACCAATTTTTAAGCAAGATTTTGTGTCTTCTGAAAGAGCGGTGAAGGGATTTGGGAGCCTCACATCACTCTAACGAGAATAAACTGTGCAGGCACTCAGACTCTGCACATTACCCATACTGGTAGTGTCTGGACTCTTAAGATGTATCTCTGTCAGCTCAGCTGGTATAAGAGGCAGTTGAGTAAAGTCAGATAGCAGATGGACAGAAGCTTTATGTTGTTTTTACCTCTCATGAAAGTGATGCCTCCAGTACAGTCTTATAAAATGTATCAATGTCCTACTTCATACACTTCCAGGTGAATAAGGGTGCATAATTAGGTAATCAGTAAGATATAGCAGCCAAAGGGAAGGAACGTGTGGGTAAATGGATAAATTGAAAGGTTGTTGCACAAGTACTGTCAAACCTTGTTTTAGATCCTCTGTCTCAGCTTGTGGCTGTCACCAGCCGCCTCCCAGGGAGGGAGGACAGATGCTTTTCAAAGCAGGCTGAATATACTGAATGGTATGGTCAAATTGCATGTGGTCTGGAAGTGGTGCTGAGGGGGGCAGGGTGGGTAGAAATGTCTTTGTGCATCTCCATGTGCTGCTCCTCCATGCAGAGTCACTCTCCCAGCATGGAGTTAGGACAGCCTTGAGGCAGGGCTAAGTTATGTCAGCCTCAAGCAGCTCCAAGGGGAACAAACTGGAGCTGATCTTTCCTTAGACTCAATCCCTGCCTGCCTTGTTGTCCTACCCAAGAAAGGCTTAGTGCCTTAATTCTTCCTCCTCTAACTGGTTAAATCAACCTCAGCTCATGCTTATAATGAGGGGCAGAGCAGCTGTAATGTGCAGAGAACAGGACACAACAGCTTATTTGACTGATTCAAGCACAGAGTTGACACTGGGGGGAAGGTTTAGCTGTAAATCAGCACATTTCTGCCTTAAGCTAATCTGCTCCCTGCCCAGTGTTTCCCACTGCAGCCGTGTTAGCCAGCAATATTCCAGCCCTGGTGATGAGGATGGCAGCACAACAGCATAGAGCAAAGCATCTTTCCTCCCTTTTTCTTCCAGCAGCCGTCTGTTCCACCCAAGGTTCTCACACCTAAGGTGGCATAAAAATAGCATCAGACTGGTGCTGCTGAACCTGGACCAGGCTGTTGCCCGGCAGACTGGTGCAGAGGGCACGGCATGGCTGTGGTGCAAGAAGGAGCTGTCTGGTCCAGGCAGCAGGACCTGCACAACAGCTCACGTGTTGACCACGTTCCTCTGTCGTCGTGTACATGTTGCTCCTCATGCCCTTTGCTGCTCCAGACTGAAAAAGCTCCTTCCCTGCAGGAGGGGTGGTAAAACACCTGAGCCATGCAGGGTTCATGACCACCGCCTTCTTCAGGGCTGCGTGTGCATTTGAGAACAGCTCTTTGCCACAGACTCCTCCGCAGGAGCAGAGTTATTTATTCATAGGCATTGGGTGTGCTCTGATAGTCGTTCAAAATTTCTTCTAAAAAGAGATTCGCCTTGTGCCTGGCCCTTCCTTCAAAATGGAGTGAGTGTGTTTTTGTACATGGTTAAAAATAGTGTCCCAGAAATTTATGATGGATAAACATGAATGAGGGAAGTGTAGCTCAAATGTAGTAACCTTCACACTGTACATGCAGACAGGTATGTGCGTCTATCCTAGCACTTCTACAATTTCTTCTCTTTTCACCCATTTCATACTTCAGTCTCTACTTTCTTCTCTAGCTCTCTTGTCCTTTTCCCCATAACTTTGTTTTAATTCTTCTGCATCGCTCTTCTTACCTTTAATTCTTGTTCTGCTCTGCCTGTTTCTGTCTCTTCACATCAATGTACTTTTCCTCCTCTGCTTTCCACGCCACTCCTGCATGCCCCATCTTTTTCCTCTCTCCCAATACCTCTCCCTTAGCAGTTCTTAGCACTGAGCTCTTCTCCATGTTCATCCTCTTGTCTCTGCATCCTTTTGTGCTTCCTTTCTCAGCTGGTTCCTTCTCATCATCACAACACAAAGTCTATCGGGGATGCTCTGCCCATGTAGCCCTTGGGGCAGACAGGTGCCAGAGATCTCTGGTGCAGTTTAGCTAGCTGGTACAGAGATGGTCAAAACCTTCGTGTGAGGTTGCATCAAGCTGACCACCTGTGGTTAAGATGGAAAAGCTTTTTCTGCTCTCCCTCTTGAAGACGAATCTGACCTTGTCTGTAGCTTGGGCAAGACCCACCTGGAGACACCCTGCGGCAGGTCCAGGCAGGAGATGGAGGCTCTTGATCCCCACAGACAGGGGCCTGACCTGGGTTGCCAGCACAGCCTTTGGCTGGGGAATGGTGATGGCAGCCAAGGAAGGTGTCTCGGACCGCCCTGGATGTGCAGACAGAAATACCTCACCCGAATGGCTGTTTACACTTGTGATCGTGGTCAAAAGCTGGCAAAAAATCCTTTAGCCTTTATCTGATGTATTTAATTAGATGAAAACACTAAAAAGTGAAGAGTTTGCTCATATATTGTGAGTGTCTTACAGTGACAGATCTGAATGTTTATCCACATGAAGGCCCTTTCACGCTGCAAAACAGTGTTAGATGGCTTCAGGGTAAATAAAAGTCAAGCCATTAAGGGTATAAATAACCAGTTGGAAATAATCTTAATGCCATCTCCTATCCTCAGCTTCTTGTATCTCTCATGTTTCCAGTTTTTTAAAGGAGGAGAACATTGGTTATTGTCTTTGAGCAATTTTGGGTCAAGCTGGAAGCAGCGTGGACCTCAGAAGCCCTTTCTGTGTTACAGCCCCGTGGCTGATGTGGACATCTGCTGGCCTCATGGACAGTAAGAGCTGCAGCACTGGAGCCATGTGGCATTTGGCTAAGACATCAAATGCTATTTTAAGCTTCCTGAAATTCCTTATTTATTGTGGAAGACCGTTACCTAATAAATTACTTGTATTTAATTTCTGAAACCCAGTTTGCCTCTAGGTAGATGTGTTTAATGGAAGAATGTAGTGACTTGTGCTTTAGAGCAAGGTGCAGTCTGGTTCTTCATCCAGTCCTCTCTGTCCATCCTCAGCCTTCTCCTGGCTTAATTTCTTGCTTGCTAAGGAATGTGCACTGTTTTAACATTCAACATCAGAAAAAAAAAAATGTTAATCGATCTTTTTAGTAAGAGGGAGATGTTCAGAAAAGTCCAATGCAAAATTTAACCTCTGCCAGGTCATACTTTTAATTCTTGTGAATCACGGAGGTGGAAGGGGGCTCAGGTTTTCCTTGTTTCTTGGGATAACAAAAATGCCCATTGTCTGCATTTAAATTGGCGCATATTTTGTTCATTCACTTCTGGAAAAGATGTAAGCAAATTGCTGTGAAGAAGTGGCTTTAAAAAGCAGCTGCTTTGAACAAGCTAGGCCAGTGGCAAGTGGGGTGCAGTTTGCTTTTTGCACTTCACAGCTCAGTGCTGCAACTGATAGCACTGAGGAAAGATAGGGCATGGTTAATCCACTGCCCAGATTGTCAGCTGTTGGGAGCTATGGGGAATGGAAAGCTGTGCAGGCAAAGATGGCTCTTACCTCTGCTGCGCAACTCCTTCCAATATATGGGATTTGGGGACAGTGATTTCTAATAATACTCAATAGGATGTTACTATAGCAACTGTACTATATATGTGGTGAATAATTTCATGGGCTTAAATCCAACACCCTGGAAGCTAAGATGGGTCTGAGTGTGATTTAGGACTGCCTGTGAACTTCGGTCATGTGGGTGCTATGCTGAAGTGATTGGACTTGGGAAGAACTTAGGGAAGAAGATGAAAGATGCTTCTCTGACTCTGAAGGGAGCTGCAGCCTGTTAGGTGCAGCTGGGCTGGGGTAGGGAAAATAAAGGCCACCCTGCAGAGTCCCCCTGCATGCACCATGTTGCAGGGACCCTGATGCACAGCATTTCCCTTTGATATTTGAAGTTTGCTGTAAACCAGATCTGACATTTAGCTTCAGGTCAAATTAAATTGATTTGACCTAGAATGATTTTTTTATTGGTTTGTTTTTGTGTTTCACTGAAAAAAAAAATCATTAAAAAAAATTATCTGTTACAGCTCAGTTCCAAGCTGAATTACTTCTCTTTAATTTTCTCTCTCTAACTTTCTCTCAAACTGAAGTCTCTTATTTGCCCAGATTTCATCTGTAGTGTTAATTTACAAGAGGCAAAATTGGGCTATCAACAGTGATGCCAGAAAAACACCTGGAACTCCCTCCCAGGGCAGAGCTGGAATTAATTCCAGATGTGCTGTAAAGGGCAGATGATACATGGGCACACCCTGTACTCCCTCTTCCAATTTTCTCCCCTGTTCCATCCAGAAACACACCTTAACATGTAGGCTAATCTTATATCTTAACTTCAAGTCACTGCTCTTTTCTCCCATCCTCTAAGACTGTGACTAATTCCTTCCCTTTGCTGATATTGGTACCATGAGAGTATTTATAGACTGTGACCCTGTTCTCCCCCTCCCATACAATATAAATTTATCTCTGTTATTCCCTCCTCCAGACCGGTCCCAGTACTTGCCCTCCAGTACTTATGCTATCACTGTTGTCTTCTGTAGCTTCTCTGCGTTTTTCTGTGCTTTTCCAAAGTGAAGAAAACAAACCACAAAAATACTTGGCTCCTGGTTTATCTGTGCCCTAGAGGACAAGCTACAGATGAATAGTGTGAGTCTCTTCTCCCTGTCCCTGTATGGGACCTCCTTTGTTTTACATTGCAGGGTTAGATCATGAGCCCTTATTTCTTTTGCTGTCTGTTTGTGGGCTGCCTCTTGCCTCCTTTAGCGTCCTGCCTGGGTACTTGGTCATGCTCAGTCTGCAGCACTGCTTAAGCTCTGGGCTTGAATACGCTACATCCCTGAGCACAGTGTCATCCACTGATGCATTTACACTACCCTGGCTGAGGTTTTTAATGCAATGAATGATTAGCCAGTATCTGATACTGCATGTGAAGAACTCATTCCAGGACATCTTAGTGTCTTAATTCCCTTGTTATCACTTTATCCATTTGCATGATTTCCTGTATATACATTGAGTTGATTACTACAGAGGACTGAATGCTAAAAATGCGAGAGTGGAGTTTCCCCACACTCACTACTTTTCCTTTGCTTCCTAAAACCAAGCTTCTAGCCAGGAAGGCTATTAGGTTGTGGGGCTGTTTTGTTTTGTTTGTGGGGTTTCTTTAAGCACAACCTAATGCTTAATCTTAGCTAGAAGTCATGCTCTTCCAAATGCCCTCTAGCTCACTCGCTGTGGTACTCACAAAATGGGCTTTTCCTGGAGGGCAGATTTCTTCACTTGCCCTAAAGTTTTCTGGATGTCCCTTTCTATCTCTTTGAAAACAGCAAAAAAACCCTGCTTGCCATATTTCTTTTTCTCTTTAGGCATGTTTATCATTTGGGCACAAACCTGTGAGTGAATCAGCAGTATCTGCAGAGATGTCCTGTCCAGAACTTGATCTAGAAGCTGCTTTCGTTTCAGTTGACACGCTGTACCTGGTGTACCTGCTGGGATTGAAGGGTCCTTGTTGGTGATGATGGCTGCAAATTTGACTGTCATGGAGCTGTCTTACAAGAGTAGCTCATGCTAGAGCCTGAAGCAGGAGAGCTGCCATGGAGGTCCCGTATTTGTCCTGCCTCCCTGAGCAGGAGCACCTCTACTGATAGCATTAGAGAGTTGCTTGTGTAGATACTCTTAAAAACCTTCAGTCATTCAGGATCTGAGACCTCCCTGGGCTGAATAGGAAACTCAGTGCTTTCTGCCTCTCCTAAGGTCAGGATGGCAGCAAAGTCAGATTTTCAGGTTTGGAGTCTTGGATGTTTCACTTAGGGAAGGGGATGTTCTTTGGAGGAAAAAAAGACCTCCCTGCGATTGAAAAGGTAAATTTTCATTGCAACTTTTAATAGAAATCTTCCAGCAGATGTGGGTGAAGCAGTGGTGTGCAATAACCGCTCCACAAGAACTGCTTCAGCAGCACTGTCGGCACACGTATGGGAGATCAAGCAGAGGAGAGCGAGGGGAGAGCTCCCTGCTTCTGCCTTTCACTGCAGCTTCCACGGTTACCTGGCAGCTGACCCTTCCTGTGTGGCAGAGACTCTGGGAAAACTGCATGAGGCATCATGATCTGGGTA
Source organism: Falco biarmicus (assembly GCF_023638135.1). NCBI lineage: Eukaryota > Metazoa > Chordata > Aves > Falconiformes > Falconidae > Falco > Falco biarmicus. Next base: position 41,156,912 of record NC_079294.1, on the reverse strand, counting down.
ATTATCCCCAGCTTTTCACTTGTGAAGCCAAACACCAGGCTGTGCTGCTGAATGCGGAGAGAAGCGCCTGCCAGAGAGGTTGGTCCTGGCGCTGCTGTCAAGCTGCTGCCCCCCTCCTGCTTTAATAACACACAGTAATTCCAGCAAATGGTTGGTTTAACTCAAGGTTGCTCTGCCACAATCTCAGGAGCTTTCAGTAGTGCTTCAAAGGGCAGCCTCTACTGTCTTTAAATCTGCAGAAGACTGTGATTTAGCCACCGACTCTTGACTGTGGGGAGCTGGGTCCCCTTGCAAACAACAGAAGCATAACTTTGCGTTGGCTTTCCTCTGCTCTTCCAGAAAAGTGATGATCAGCAGCTGCCTGCCCTAGAGCAAAGTAATTGCCCTATCCCTGCCCTGCTGCCTGCAGCAGGACAGAAGAGGGCCAGAGCCAAAGATACCCATGTCCTAGGTTTCCTTATCCCAGGAAACAGTGGATGAGTCTGCAGCACTGCTCGTGGGGCTGCCTGCATGGTGCACATGTATAGAGGGGATTGGAGCTGCTCCTTTCCCCCCAGCTTGGGGGTATCCGGGAGCCAGGAGCTCATGGGTGACATCCAGGGTGTCTGTGAAAGGTGCTCAAAGACAAGCCAGCCTGTTGACCAGGCCCCAGCTCACCACAGAGATCCCACATCACCCCTGCAAGCCTTCAAGCTTTGGAAATGAGATGGAGAGCTGCTGAGTAAGGACGGAGCAGGAGCTTCTCCTGGGCTTTCAGGGAAGGCAACAGTCAAACTAACCTGTGATCCTCAAAATCTTAATTGCACCTCTCCTCAGAGTACAGGCTTCAGACTTGCTGGGTGAATATTTCTGGTGTCACGTGTTGATACACAGGAGGTGGAGGGGTTTGTAGTTGTATCAGTTCTTCACTAGAGTGTAGGCTAGGCTAAATCTCTAAAAACGTCCTTCAGGGAAGTGAGATGTCTGGGGAGGATTTTTTCTGTCTCTGCTTGGAGTAAACTCATCTTTTACTGGAGAAAAGACATAGTGGCAGGTAAATAAAAGAGGGAGCTTGAAGGCAAGGACATTTATAGCATTAGTTACAGCACATATGGCCTGATCCTCCTTAAGCAGAGGCTGGAGCCAGCAGGTTGATACTGATTTATGACTGCAGTGGCTCTGCCCCACATTCTGCACTACTTTGAGAGATTTAACTTTTAACATACTTTTGAAAACTTTTGACTGACTTTCAGATGCATCCTTGGTGCCCCCACCTTCTAGAAACAGAGAAATAACTTAACATGCAAGGAAACCACATTAGCACTTGGATCAGAGCCCACTGTCCCACCTGCCTCAGCAGAACCTACCTTCCCCCCGGCCCCCTCCCCATCTTTTCTGGAACTGCTCATATTTCCTCACTCCTTGATGCTCTTATGTATTCTGGATCTTATTTGATGCTGTACAGGGTCTTTTCTCCTAATGTTTCTATTGCTGCGATAAAGGTAGACACCAGGAGCCAGCATAGCATATGCCAGATCTTTGGTCTTTCTGGTGCAGGTCAGGTGATGGGAAAACCCTGGGTGAAAAGAGAGTTAGATGGTGACTTTTGAGCTCTGTCTCTTTGCCTGTGTCAGCCTCACACCACCATATCCTCTCTGACCTAGATTTCCCTGCTCTCCCTTGGGCATTAGATCTGATCCTGATTTGTGGCCAGTAATGCCTTGTCCTCAGACTCTACTTGTTGGTTCCCAGGGCTGAGTACTTCCTTCCCTGGTGATAGTTTTATGCAGGGTAACTCTCTTGCCTTTGGTGCAGTCACTCCTGATTTACCTCAGCCCTCGGTGCCTGACAGATAGTTTTCTCCCTGAATTACCATGCCTGACACATTGCTGTAGGTGTTACGCATTGTCACAAAATTAATTTTCCTCTCGAGAGACCTCAGTGATTTCAGCTGAACTTCATTGCAGTTGTTGCTCTGTCTCCCTGGAAGATTCATGATGCTGGGGGGGCTTTGACCTTGGGGGATGGGGAGCCAATTGCATGATTGGCTTTCTTCCTTTTTTTTCTCATTTTTAAATAGCTGGATTTCCATGAGATATTGTGGTCAGGTATGAATGGCATAGGGAAGACTCAGCAGTCTTCCAGATGTGTATCAGGTTCTTACTCAAAGACTTGTATTTCAGCAAAAGCCTTTCTCTGACACTGGCTTTTACCTCCCTGTGGAAGAGCCTGAAGCTGTAGGGTGATGCTTTCTGTCCCGTGTTTACTGCAGCATCAAAAGCAGCTGGTGCTGGCATTTTTCTCTTTTCCAGGCTGAGTTTGTATCTGCAGCTGCACGGCTGTTGATTGCTTTACAGCAGTTGTGAAAAGCTGAATTTGTAAGTAACTGAGACCCAGCAAAGGCGGGGCTGGATGGACAGAACGTGACAGGGCCCTGGGGTGGAGGCTGGGCAGGGGAAGAGGGTGTTTCTGTAGGGGATGTTGAAAGAAAACCTGGTCAGAGGTTGGAGAGTGACCAACTGCTGCTCTGTGGTGGTCGGGAGGTAAAAATAGTGATCAGCTGAAGTTGCTAAATCATGTTTGGAGTGGGATTTAGGTATTTTATATCTCAAAGGCAAATGAGACTTAGCCAACCACATGTAGATTTTGTGAGATACTTCGGTGTGTAGTGCTCTAAAGGGAGCTGGGTCCCATTTCAAGTCATTGAAAAGCATGGTTTAGGTGCTAATTCACTTAATGCTTTTAATATTTTTGTCGTGGGACTCAGTGGAGTTTGATTGTTCTAGGGGAAATGTGACTACAGTGAAATATGAATGAATTATTCTCATAAGCGTGGTTTAATTATCCTTAGCAAAGTGCATTTGATAGCATTTTAGGCAGTACCTTAGTGTTACTGAACCCTACTGATCACTCGTTACTTCTATCACAGGAGTGAAAACCTGCTTTTTTCCTGAACCAAATTTTCTTTAAAACTTACTAAATAATATTTTTATCCTTTTCTGAAAATTATGAAAATCTACTGCAGCTGCACTTCTAGCAGAAGCATTTGCAACTTTATGCACATTTTAAACAGTTTTGTGCTCCTCTCAGGGCTTTTTCTTTTTCTTTTTTTTTTTTTAATCCCCTCCAGTGTTCCTGATTTTTCATGCGTCTAGAGTGCTGGGGAGGGCTGTCACAGACGAGGGTTTTACTTCCAGGTCACATTAGAGCTCTCTGAGACCATTTATTGAAGCAGAAAGCCTGAAGGGTACGTGGGGGTGGAACTGCTGAATCATTTACTACGGGTTCACTTTGCACGCTGGCTGATGCTGAGCATCCTCTGTCAGATGCCATGAGCTCTGTGGGTGTCCATGGGAGCTGAGGATATTCAGCATCATCAAATCAAGCTGTGTTCCTTTGTTTCACTTGGCTTGGTCTGGGGTGCACCACAATATCCACAGTGCCTACTCAGCACGAAAAAGTGGACCCTGATAGCTTTTTGGAGTGGTGCTGGCAGGGAGATGATAGCTGTTGTGGTGCAGAGTCCACAACAACAAAAAAAGATGCTGTTAATAGCCTGCTGGGGTGGTGGTGCCAACAGCACAGCGTGTCCTGCCGTCCCCAGAGCAGATCTATCTTAATCTTATTAAAAGCTCATCAGTGTTCCCTACACATCCCTCCTGTAGACGGGGCTGTAGCACTCAGCAGCTGAGCCAAGACCTGATCTGTGCCTGCCCAGTTTGGGGAAGAAACAAGTCATCTGGGGCAACAGGAGAAACCCCCAGGCAGGGTCTTGGGGAAGCCATGTGGAAGGACCACGCTTTGGCTTAACACGATGGTGACCTGCCACCAGCTACTGGGGGGAGCGTCTCAACCAGGCTGCCCCCAAACTGAAGCTCCCAAAAGCGTTAGGGCCTCCAGAGGCTGGACTCTGAAAGCAAATTGTTCCCCGCTGCAGCCTCTGTGCTTATGATGAGATAGTGGGTTGAATAAATGATGCTCAGCACCAGCAGCCTAGGTTTTCTGGAGGCTGGAATCCCAGCTGACCCCCCCCCCCCCCACACACACACATTTAGCACATGGAGGACTGAAACGGGGGAGCCCAGGAAGTGGAAGCTGCAATACCTGCTTACAGTAGACAGCAAAAGTGTTGGGACTGGAGGCTGTAGTAACTCGTATCTTCTATGAATTGACTTGGGGGAGGGGTTTTACATGCCTCAAAGCATATAATTAACTTGTCTGAGTTTAGGTCTTGCTTTCCATCTCAGGCAGGATGAAGCAGAAGTCACTCCAATGAAGTCAATGTAGTAACTAGAGTGTAAAGAGAATTAAGCCCGTTTTTTCAACCTTGTCCTTTTGCCCTCCTGCCTGGGCAGGAGACAGCACCTGCCTCTCTGCATGGCAGCATTTCCTCTGGCTGCTGCGGGATCTCGAGGGGAAGGATGAACAACTTGCGCAGCTGATGCACTGACTCACTCCTGTCCCCAGGAGCTAAGGCGCAGAGCTGTCAGCTGCTCTGAGGTGGCAGAAAGCAGCCTTCGTGCTGCTCTGAGTTTCCCCAAGCTCTGACTTCAGGACTCATGCAGAGAACCATAATAATAGAGTAAGACCATGTATCCTTCTGATACATCCAGATTTTGTATAGCCACTATCGTGCAGATAAATCCCAAAATTACTTTTGGAGTATTGCCATTCATGTTTGCAAATGCTATGACTTGTGGAGTTACATCTTTCCTGCAGTCGGAATCATGAGAGTTCTGGAGGAAAAGAAGTTGCTAACCTGTAAAGTGAGTTTTCAAATCCTGAGCTAAAACAAAGAGCACCATCTCCTGGCAGCCGGGAAGAGCTGGCACTGCTGCGAGGGATGCATGCCTAGTGCAGTTCTCTTGCAAGCAGCTTGCTGCTCTCTGCATCTAACCTATAGCATCTGGAGGTAGGATAGCTCAGGGCTGACAGCTGGCTCTGGCCATTGAGATGGGCTAATCCAGAGGAGACTGAGAGCTGATCCAGTGGTGTTATCCACAGCACAGTGATGCCTGCACTTGGCGTGAGGGATCTCAGCCGTTTGGGTTTCAAGCTTTTCTTGAGTTGACACACAAATGCTCAAGTACTTTTGAGGTTTACATAGATATTGAAGTCCCTTGGGTTAGAAAATTCATGGAAGAAGGCTCTTGCAGAATTGAGAGCATGGCTCCCAAGTGGTACACTCAAACATCCCTGAGGGTTGCCAGCCTAATTTGAAGCATTGTGTGATTTGGGATGGGGCAGAGAGACATGCCTCTGCCACATGTGCAAGCTGCCCTTGCTGCTGCTGGGAGTGGTACTAGTAAAGGATGTTTGGAAATCTGGGGAGCTTTTCTGTGGTTTGAGTTGGACTTGAAATCAAGCAGGGAGGAAGAAGCAGCTTGATTGGGATCTAAGAAGACAGGGTGTGCTTTGAATTTGGAGGTAGACTTGGGACTGCTGGTCCATTTGGGTACTGTGAAGAGATGTGGAAAAGTGATAAAATGCTGAACACCTGGAGAAATATGTATATGACTACAGAAGAGAACATAGTAAGGCAATACGAGTTTTAAAAAGGACGGTAACTGAATTGGGAAACTAAAGAGAAACAATGACACATCGTGTATCAGGGTCAAAGGAACAGGAACAAGTCTTTCCCTTTTTTTCTACTTTTTTTTTTTAAGGATAAGTTATGAATAAAAAAAGCCAAGGTCAAGCACAGGCTTTTTCCTAGTAGCTGATGACAAAATTGTTGATTTGGTACAGAATAGACAGGACTGTTTAACAGCAGCTTTTGTGTTTGGAAGAAAGCAGGAGGATGCATCTATCTGATGGTCATGGATGAACAATAAAAATGAAGGAGAGACTGGAACATGAGCTGTTGTTGTGGGGCTGGGAAACATGGTCTGTGCTGGTCACCAGAGAGGACCTTGAGCTGTAGTTTGATCTCCAGATACAGATGTTTAGGTGGTGGCAAGGTCTGGGCAATGGGGCTCCCCTGCATCACTGCCAGGTGCAATGGGATGCCATGATGACTCCTTGGACAGACAGCCTTGCTATGAAATCAGCTTTTCTAAGTCAAAGGGTAATTATAAAAAGCTTGGCAAAGCGTTCAACCACCTCCTTGAGCCTTTAAGACAATATAGGATATGTTTTTAAGAGCCAGGCTTTAGTCTCAGTACTGAAAGAATGTCACTGTATATCCCTGAGCTCTGCGGTGCCTTTGTGAGTCTTGCATCAGAGCAAAGTTGCTGTGCTGGAAAATGCTCATTGCTCTTATCTAAAACCTCAAATCTCTGGATGACATCTAAAGGGCTGCAGTACTGGGAGTGTCATGTGGTCTCAGAGACCTTCTAGCATCATTTGGAGCCAGTCAAACAAGAGTACTCCCCTTGTTTATGGGACTTTGCTTATTATTATTATCTTTAGTCTATAAATTACCACAGTTCCGAACAGGACAAGGTGGACCTTGTCCAGGAGGCTGTGACCTGCATGGACATGAGAGATGCCTGGGGAGATCCTGCTCCTGGGAGCTAGCAGTCTTGCAGCAGTGGCATAGCCAGTAATGACTCCTGAGGCTCAATATCCAAAGCAAAATCAGAGCCAACTATTTAAAAGACTTACAGGAATTTGCTGGAAGCAGCTTGCTCACACTATTCTGCTTTTGTCTTGAAAAGGTTGCTGAAACCTTTACTCCTCCAATTGCAACCAAAAAACCTTCCTCTTCTCAGTGCATCTCCAGGCTGTAAAAATAGCATAATCTAATTAAAGATTAGACACCCCCCACCCCCCTTCTGAAAAATTAATAATTCTGACCTAATCACTGACACACAATAAATACCAAACCTCGCATTGCAGGGTTGTCAGCTGTTCTCTAGAACTGAACTTTCCCATCCTCCTGTGGCTGGCTGGCTGTGCCATTGAAGATCATCAGAGTTGCACGTGAAGACTGAGAAAGGCAGAGTAACGTGAAAACTAGTTATTGTGTTGAAAATTCAACACAGGATTCTGAAGTGATCCATTTTAAGAAGCCTGAGCATACCGTAGTTGGGGGGAAAAATTAAAGTCGGTTTTATTTAATTCTTTTTCTTGTGTATTATCCTCAGCTAACTTCTGCTTCCCCTTCCAGTGTGCTGCAGCAGTTCAGCTTGCATTGATCCAAACTGGGCTTCAGCTGCCTTTCTTAAATTAAGAGTTACTCTGCATGGAACCAATGATTTCTAAATTATTTCCTGTGTCAGTTGCTAAATAGCTCTAAATCCAGTGCTGTAGGAGCAGATTTCTGGAGCGTTCACTTACTTATTCCAAGGAAATTAAACAGTCATTTTCAATTTTTTTTTTCTGTACAGTTGATGAAAATACATGTAACTTGCTGAGCATCTCAGCTGTGTTCAAATGATTGAATTAGACCCATTACTTCTTAGCTGGTTGCAGGAAGTGAAATTATTTCCCGAGGGCTCGTGTTACAAGAAAGCAGGACTGCTGCTCTCAGGCGCTGAATAGCTTTGCTTTACCTGAATTGGCAGGCGAGATTTTGGGCATATTTGAGGGAAATCCAGTTTTTTTAAAAACCAACCCTTTGTAACAAGGGTAAATTCAGATCTGATACTGCCATCCGTTACCAGTGCTATTCAAGGCTTCTCCTTCCCACGGATATTGAACTAAATAAACTTAAAGTCAGAGAGAGAGCATTGCTTAATCACCAGGCTCTGAATACAACTATTCTTCAGCAAAAATCTCAGCTATTACAGGTTTCCATGTCTTTAATAGCCAGCCTAATAGCTGATAGATTCACACTTCCCCAATAAGAGGCAGTTTTACCAGTGGCTTTAAATCATTCCCTGTGGAAATTGAGAGTTTTGTTAAATCCTAGTAATTAGGCAATTTCAGCTGTCTTCAGTGCTTTTGACTCAGCAGTTGCCTTGAGAGTTGGGATCCCTCTATGTTCTGTTAATTCAAACCCTATCTCTACTGGCCCTTGCACATGGACCTGCTTACACCCCCTTTAACTCTTCGTCTTCCTCCTGAACCCCAGTAAGAAATGCATTTTCTTTTTTCATTGTTATTTCCAAAATCACTGCAGAAAAAAAAAAAGGCTTATGATTGACAACGAGTCCATTTTAAATCAGCTCTTGTGTTAACATCTGCTTCAGCAGTGGTTTTGTACTATTTGAAAATGTGAAGCAATGTTTCTGTTGATGACTATTTCAGGGTGGGTTTTTTTCTTTCTGCTACTGAATAACATAAAGAATAGGATGATATTTTCCCAGGTTTTCTTTATCACAGTGGCTCTCCTGCGAGCTCTCCTGGTCAGCTATAACTCCTGCTATGAAACACCTGACACAAATGCATTAGAAACCCTTTCACTGCTCTATTGATCAGCATTACTAAGTGCTGCAAATGCATATGCATCTGGCTCGCATATTCTGTGGACAAAGCCAAAATGAAAGCTGCAAACAGCATCTATGAATATTGGCTTGACAGCAACTTCAATCTCCTTTGACTATGTTTGTGCTCCCTCTTTACTAGCAATGGTGTGATATTTGTAGAAATGGATTTTTGCTCACTGATGGTGTTGTGACTGTGTATTTTTCATGAGCACCCAGAGCAGAAAGTATTGCACAGCCATCTTGAGCTGGTCCAAAGCACTCAGAATCGATGGGACTTTTCTAGTGAATTCAGTGGGCTTTGGATCAGGTCCAGTAGGCACTGAGGAATCATCTAATGAAAGAGCAGTCCTGAAACCCCATGATTTAGACAACCACTCAGCCAGCACAAATTGTAAATTACAAACAGCAGATACTGGCAGCAACAGGCATGAATAGTCCATAGTCAGCAATTCACAGCATGAAATATGTTGGCATAAAAAATGCATCAGGTAATTCCAGCTAACCAACACATTTGTAAAAATTCAAGCCTGTTTATGGATAATTTTCAAAAAGGCAAGTTCAGCAAGAAAAATACTTGCAAGGAAAAGAACCTATCCCTTTTTACTTCCTAATAATTTAGGAATGTTTTTTGGGCATGAGCTGGCCTTCTGAGGCACTGGATAACATCAGGTAGGACCTGATGTGGGTTCTGGGCAGCCCTGCTTAGCCCTTATTCTGCTTTGGTTTCACTGTGGTTTTCCACTTAGGCTCTGTTCTCATGTACCTTTGCTGATGAGTTGGAGTTGTTTGGAGCAGTGAGGATGAGAACTGCCTGCAGAGCGTTACAAAAAGATCTTGCAGCCCTGAGTGAGCTGGCAAGAAAATAGAAGGTGAAATTTAGAGTTAGGTAAATGTATTATGTAGAGGGGAAAAAAAAAATTCCAAATTCACATGTGTAGGAAGAGTCTCCGCAGTGGCCCTGTCTGCTCTGAAACAAGATCTTGCTTTGATCATAAATATTTCTATGAAAAGTTCTATGCAGTGCTACGTAGTTGTGAGGAGAGCAAACTGGAGGCTGGGAATGACTGGGAATGGTGATAATTTTTCGCTTGCTAGCTATAGCACCCCTTGCTCAGTGCTCTCATATGGCAAAGACAGCTGCCACAAATCCTTAGCTATGAGCTGTTGGGGTGTGGGGCTGGAGCTGCTGTCAGCATCATGCATGCAGTAGCAGATTAGCAGTGAGTGCTGGCGGGGGACCAGCAGCACCCAAAGTTAGCGAGGACGGATGCATAGGAGCTGGTAGTGTAGGTATGCTGAAAAGCAAGCTGTGGCACTTTTGCGTTGCTTTTTCCCTATGCTACCAGGTTTCCCCTTGTAAAAGGAGCAGCATGCTGTTTCCACCCTAAAGGTGATCCAGGGAAGAGAAGTTGCTTGCAAGTCATCATAGCACTGAGAGATGCAAAAATATGGTGAGGGAAATGGTCATTCTGCCTTTGTGCGGGGCTTGGGTTGTGCATGTCAAGCCAGCAAGGTTGTGCAGTAAAATCAAGCCAGCAGCTACACACTAAGCAGTGTTAAGGGGAAAAAAATATGGCTTCAGGGCTTACTAAATGAGCAGCACGTGCCTAATGCATAGAGGCCCATGGGGAAAAAGCAGTTGTGATGGTATTTAGAGATGGTATCATTATGTATGTGCAAGGAGAAAGAAAATAACCAAATGCAAGTAGCTCAGGAGCTTTCATGCTACATTGTCCGGCTTCTGGCTTTGCAGCTGAAGTAACGTCCATTTAATGCTAACTTTTAAGTTTGCATTGCATGTGGTAGCCCAGGACACAGCACATGTGGAGCACATCAGGAGCCTCACATCCCTTGCAGGGTGATAAGCAGAGGCTGGAGAAAGCCATCCAGCCTCTGAGATGCAGTGTGCATCAGCACTTAAGCAGTTAACAGGCTGCTGCCTCCCTATAGGCACCAGCTCCTACAGACATCAGCTTTGTTCCTTTAGATCCCCATTCCCTCAGCCCCTATAAAAATTTCCCTTCCCGCCTCCCTCATGGGGGATCTTGCTGTTCCAGTCATTGAGCTTTATATGAATGCTGCAAATTGAGACTGGCCATTGTTTGTAATTTAATTAGCATCATCCCCAGGAACTTAAAGCATGACAGAGGGAATTAGAGGTAGTGTATGAAAATGATGCATGGGCGTGGGTAGAGGTTTAACCACTACCATGCCAGCATGCTTTGTAGATGGTGTACACAGGATAAGGCTTTCTGAGCATGTGGAAATTGCTAAATGAGGATGTTTAGTCTCTGCCCTGGTATTTCACAAATTTGGGGTGCCTATTCTTAAAAGAGAAAATGAAATCTAAAGCTGCCTACCAATTTTCCATCTCAATTTCTGTCCAGCAGAATTTTTATTCCTTAATGAAAAGTTTCCTTAGGGTGAAACTCCTCCATGTCTCTGTATTAAAAAAAAAAATTACATATTTTTGCTCAGGATTGTTCTTGTATTGGAAATCAGTTTATTTTTAAGGATATGGGATGGTGAGCCCCTTGAGTCAGATTGTGAGGAAGGTTGTGGGATTGTCATCACTGGAGATTTTTATGTGCAGGCTGGGCAAACATTGGCAGGGAACTATTAGCAGTTATCATGATGGTTATAGCTATTTTAAGATAGAACAGCAGCTGGAAGCCTTGTCTGACAGATGTGCCACTATGTTGCCTGAAGGTATAGTGAGAGACAGTCCCAAAGAGCTCTCAAGCAAAGCCAAGCCTGGTGCACAAACCGAATCTAAAATCAGCAGGGAGTGAGTACAGCTTTGCAGACAGATTGATGCATGCAGACACTTGTGTCTTCACTGTGCATCATTTTTGTGTCTTTGCTTTAGGTGTTGCAGCCTCATCACACCTCTTTGACTATGGCTCCACTGCCAACGGGGGTGACAGCTCCTTCTACACCTCTCTGATCTCCGATATCCACTACACCACCCCACGGGACTCCACCTATTTCACGGGCATTTATCAGCAGGAAAACAGCCCCATTCCCTGTTCGGGCAGCACAGAGGGGTTTAACATGCTGGGGCATCCTGTGCAAGATGCGACTGGGTTTGATTCCCATGGCTTGCTTAGCTCAGATTCAGGAATAGAGATGACTCCTGCAGAATCTACTGAAGTTGATAAAACCTTAGCAGATCCCATGAAAGCAGAAGCTTATAAATACATGGACATAAGTAGATCAGAAGAGATAAAATACCAAGAAAAACATGACCCTGACTCAGAAGATGAGAGGCCAGGCCTTATCGATAAGTACCAGGGAATACCCACCAGGTCCAGCCACACTCCTGAACCTCAGCGGGTGGCTTCACAGAACATGAAGGCAGCCAAAGAGCAAGACCTGCTTGAAGACGTAAGGCCTGGAGATCAGCACAGTGCCTCTGTGGTTACAGTCCCCGTAAAGATCACGCTCACTGAGACAGAAAGCACCTGGGAAGCTGCCAGCAAAGAGTCGAGCCCAACTCCGGCAGAGAGCAGCCTGAAGCCGAGTCATGAAGTGGTACCAACCGTGACGGTGTCAGAGCCAGAAGATGACAGCCCAGGATCTGTCACACCACCATCCTCTGGCACAGGTAATGCTGGTGCATGGCACTGGGTTTTTTGGTATTCAGAGAGTGGCTGCAATTGCAGCCCTGCACGTTGGAGAATTACAATGGGTTTGTGGCCTTTGTCTAAGGGCATGTGAGCAGACATTAATGTAATGGGTCTCCATGGCTGGAGATGTTTCTGCTCTACTTGGGCACCGCTTTGCATTGCTGAACCAAAGGGGGATGCAAACTGTGCTGTCCATCGCTAACACCCTGCTCAGGATGGGCTGCCCTTTCTGTATTAACAGAGGGGAAGGCAGGGCTGGGGATCCACAGAAATAAATTGCTGAGAGCCGCTCAGGAGCACTGGGGTCAGATCCAGGCTTGTTGAGCCCGGTCCCCCCGGGGTCTCTTCTCAAAGGGAAGTTGTGAGCTGGCAGGTGTCGTTAGGGATATCATCAGCCAGACAACAGTTTGGACTGCATCCTGGTGTCTTTGGGGTCTCTTGGTCACCCTGGCTGGCCACACTCCCCAGAGGAAATGAGGTGTGTGGGACCAGGATGCTGCAAAAGACTGGGTTGATCGTTTTAAATTTTAATAGCTGTTTTAACACCTCTGCTCTTGCAGAGAATAAGGTTAAATTGTTAAAAATAGGTGCTGTTTTCAAGTGAGAGTGCTGCTTTTAGAAAGTGCTGAGGAGGGAAATGTCACCTCGTTTACAAAGGGGACTGGAGGGACAAAGGGCCAGTCTCTTTTAAAGGCTCCTGATTTCTGTTGGGGGAGCCACCAAAATCCTATGTTTATACATTTTCTTACTGTCTGATTACTGCAGTAGTACATAATACCTATTCCTCATTTTCCCTATTATACACTGCTAAAATATGAAAGTGGCGTCGTGTTTTAAAAAGGAATAGAGCTCTTTAACAGGAAACAAAATTTTCAGACTTGAAATTAAATCTCAGTGTCCTGGATCACACCCCCTTGACAATGAACATTTAAGATTTGACAGTGAACATCCCCAAGCTGAAATTTCCCTTCCTTTGATAGCATCTATAAATATTTAAAAATCAACTGGAATTTCTTTAAAATGGCAGTCTGGGATTTCCACCCACAGTAATGCCCACCCTTACAGAAATATAGTTCCTATCCAAAACAGAGTGTGCATTTGTACGGAAAAAAAAAAAAAAGAAAGACATAGAAAGCATCAACCGCAGCTGTGAGTTTATTCTGCCTGTATCAGCCAGAAACTTTAGATAATAAATAGACTTTAGACTCCCATTTTTCTTCTTTTATTTGACTGGGTGACATCACACACTACTTCTGAGGCATGCCATGTTTTATCGATTTACACTTTTTGCACTACAAGGTAATTAAGAACTTCAGGCACTAATTATTATTTATTCAGCCTTTGGCGACTGTTCAAGGCTGCCTTCGTGACACTTGGTAACAGTTTCCCATCCAAACAGCTGAATAGTGTGCGGCTGAGCCCCATGGCTACTGCATTACTGGGAGGTACTGGTGTGGCTGGTGTAATTATCAGCACAGAAATGTTCTTTTCCGTGGGCAAAGCTGATCCCCAGTGCTGCCTAAACAGCCCTGGGAGGTCTCACCACCTTGCATTGGGCTGCTGGAAGGCTAGCAGCACTGCTTTTCTGTCGCATTAAGGAAAGAAGCAGGCATCTTCTTTTAGAGGCCTGGCTCCTGCAGGGTGTTTTCTCTGGATTTCACCCATTTCCCGCAGCTGAGGACACGCTGTGCCCGGGCTCCGCGTTCATAAGCAAGGAAGAAATATAAAACCTGCCCTAGGTATTTGTACTCAGTGACCCAGCAAAGCTGTCGCTCCTAGATACCCTTCAGCCATTCTGGCGAAGCCCCCAGTTCCCTCCTGCTTGGATCAGGACTTTGGAAAACTGCTTTTAATTACTGGCCATCATCGTTCTGGGGAAGGTAGACATGGTCTGTTCATACGCTGTGCTGGCACTGAAAGGCTGTGGGTATTTATATGCTGCCCCATGCCAGCAGTAAATGTGACACCCTGCTGGTGGCCACAGTGGACATTTTGTTCACAAGGTAAATGCCACGGCTGAGAGTTACTAACGTGCCAGTGCGGGCAGGAGTGGGGTGAAGCTGCGGGACTGTGCGTTGCTGCGCTACAAGGGCTGGCGGTCACATGCCTGTTTGGACATGTGCCGCATTAAGTCATTGCTCGGGGAGAAAATGTTCACATGCGGTAATGCAGGAGAGTGGCACAGCTCACGCGGGCTTCCTGCAGCTGGAGAAAAAGAATGCACAGGTTCCTGCTCAGCATGGCCCATGCAACAGGAACTTCCCGGCATCCAGACAGGAGCGTGTCATAACAGTCCCAAACACCTTAATCCTGTCTGTGGCCATAGCCTGAGTTGCAGGAGGACTTTCTCATGTGAGAGGGATGTGTTACAAGAGAGCTGTTTTGTCAGAGGAGCTGCAGACATGCCTACTATATGTGCTAAAAATTGGCGATGATGTGTATTGGCAGATGCACAAACCAAAATTGCTTGGAGGGGTGTGAGGAGGTTGTTTTTCTTGACCGTTTCCCAGCAGGACGCCATGGCTTGTGTGCTGTTGTTAAAGCCTCCCCTTCTACCTGATTCATCTTGGGGAAGGCATATGATCAAAAAGAAATCAGCTATGTTATCACCATGAGAAATTAAGTCAGGAAATATCCAGAAATAGTGGTTTTATCCCAGGTCATGTCTGATACAATCTCTTTCCCACCCTTTGTTGTGGAGGAGGTTCCAGAGGTGGCCAGTGCAGCTGGGTGGGCTCGGGGAGTCAATACCAGTGGCTGCACCCAAGGCAGGGCTGGGCTGAAGGCAAATACCCACTGGGAGCAAGTGCAGGTCAGCTTGGGGCTCCCCACCTGCAACCAAGGGGCTGGAAACCTTCCCCCGCTCTGCTGCGGTCCCAGACATGTGGATGCAGGTGGTATCCTGCCGTGGGCCTCTGCCAGCAGCAGGAGAAAACTTGGGGGTCTCTTTTCCTTGAACCTTCACCACGTGCAATACCACTGGGTGAGCCCTGTCATTTTAATAATGATATCAAATCAGTGAGCAAGCACTCAGGAGTCCAAAGGACACTTTTCCATGTGTGCTTGATGGCTCTTTCAATGTGATGGGGGAACTCAGCTCCACCGCCCCACCCCACCCCCTCCCAAAAGGGAGGGTCTTGCATGTGGATGGTAACGATCTCTGGGTCAGTGAAGGGCAAGGTGGAAACCTGTGACCGGGAGGTGGCCATGGCCAGGCAGCAGCAGGGGACTGGGTGCCAGCTGCTGCCGTGGTCCCCCTTGCCACAGACAGACTCAGGTGGCCTGCTGCCCTTGCTGCCGCTGCACCAGGTGTAGTCTGGGTTTGAGGATGGCTGATGCTCTGTGACTGATCTAGGGAAGCCGGTTCCCCATGCGGTAACTCAAACCAGCTGCTGATGCACCTCGACCTGCCTCTGTTGCCTCTTATGGTGAACACTTCACATGCAGTTTTACATTCTTTGTTATTTCATTACAAAATCCCACGTGGTGTAGTGATACACAGGGAGGCAGAACAGGTGGGAAGTCTGGTGCTGGGTTCCCTTCTAGTATGGGATGTGGGCTCCTTGCTAGCCCTGGGTGACCAGCCACCCTTTTCAACTGCTCATTTTCACTCTTCGAGTGTATCTTCTTCCAGCGTGAGCCAGAAAACGCAGAGAATTTTTTTGGTTTCATATTCTGGGTGACAAGTTGGTCAGTCATTATTTTGGTTCATGTAGTTCTCAATGATATTAAGAGCGGAAAAAAAATAATTTCATTCTTAGACCTGACTGAGATAAAAACAAACAGAGAATTCACCATCCACACCCACCCCTCACCAAAAAAACCAAACAAACACAAAAAAACCAAACACCTGAGAAAAGTTTCTGACCTGGAACTTGCCACACCTGAAAGTTAAAGTTTGACAAAACTACTAGTAACTACGTAGCGGTCAGGAGCCCACCAGCCCTGTGTGCGTGTTTGTCCCCAGAGGAGACCTGTATCCACTGCTGACAGTCAGGTGCTGTCACATGTGGCCTGAGCCCACATTCCTTGTGACTGGTGGTTTTCCTGGTGAAAACCGTACTGCTGAGCCACTGGCCAAGCACTGACCAGCACTGTCTTGTTGCCTCAGTTTTTTCCTCAGTACATGATTCTGATGATACTGCTTTTTTAACGAGTACATGCATGGGAAATGCTCTGTAAGGACAAGCTGTTATTACTGTTAGTCATCCCAGACAGGGAGGCTTTCTGTCTGTGTTACCAGCCCTGCTAGAGGGATCTGTGCTGGCATGAAATCTATTGTGTTTGTTGCCTAAGCAGCCAGAAAATCTCATTCTTAACAATTTTTTTCTATCTTTTTCTCCCCTTTCTTTCGGGGTGGCAGAACCGTCTGGCTCAGAATCCCAGGGCAAAGGCAGCCTGTCAGAGGATGAGCTCATCAGTGCCATCAAAGAAGCAAAAACCTTTTCCTTTGAAACCCCAGAGATGCAGCAGTCACCAGCCCTTTCCACTGAGAAGAGAGACCAGCGGGTGAAGCCTGGGCGCCCCGCCGTCTCCTCACCCCTGGATAATGAAGCCAGCAGTGCTGAGTCGGGGGACTCTGAGATCGAGCTAGTCTCGGAGGACCCACTGGCTGCTGAGGAGGTGCTGCACTCCAGCTACATGACCTTCAGCCACATTGGAGGGCCCCCTCCATCACCTGCCTCCCCCTCCATCCAGTATAGCATCCTGCGAGAGGAAAGGGAGGCTGAGCTTGACAGCGAGCTCATCATCGAGTCCTGCGATGCATCATCAGCCTCTGAAGAGAGCCCAAAGAGGGAGCAGGACTCCCCTCTGATGAAGCCCATGGTCATGGACATTATCAAGGAAGAGAATGGCTTGCGCACTGACATCTCAGACTATGAAGCAACTAAGATGACAGAGAGCAGGATGAACAGGGAAAACCTGGCAGAATCTACGTCCTACCTGAAATGCTCCTTTGTTGCACCAAAAGTAGGTGCTGAGCCCCCAACCTCCGCTGTCAGCACTGCAGAGCTGGAGGAAAGAATAGTCCTGAAGAAACCCATTGAAGAAACTGTTGTTAACCAAAGTAAAGTATCTTCCAAGGACTCTGGCAAAAGAAGTACCTTGGCTTCACCCCTACTGCCATTTTTAAATAAGCAGAAAGGTAAATGCAGATGTTTATGTTGGTTTTTGCAGTGCTGCTGAGAAGGGGAGGAGGGAGAAGGGAGAGGTGCCTGTTTCTTGCAGGGGAGATGTTAATAGTGCAGAGCAGGGGGAGCTGCTGGCACTGGATAACCTCAGCTCAAAGCTGGACACACCTGTGCCAATGCATGCGTCATCTCAGATCTTCCCATCTTCTTCTTTTTCTCTTTTTCCTATCTCTTAGGAAAAAAAAAAAATACCTGCAACAATGATTTTTAGGCTTAAGCATATAGATGCTGGATCAAGCAGGAACCCTGGTAAGGCTGATTTGTACGTCAGGCATCTGGAGGACAAAGAGCAACAAATGATCATTTTTCCTTTGAAATACTACCTGCCTTGCCCCAGGGAAGGGATGCAATCAGCGAGATGGTCCTGCCCCTCCCAGTGATGAGATGCGAGGATCATGTTTTTGAGGATACTTTTAGGAAAAAAAATATTCGGAGGAGGAGAGGGGTTGAGTTTGCTGGGTCTGGGTGTTTCTGAAGCTGGTGCAGCTTAAATCTCTCATGGCGGCTGACACTCGCCATCCTGAATGATGAGGGGTTTGTGTATGCTTCCAGGCTAGTGCAGGGAGGTGGGCAGTTTGGGGGTGCTCATCTGGGCCTCCTGTGTGCCTCTCTGAAAGCCCCTTCCCTAATCCAGCTGTGGGAGGGAGAATGGCAGGACGCTTCTGTGGTACTCAGGTGAACTTAAGGGCACTTTTCTGCCTGTGGGATCCCTTCAACACCAGTGTAGATCCAGCCAGGATTAGGCTTGCTGTGCCAGGCACTGAGGTTGGACTGGACCCCCCCCCCCCAGACCCCTAGAGCTGTCACCAGCTTTTGGTCTGAGCTAAACCCTGAGGACTAAGGGGCAGCATGCGGTCACTGCACACTGACACTGCCAGGGGTCCCTGCAGCCTGTAACTGGCTTAGTTCACAAGGTGCACAAGAGAAAAAGGCATTTTATTCTTTGCAAGATGCCAGATCTAAGTAGCCAGGACCTTTGCATGCCTCTGGCTTTGTAGGCTGGCGTGGGAGGGAGGGACGCTAGGCTGCCCCACACCTGCCCTGCTCCCCCTTTGCCATCTCCCCGGCTTGGCTGGGGGCAGCGGCTGTCTACAGCTCTTCTGTCGGATGTTGTTTTACAGTTCATAGAGCTGCTGCTTCCTTGCAAACAGCTGGATAGAGGTGGAGGGGGGGAGAACCCCAACCCCGCTTCTTAGAAAGCATCTGTTTCCTCTGTCCGCGTTTGTGCAGACATTTTACCACATGATGGCCTGGAGACATGGCAGAAGCATTTACGTGGCACACTTTTACAACTGATTTTATCTAGTGCAGTGAACCCAAGTGTGCGAGTCTAGTCAGGAACCAGTCCAAACTCACATGATGTGCCGAGGACAGCAAGATCTGCAGTGCAATAAAATATCTTAATGATTACATTCTTAGCAGTAGTGAACTAATGACATTAATAGGCTGAATAAGAAACATCATTATTGCTGGTGATATATTTTCCTGCCAGATTCTCAGAGCTCGCAATGTCACAATGTGCATCTCTTAGCTCCCTCAGAAGTAGGATGAGCTCCAACCATTTCTTTCTCCCTTCCCAGATTCCTCTTTTGTAGGACTGGCCCAAGCCTTGCCCAAACCCTAGAAGCTCTAGGGCTGATTGAATTTACCTCCCGCACCCTTCCTGCAGCGTCTGGCATTGGGTCTCTGCAACCATGTTGTGGTCTGTGTGTTGTTCTGGGCAGATGACTAACAATTTGGTCTTGGATTCTGGAAAGTAGTTGGGGAATATCACATGGACAGCTAGTTGCCTGTCCTTCAATGTTGAGATTTCAGGCCCTATTACACTTCCCAGTCCCTCTCGATTGTGTTCAGATTTTTTTGGCCTATCTTTTGTGTCTGATTTAATTTCTGTCATTGGCTAAACTGATGCTAGCAGAGGCTTGTTCTTATATAGCAATCAGAGAAAACCCCTGTACGCGTGAGCAGACTTTCTCCCTGCATTGCAGTGTGTCCACGTTTCCTGTCTGTATTCCCGTAGGACAGAAGTGGTATGAGCTTTTCCTCCGGGACAGACACAAGACAGCTAATTACTATTTGGTGGTGCGTAAAGGAGTATTTCAATACGTGCTTTCCTCCCTTGAGATGCTGCAGTGCCTAAGGCAGGGAAAACAAAAACATAAAACCTCTCAAGAAGGTTATTTCTAAAACTTGTGTAACTTTTTAAAGCTGATTTCAAGGTGGCATCAAGGTAAAATATGAATGATGGCAGGGTCCAGTTTACACTACCTTCCAGTCATGGGTATTTGCTGCAGGGGTTGCTGTCTCTGGGTGCTAGTTACATTTTTATATTGAAGGTGGAGTGTGGTGCTCTTCTGACCTGAGAAAGGAGAGCTTGTCCCTCAGAGAGTTCACATGAAACCCTTCAGTGGTTTTTCGGTTATCAGAGGTGAACTGGGGGATGTGTTAATTGGCAACCCCTGTGGGTCCTCCCAGGCTCCATCAGCCTGGAGCTGCATTGGCTGGCAGGGAGATGATGCGGCAGAGCACATCCAAGGGGTCAGAGACTGCCTTCACAGCATCAGCTTGAGTTCTTGGCAGAGCTTTACATCACATCATATGTGTCATATGCCCACTCGGATGTACCTGGCAGGCATTTGGCATGGGCCACGCTCAGCCAAAGTGATGGGAATAGAGGGAGATGGGTCAGTGCTGCACAACGGACGTGCAGCAGAACGATGTTACTCAAAGCAAGAACAGTGTCACCATTCATCAGTTAAAAGAATTATCTTAATTATAGCTATTTATAATCAAGAGAGTACTAACAAGATGTGTGACTATATACTTGTTAAACGATGGAAAACAGAAAAAACCTTCATTGTTTCCCGTTACCTCCATGTTACACATCACCACGAAGTGCTACACTGGCACTGCACATCCTTATTAAAACAGAATGGTTTTAGTGACGGTCACAGAGTCCAGGTGGGAACTGATTCCCTATGGCCATGGCAAGTCCCACCTGAGTTCAGGTCAGTGCTAGCCCAGCCTTTCTGGAGATTCATAGGAAACTGATGGATCAAATGAAGCTGTTTGACACGCCTGGCTGGTTTTTTGACACCCAGCGGTAGATCTTTCTGTGGCCCTCGGGCAGCCCGTAGCTAGGTATATGTAATTCAAAAACAGTCAGCCATCAGTTTCCCATGTAAGTGCTAACTATTTCACAGTGTGATACTGTAATTCCACCAAGTAGTTTTTTACTCATATCCATGACTTTAAATATACTTTGTATGGCTCATCAGAAGAGTTTGCCCTGGGCTGGCAAGACAAACGCTGAGTGCACGCTCCAGGAAATACATGAAGAAGCTGTGCAAAGTAAAAACCCAGCGTTCAGCCTGACCCCAGGAACAGCTGTGCTGATTGTGTTGCTGCCAGCCTGTGGTTTAATCCCTCTGAGACCTTTCTGGTGTGTCTGCTAGGCATGCTGAAATCACAGCCATTGCCCTAAATAACGAGGTGGACCGCAGCAAGTGCATGCGTGGTAACTCAATGTCTCTGCTTAACGTCTGTTGCCATCCAGTGGCAGTAACAAAAATGGGCAGTGACTTCTTACCTCCATTTTATTGGATTTGAAAGAGTGGAGCTATTCCTGTGCCGTTAACTTCTAAGCAGCCTCGCTTGCTTTTCTGCATGGCCAGAAAGACGGCATTGCTTGCTGCAACACAGGTTTTGTTTTGGCCAGAGTTGTGCAGTTGCTACCTATGTTAGTGTTACCAGCTCCTTTGCCTCCTGCAGAGCAAAGAGGGCAAGGCAGAGGTGTAGCAAGACATTTGCTGTTCAGCTGTCACTGCCCCTACATCACTCCTCCCAGAGGTGGACACAGCCCTTACACAACAGGGCTTAGAGCACATCAAGCTGTGGCTCTGCAGCGAAGGAGGTTGCCAGCTCAGTTTCCTTTTTTGCTTTTTTTTAATATATTCAGCTACAGAGGAGGAAGACCAGACACATTTGTGTTTTCCAGTAACCAGAGCAAGGAATGCAGATTTTTAGGTTTATTCTAAAAAACCCTGTCTTGAAACAGATTTTCACAAGCTTTGGAAAATAATACAAGTGATTGGTGTGGCCTGCACAGTGCTGTGACATTGTATAGCCGGGGTGACATCCAGGCTGGGCTTGCACATAGCTGGGGCATGCAGGAAATTTCAGAAAAGACCTGCTGTCCTGGAAACATGCATCCTTTGGCCTGGGGCAGTTTGTAAGTAGCCCAAAAGAAGCCTGGACCAAGGCAGGTTGGGAAGGAGCATTTTGGCTGAGTCCTTTCCTGTCTTCTCTTGCCATGCCTGTTGGTTGCTCTGTGCCAGGGTAGCCTGGCTTACCTCATGCTGCTGTCCCACAGCCCGGGGACCTGGTCCTGGGTGGAAATTTCCCTTGCGCTGGGGCATCATGTCTCCCTCCAGCCTCTCCTTCAATGCCAATATTGGGAGATTCCTTCCGTTTAATAAAATGTGCAGCAGCTTTTTACCTTTCAGATCAGATGTCTGAGCTCAGATTTTTAAAAAAAGAAAAAGACTTGGACATTTATAGCAATGTGTACTTTCATTTTCTTTTTATTTTGTGGCAAAATCTAACGTAGGAAAAGGAAAACCCAGGTTCAGGTCTGTGGGTTTGTGCTGTCACTTACATGCCAGGTGGCACAACTGGCAGGACCCAGGCTGCAGGCAGGGTCCTGCTGGAAACACGGTCAAATAAAATTCATAATTTAAAACGCTTTATTCTGCAGCATAGTCCTATGCCATCCTGCTCTGAGGCATCTTGATTTTTATGCCTATTTGAAAGGCTTTTGCAGCATTAATCTGGTTAGTCCCCTACAAGAACCTGTCCTTACCACACACCCTTTATGGCTGCTGTGGCTCTAAGCACCCATGAGGGACACCAAGGTTCATAGACCCCATCTCTATGTGGTGGCCTGGTGTCTCTCAGGTGGTGTCACAAGCTGCAGTAGGGATCTTTCCTGGCTTTGGAGTGATGCTGGCCAATGCTCTGGGTTGAAGAACATGTTTTCCCTCCTCCCTGGTACCTCTCATGCCATCTCATGATGTCCTGGGCTGTCACACAGTGGACAAGCACAAAGCAATGTGGTCTTTTACCCTTTAAGCTCTCATTGTGTGTCATTGTCCGTTGTCGTTTCCGTGTGCCTGTCCACGTGCCCCCCTCCCCCCCGCCCCCCCCCCCCCCCCCCCCCGCATTTGGTGCCACAGAAAACTGATCTTACACGGCTTCTCAAGGAGGTTGTTTTCCAGCAGAGACCTGGGAGAGCCCTTAAGTTTTTGGGAATGCTTTTTGTTTAGCAAAACATTGTCTGCATCACGTTAGTGTGTTGTGTCCCTGCTGTTGGAGGAGCTGCTAGTGAGGCATTTTTCTGTGGGAAGGGGATGTTTGGTAGGGTGATTTAGCAATCTGAGGCTCATTTCTCATCTGCATGTTTTCACTAGGCTGGCTCTGCAATCAGCAGCAAGCCAGGCCACGGCTTAAGCATACGGTAATGTTAGTTTAATATTTTAGTGCCATCTGCTGTAAGTGCCTCCACACTCCAGCCCATCTGTTTTGTGTGCTTCAGTTTGCTTTTTATGGGCTCCGGTAGCTTTCCATCCTTTGGAAATCCCTGCTTGGAAAAGGTGCAGGGGGGAGGGATGTCCTGCCTGGGGCTGGACTATCTTCACCTTGAGATGCTGTCGGAGGAGTGAGGTAAAACCTGCGGGGAGAAGTTGACGTGAATCTAGGCCTGGCCTTGCCACAGAATCTTGGAATAGATTGGTGAACCTCTGAGCGCTTGCCTCCCACATGGAGTAGTTTTGGCGGTAAGGGAGCTATGGAGGTCTCTTGCCCAGCTCCCTGCTCAAAGCAGTTTGATCAGGTTGCTTAGGGCCTTGTCGACCTGGTCATCTCAGCAAAGGCAGAGGTTTGGGGGTAGCTGAGAGTTGGAGTCTGCAAATCTGGGTCAGTCCTGGGAAGCTGCCTCAGCACCGTTAGCTGCAGGCACACTGCAGAGCAGGATAAAAGAGAGATACCACTCAGTGCAGCTTCATACAGGGTAGGCTGGCATGAACTTCACAAGGTACAGAGAGCCCATCTCCTGGCCCACAGCCAGGATTCCTGGTGGAGCACTTTTGACAGATGCTTGTGACTCATTTGGAAAGGCCTCTGTTGGCAGATCCTCCACCAGCTCCCAGGCATCTATCAAAAACAGTTGCCATTCTCCCATCCTTCTTTACTTTAGGCTAGGCAATTCTAGCTTCTTCAATTTTTCCTCTCCGGCTGTGTTTTCAGGCTTGCTGAACTCTCTTGTTGTTCCCTTCATTCTTTCTACTATTGTGTGAGTCCTACTTGAAGCAAACCGGAGAGAGTGCTTGAACGGAGGCCATCCTCATGTCAATGATGGGTTCCTTGCCTGCCCTACAGGCTAGGGCTGGGCTTGTAGAGCCCACTGCAGCAGCACAATATTGAATTCCATGGCTGCAAGAGTGATCTTCTCAGTATTGCTTGGAAATGTCTATTCATGCTTCTGTAGCATGCTCTGCTGGCCCATCTTTCCCTAACTGGACTCATTTGACTCTGTTAGTTTTCTGCATAACAGGAGTGGAGGAATTTTTGAAGGATTGGGGAAGCCCAGTGGAAAAAAGATGAAGCTAACCATGATATTTTTGCCCATTTCAGAGAAACTGAGAACTTCAATAACTTACTGCTTAGATGGGTGAATGTCAGCTGAAGTGAGGCTTGCTCAGTTAATATAGAGCAGATGAATCTAGGAGGAAGGGTGTTTTCCGAGAACCATGAGCAGATACCGAGTGCAAGAGGTCCGGCAGGTGTGACATACAACTTTTTCACAAATCTTCTGGAATCCTCCCCTGAGCAAAACGGTTTCTTTTTCTCCTGGGCTGTCTGATCCCACAGCCCACTTTGGTTCACACATCTCCTCTTACTCTGCTGCATGCACAGCCCTTCCCCAGTCTGTCCTCTTTAGGAACTTACAGTGTGCACTCTCAGTTGCAAACCAGTGAAATAGCTTAAGTGTAGAGGGTCTTCGAGAAAGAAATGACACTGCTAAACCCCATGCTAGGGACACACCTGGAGCACTGGTAATTAGTCTGTTGTCCAGGCCAGTCTTCTCCTTTCATACCTCGACTTGACCATCCTGATGCAAGATCAGGGATGAATTTGAGACTAAGGTGGTGGGCAGGAGAAAATGAAGCTAAGGCATAATTCAGCCTGCTGTTAGCTCTCTGCTCTGATGCATGTTCTTCCTTGGTTTTGTGGCCTAGCAACCCAAAGTTATGGCGAAAAATGGCCAATTGGCTATTTATTGGCTAGATCAATCAAAAATGGTCAATAAAGAGTAAAAAAAACAGTTTTAAATGAAAGCATCTGAGGCATGCAGAGCTGCAGCAAGGAGCGAGGGGCGATTTTCTTACAGAGAATAGTTTCATGTCAGGGATTGACCTTTCCGTGGTACATTCTTCGTATTTGGAAGGTTTAGCAGTAGATTGGTAGACCAAGAGGTCTTGACTTGCAGCTGCTTTGCTGTTCTGCTTCTGCTCCATTCAAAGAATCTAAAAAATGACTCTGAACATGTGATAGGACATAAAGTGTGAGCTGTGATGACATGGACTCTGCAGCCACATTCAGATGGCCTTGTTTCTCAGGGTCTCACTCCAGAAACTTTTGAATGACCAAGGTAGTGGGGCCCCAGACACCAGCTCCAGCCATTGTGACTGGAGGAGTTTCCCATCCTGGCTGAGCTGCCCCAACAGCAGCTCACAGGCATGTTCCTCTGTCCATGGAGGAGAGGGAACTTCACAGCTGTGCTTTTTCATTGAGGACCAAGCAGCTGGAAATGTTTCTGCCTTTGCAACAGGCTGTGGCCTGCCTCCCCATTTCTGGCCAGTCAATGCAATTCAGCTGCTATTTGACAGCTTGTTATAACCATCAAGCAGTGATAACTCAACCAGAGCTGAGCTGGAGAAACCTGGAGCTGTGCAGGTCATGGTGTTGGAAATGAGCAGTATGCACATCGACAGGTTTGTGCTGTATATGATCGCTTTTCCACCCCTTCAGACCCCTTTTTTTTCAGGGAGGGATGAGTGAGTTTAGCACTTTCTGACCTCAGGAGTAGCTGTAGGGTCACCTGTTCTCTCTGCAGAGGAGCCAAGGAGAGCTAATAGATGGTCAGATGTTGGCCTTGGGGTTCTCCCTGAAGTCATCTGGTGGGTACATAGCAGTGTCTAAGTGAGGAGCAGTCCCTTAGAGGAGGTGCTTGAGCCCTGGAAAGGATCAGAGAAAAGCAAAGAACAGGGATTTTTCTCTCCTCTCCCCAGATGATGGTTTGCTTGGGCAGTGTCTGGGATCAGTAACCAATGATGCTCTCTCATGATTAGCACCATGCATATATACCAGAGCATAACTGTGATACGACCTTCTGAAATGTCTCAGTAGATCTCATGCCCTTCAGATCACAGCCTGTGTTGTCTGTAGCCTGAGCATTTGGCCCATTTCACCGCTGGCATCTGTTTCCTCCCCTGATTTCTGGCTGTGCTTGTGAAAATTACTCCCCATGTGTTGGGTAAGGTCAAACTTTTAAGGCTTAAGCATCAAAGCTTTGTAAACACAGTGTCTGAATGCTCAGAGGTGCTTTTAAAATTGGGCATAGCTTAATGTAGGAGGATCATACATCTTCTCTTGGGACTGCTACCCAGTCCACTGCCTGGGTGTGAGTTAAGTACAGAGCTATAAACATTTATAGGCTTTATCCTTCTGTTTTCATATATCTTCCCTTTAAGAGCAAAGGACTGCCTCTGAAGAGCTGTCATAAGTCATAGCACTCAAACAGATGTTTACAGACCTTTCTGATAGATATCACACAAGACTGTGTTTATAAAATATTTTTAAGATTACATCGTACCAGTAAAAAAAAAAAAAAGGTACTTGTTTGACTGCTTACAGGTGCCTGATGGTTATGTCAAATGTTTAAATATCAAAGCCTGAAGGGCAAGTTGTAAGCCAAGCAGAGTGAGTTGGTGGGTATCTGTATACAAACAGGAACCTGCTGAGAAGAGCTCCAAAGATGTGTAATGTGGGAAGAGCTATCTCTGTGAGCTGGGCTGCACAAGCCCACTGCTTCCCCTTTCCCTGTCCATGTGCGCATCCATATCCATGCCCTGCCAAGCCAAGCACCCGAGGTCAGCTCAGTCTTGCTGCTGGAGAGGGCTGCAGAGAGAGCTGCTCTACTCACAAGTGATTTTTCTGTTCATGTGGACACCCCTCAGTTGCACAATCGCTCACAGTTTAAGCACATTTTAAAAGCCAAAATCTTGACATGGTGTCCCTTTCTGTGTCTCTTTGCATCAGTGATTAATGACTCAGCTTACAGGCAAGGCTGTGACACTGACAATCTGACGGTAGCCAGTTTTTCCCAGATGCCTGGATACGGGGATGTTTTGCTTGGATACTCCCTGCAGATCTGAGAGATTTGTTATTAACAAAGAAATCTAACACCTATTGATAGCTTTTCTGTGGCTGACACAATATATAGTAAGGAGAGATGTTTATTCTGAGCGTATAGAAACAGGGAAGAAAAAAAAGCAACCCATATATAATGAAGGGGCAAAGTTAAACCACCTGCAAGACTTTTCCATAAATGATATTAAAGAGCTTTCTCTGTACCAATTCAAGTTTTTATCTCAGAAGGTCCTTAGGGAAGTTTATATACTATAATACAACTTAGGTGAAGGAAAAATCAAAACATTTTCTTTTATTAACACAGGATGGTTTGCCTCTTAATGCAGTCTTCTCATAAATGTAGTGTTTTGCAGGGAATTTCTGGAATATTTTATTTTCTGTTCTGCTAGAAATGCTGCTTCTGAACCTCTGTAGTGCTCCATGAGCTGGGGATCACGTGTTTTCACAGGTTTCATTGATTAAGTCAAATGAGGAGTTTGGACTCATTTCAGGTCAGATTTAAATTTATGATTAAGGTCTGGTGATAAAAAATACATCTCTAGTTCTCAAGGAGAGGTGAAATACAAACTTTCAAACATGTCTGCCTGTTTCAGGGTGGCTCTAATTATTCAGGTCTTAAGCAGAATAAGGACTTCCCTGAGTATGGCTATTTGCATCTGGTAGATTGCATGAGGTTAAAATTAATGTTTCTGACTGTAGTGAAGGGTGGGCGTGTGATAGGAGATCTCCATTGGGAATAAAACCTGGAGGTGGGTATTGTTTTTATTGGTGGGTTTCTTTAGCTTCTGAGAGTACACTGCTGATTGGGACATAATAGCAGTATTGACTGAAAAGGAGATATATTTTATTTTTTTTCCCTTGGGAGGCTGCTGTGTTCATGTCAGTTCAGAACAATATAAAAAATAAGGGACATGTAGTGATCCAACAATTCAAAAGGCTTGATTTCACCCCTGAAGAAAGTGTCTAGTGTTGTTGTCACTGTAACTCTTAGTATTACCGTGATTACTACTTTCTTTTGGTTTATTCCTCTGCAGTATTTTTTTTTAATGCTTTTGACTTTTAGACAAATTGGGCAATTTTGCCCACTGTTTTTTCCACCGAGGTATCCCAGGTATCCTCTCTTCCCCCTCTGTCTCTGACAGTGGCTTGGTGGTTACATAGGAACAGTAGCAGTGAGAAGTCATTCTGGTGTTTTGCTTTTGCAGCATTTCATTTGTGTGTGAAGAATGCAAATAAGCATGGAAAAAACCTAATGCTATAAGAGGACAGGTTGGTTTGGATGGCAGGATCTCCTACCTCTACCACAGGTCTGCCAGACGCTAGCCTGCCTGTGGTGGGGACATTTGGTGATGTCAAGGTTGCTCAAATCAGCTCTAGAAATGGAAGCAAAGGTTTGTCATTTTGGTAGTGATGGTGGATTTCACAAGTGCCCTGAGTCTGGGAGGCTCCAGCTGAGCATTGTTTATGAAAATGCGGCATACAAAGATCCTTGTGTTTCTGAAATAGGTGTTTCTCCATTCAAGAGGACTGTTTGTTTCCTGGATATTCAGGGCTCAGAAGACACAAAGCATGAGTGATTTGCAAGCCACATTATGCAGCAGTGAATATTTCTTGAGGAAGAAATGCTGCCAGTAGGGCTGCTTTTAGGTGAAAGGCTCTTTGCTTTACCAGAAACCCCACTTTAGGGTTTATCTTCCTTCCAGTTTCAACTTGACTCGCAGGTCTATGCACTGAAAGCCCTTTCCCAGCTGGTGCCTTATGATTTTAAGTGGAATTGGTGATCTCTCCCAAAGGTTTCAGCTGGGGTTGGAGTTTGCTTCACATCACAGCTTCCCACAGAAGTCTTCTGCAACATGGGCTCCACCTGGGTGCTGCCAGTCCTTTGGTATTTACCTGCAGTTCTCTAACATCACTGGAAAAGATGTACAAACTTTCTCATAGTTCATTCAAAAATAATCCACAGTTCAGTTCGTTAGAATGCAAACTACCATGAGAGGTGACCTCAGGAGTCCTCTAGAGCTGGGGTAACCTGAGAGGCACAAAAAGGACAGAGATAATCAGTTCTACCTTTGCAAAAAGCCATGACTTCGAGAGAGAGACAAGGCTTCCAAGGCAGCAAATGTAGCTTGCATTAATGATTTGGCATTAGACTATCCAGATTACCAGGTAAAGTAGGAAGCTTAGTGAAGACTGTCCCCTTTCAAACTGGATCCTAAAGAATAATTTGCCAGGGAAACAGCTCCTGGTGTTGCTACAACACCTGGCTACATGTAAACACTGTTGGAGCAGTACATTTCATACAAATGAGTAAAAGTAATTTTTTATAATCACTTCTTAGCTTTTGAATAGAAAGTACAATGTTACTGCAAAATTTAAGGGAAAAAACAAATGCAGATTTCCAAGGTCCGATACCACCCACGGTCTGGCTGGTATAAACCCTCTGCCTTGCTTGATGTTACTTGGGTTCCACAGTGGTGTAAGATCAAAATCCAGCCTCTGACGATCCCAGAGATGCTGTTTTCACAGCGACTCATTTAAAAGCCGCCTAGGATCTATGCTCACTCAGTGAGTGCTGTTGGCAGAGGCAGGCATTGTACAGACAGGTTTTTCTGCTCTTTTTTAGAAATATAGACAGGTCCTTACAGAGGCAAGGGGGAGTTATTGCATACATCCTAATGAAATGCTGATAGCATCAACAAAACAAGGTCTGTATCTGGGCAACGAGCAAGGAGAAGGGTAGGAGAGCTTACAGAAAAGCCAGCAGAGATTAATAGTCAGGATTTCTGAAGGTTACATTGTCAGCTAATGTACCATTGAAACATGAGCAGCTGTGCTTACTTACTTATGTTAAGTGCAAGAGCTTTTCCAAAGGATGGAAGTTACTTCCCGAAGTGGGGGAATGGGCTGCGTTTGCTGTTCGTTCTCAGATGCCTGCACTGGAGCTGCTGTAGCTTTGCTGCTAGTGCTGAAACAGCAGCCCCATGTATATCCTTAGCTGAAAGTGAAAGGTTTATTGCACCAGCCAGGCAGTCATAAAATGAGTGGGTTTAATAAAAGCCATAGTAGCAATTGTGCCTTCTGAAACGAGCGCTCACCTATACACTTTATTTGCACAGACAGTTATTGCGGCTAGATATTATGTGCTGACTGTGTTGCCTGGTGCTCTCAGACAGGGTAATTGCACAAGCAAACTGGGTCAGAAATTGTGTGTGCAGTTATGTCTGATGTTCCAGAGAAACAGCCCTCGGTCCTTGCAGAGGCAGGGTCTGAGTAGTGCCATTTTGGGGGACTGAAGTACAGATGGTTCAGTCAGAGTGACAGGATTACTAGAAGCAGTGAACCTACAGGCTTTGCCCATGCTGAGAGCCCATTTTCTCAGCACTGCAGTTAGCAGCAAGGGACAGTGAAATGGTCCAAATCTCCAGGCAAAGTGAGAAACAAGATGGTATTGTCATCTTACAGATGGGATGCTGAAGCACATGCACACCTATCTTAAAGTCCCTTTGTCTAGAAAAGCTGGTGAAAAAGGGGCTGAAATTGGCTAATTTATCACATGAGTAATTGATTTGTTGAGTGTGATAATTGATTTCACTGCAATAACACCAGGAACACACAACAGAACTGGGAAATGACCTCTGTTTTTTATGAATCCTGGCTTGTGAGATAATCCTTATTGCCTAATTATTGATCCTTACATCCAATAGATGTCTGTAAAAAAATAGCAGGTTTCTCCATCATTCAGAGTGGCAGTGAGCAGGAGCAGTGAGGCGCCATGCATCGAGCAGAATGGTTAGGAGAGCAGCACGCCATTTCTGTCAAAGGGGTGATTTCCATATATATAGCTATATTTCCATATAGCTATGGCAATGTGCTTTCTACTTGTAGATCTTGCTCCTCCAGCAGCAATGAAGGGGCGATTGTGTTGGAATGAAGTTTAAATGGAGAAAAGGGCCAAAGAACTGATCCTACTAAGTGCTGAAGCGGCTCTGGCACGTGCTTAATGGTGCTGAATTATTCATTGAGCTGGCTGGGCAAACTGACTTTGCAAAAGGAAATAAATGAGGGTGCTGGAGAGAAAATGCAAAACGATGTGTTAGCCAAATGTCCCAGTGTCACAGATTTCACAGAGGATCTGGCCTGGGATCCCACCCCTTAAGTGCCAGTTGCTGCCGGGTGCGAGCCCTTTGTAAAGGGAAGAGTGAATGTTTTGGGCCTTGCACACAGGTGTGACTTCGGTGACGCCTGTGGGCCCAGATTAGCTTCATTTGTGATGGGAGACCTTCCCTTTGAGGGGAGGTATTGCAAAGAGCAGGGAATGGCCAGCAAGCAGCTGTCTAAGGCCCGAAGCATTGATGGGGCAACTGTGACAGAGCAGGTAGAGCCACGAAGTCTGAAAGATTAACCCTTGTCAGCCGTATCTGTCTGGAGAGCGTGCCATCTCCTCTTATCGCTTTTAAAGGTTCTGTTCCTGCACCCCTGGTTAAAACTCAGTCACAAGTTTTGCAGTGTTTTCCCTCCGTGCTCCTTCTCCAGGTGCGAGCCCCTTTCCCTGACCAATCTGGGCAGCTGTCTGCAGGTATCCTTCCGTCTTCCCTCCACTTTAAATCCCATAGAAACAGGGGGAAAACTCCTTATCAAACTGTTCTGCATTATGCTGCTGTGTTTTGAGGGAAGTGAGTGAACTGAAGCCTCATCTTTAGCATGGTTAGGATCTGACCCTTGTCTCAGGGACAGCCTGAGCAGAGGCAATGCCTTTGCAGTATTCCCCACACTGCAACCAGCAGCAGTAGCTAAGAGGAGTACCTGGGATAGAATCATAGAATCATTTAGGTTGGAAAAAACCTTTAAGATCATCAAGTCTGCCTACTAACACATGCTTGATGCTGCATGGCAGGGAGCTGAAAAGATCAATGTGATAATCATGGACTCACAGGCCTGGCTATGCTGTGGTTGGAGTCCTGCCTGGGGAGCAGAATCGTTTCCTGGCACCTCTCTGTCTGCTAAGACTAAAAATGATGCCTCAAACACCATGTAAATGGCCCTGCTACATACAGCCAGGCTCTCGCGGGTATTCTGGAAGAAAATATTCAGAGCACTTGGCTTCAGCTCCTGTTGTTGTTGCTCTGATTTGGAGATGCTGGCAGCTGAAATTTTCAGGATTTATTCAGATGCAGCTTTGCTTTTGCCCTGTAGGCAAGGGTGGAGTTCAGATCTGCAGTTTCTATTAATGGATTTCAGGCACAGATATGTATTATACCTGTATGTATAATTCTGTACCTAAGCTTTCCCATTTCCTGCTGCCTGCGCTGTGCTTGCTCAGTAGAGACTCTCAGTGCTGCTAAATGGAGGTTTTGCAGAGAAAGCAAGGGGACAAACATGCAGCAGAAACACAGCAGGAACTGTCTGGGCCTTTGCAAAGCCGAAATCAGCATGTCCAGCTGTGCTCAGCTGCATCCAGATACCACGTCCCTGGTTTCTTTGGGCTCCTGCAGAGTCCAATGCTCCTTCCTTTTTCTAGAGCTGAAAGTAAAGCAAGCCGCTATGCCATCCCCACCAGAGCTGAGCCCCACCCACACCCAGGGATAAGACCATCCCAACCACTTCCAGCAAATGCTACAAAACAGTTGTGACCTTT
This sequence comes from Falco biarmicus, assembly GCF_023638135.1. Taxonomy (NCBI): domain Eukaryota; kingdom Metazoa; phylum Chordata; class Aves; order Falconiformes; family Falconidae; genus Falco; species Falco biarmicus. The sequence goes on along the minus strand of NC_079294.1, from coordinate 41,124,616 downwards.
GGGGTTCTTAGCTGACCCATTCCTAAGGATGTCCCTACTGGCGTGTGCTGTGGTGAGCCTTCAGGTCCTGGTCTCCATCACTCAGCACAAGGACTCATCAGAAGGACCCACAGCCACCGTCCAGCCTGTGCTTGGGTTTCCTCAGCATCTCACATCCAGGTCAAGCCAGGTGTGACCAGGCTTGTTAGCCAAGTTATCATTTCATCCCTGTCAGCGCTGGCTCAGGAAAATGAGGTACAAACAAGGAAGCATGCATGAAGCACGTGCATCCTAAACCACTAAGGTTTGTGTTTTCCCAGGATTGCTTCTCCCTTCCCCAGCAACAGACCCTAAGAAATGGGGAGAGTCCACCTCTGTTAGTGTATCTTGGGTAATCCCCACTGAACGGAGAAGAGATTTGAAAAACCAAATCACTGAAGAAGGTTCTGCCACATACTTTGGTTTTGTGCAGGTTTTTTAAACAAGATTTACCTGTAGGAGTTTGACTCTTTGCAGAAAGTGAGAACGCAACACCTTTCCGCTGTCACTCTTCCAGGGTTTTGCTTTGGCAGACCAAACTGAAGAGTGTAAAATGCTGAGGCACCCTCTGTGCATCCTTTTAGCATTTTTCAAACCAAAATAGGAAGAGAGAGGATGTAAATATTTACTGGAATTGTGTATTAGAGAGCACCCAGGGATCTACATTTGGATAATCTGCATTGCAAGGGAAATTAGGGGAATAGCAGATAACTTCAAAAGGCTGCAGTGCTAGATGTGTTTCTTAACACACACAAATTGATCCCTGATTTCTTAAGGAGAAAGCAAGCTCTGTGCTCATTGGTTTTAGCTCTTATTTTATTTGTAGTGCCTGGAGACCCGGTAAGATCAGGATCTTTTGCTGGCCGAGATAACAGCATGCAGTAAGGTCCTTTCCTCAGAAAGCGAAGGATGAATTTCAGTCTTAAGGAGAATTGCTTAATGCCTGAAACCAAGAAATTCCACCATTTTGTGTTGGTTGAGGGTCAGCCCTGCTTTGCTTGGTGCCCACTCCTTTTTTCGGTCACCCAATCCCCTCGCCATGGTATTACCCTTCAGGTGGAGGGGTAGGTAGAAAGGCAAGGGAGAGAGGAGACAAGTGAGGGGGCTGAGGTCTGATCTCTTTGTTCCCAAACCTTTTCCCTAATTGGATCCATTTGAGAAGTGAGAATTGGTGAACTCTTGTGCCAGTGAGTCACCATGTGCCCGGCAATGTCAGTCATCCCCACTTACCCCAACTGCACCTGTCCCATCATGAAAAGGAAAGATAAGGAAACATGTCCAGTATTTCCTTTTAAAACAGACATACAGAAGTCTTCCCTCCTCCACTGAAAGATGACATGACTCTCTTCAGGAACTGTTTTGGCCCATTACTTGTAGGTGATGTGAACAGGGGTTGTTATCTCCAGTCCCTACTGTTGCACACGTTTGCTGCATGGTAAGATGAGGCTGCCTTTACACTCTTTACACCCTAGGTCTCTCATCAGTCTGATTCGAACCTGCTTCCATTCCCATTATATTTGAACTCAGCTTTAAACACAGCTCATGGAGAAGGAGACAGTGGGTTTGGTAGGAGATGAAGCACATCCAGTCCGTGTGAGCGCGTGACGTACTATAAATGATGCTTCTGCTGTACATTAGAGGAACGGAACTACGTAAGGGCTGGAGGACCAAATGGTCTGCTTTAATTATTCATCATTAGCAGTAGCTATTATTATTTAAGAGCTGCCCTTCTTAGCCTGAAATGCTAGCCTGTTTCTTTCCTTGATTGCTACCATCCAGTGTCTTGCTGTATTTGCTCTTGGGAGTGGACCATGATAAAGGTCTTCTCCATCAAGCCTGCTGCAATGCCCTAGTAACCCAGGCCTCCTGGACCTCCTCTTCAAGCTCTTGCTTGCAGTAATTCATACCAAGCTAGCTAGTGCTTTGCTCATCTTGTTGGTCCCAATGTGTGATGGGTTTCCCTTGCTGCACTCCATGGCTATCCCCCTGAGCCTGACTCAGATGCTGTGTACAATACGGTCAAGGGAAGAGTTCCCACCGGCAGTGCCAGCACGCCTTACTATCATCTCCATTTCTCCCTGAGAGGCGCAGGCCTTGTTTACTCTTCTTTTAATAACACAGATGGTTTTAATAGTTCTCTGCCTTCGCCCCCAGTTCTTTCTCCTTGTCTGTAGTCTGTTTAATGCTTCCTTCTAAGTGATGGCTTTGTCACTTAATCTCATTAAAACTTCTCTTCATTGAACTCCGTGAGCTGCTTATCAGACCGTAAGCCTAATCTCCCATTTGTAATTAATTTGTTCTGTGCCTCCTACTATTTGGCATCATTAGATAATGGCATCACTCTCAAGGTCACTGGTACACAGCACGAGGTAAACACACATGGCTCCAGCGCTAGCTGCCCTGCTAGCCTCCTCCTTCCTCCTCTCTTTGCCACACCGCTTGATTTTATTGACAGCTTTCCCCCTTTCCCTTAGCCCGTCTCCCTCGGATGCTCCCTGTCCAGCCTGTACTGCTGTGTGACTCTGGGGATCACTGTCCCGCACTGTTTAGAGGCAAATGCTTCTCTGGTATCTTCCAGACTCAACTGCACTACTTTTCTGCTCACTTTCCAGTTCATTCCTGCTTGGTCCAAGAATTTAGGTGCACCATTCTTCCTTTGTTGAGTTACATGTTTGTAAAACTTGCAGAACCTTGTCCTTGTGGGCTCAGGGTTGGGAATGGGATACATGACGCTTTCACCTTCAGACCATTGGGCCCAGTGGACACTCAATGGCTCGCTCATTGATGTCATAGGTAGAAACAAGCGACAAATCACTATTACGATTTGATGTCCATATTTTTTAAGAAGGAAGAAATCTTGGTTTATCACAGTTCATGTTACCAAGCAGTACCGCCAGGCAATTCCTGTTGCTGGGATGAAGAAAGAAACCAAGCACTAACCAGAGATGAAAACCAAACCAGTGCTTCCCTGCAGGTCCTGCCAGGATGCTGGTACTTGGCACCACCGCAGACTTTGCCTCCAGCCTGTGCATAAAGGTGTTTGCTGGGCCCTACCCTATCTGGTCTGCTGGCTTGAACCCCCTTTTAGCAGTGAATTTCACTGGCCAGAAAAGGCAAGAATGATACCTTTGGTGATACTGCCGCTCGCTCATTAGGATTTGCTGGTATGGAGTTGCCTGGGACCTTTGCAAGTTCCGGAAATGGGGTCAGTCCTGCTCCTAGCTAAATCTCTACATTTTCCCCAGTAGATTCATTTTCATCTCACGTTTCCCTGTTCCCATGTAGTATCTAAAAAATTCATTTATTTGACCTATTCTTTCAA